>NC_088261.1:1202500-1502500 GCF_036013445.1 Caloenas nicobarica
CAATGCACTGGAGGAAAAGCCGAGTAAATCAATGCACTGGAGGAAAAGCCCGAGTAAAACAATGCACTGGAGGAAAAGCCCGAGTAAAACAATGCACTGGAGGAAAAGCCCGAGTAAATCAATGCACTGGAGGAAGAGCCGAGTAAAACAATGCACTGGAGGAAAAGCCTGAGTAAAACAATGCACTGGAGGAAGAGCCGAGTAAAACAATGCACTGGAGGAAAAGCCTGAGTAAAACAATGCACTGGAGGAAGAGCCGAGTAAAACAATGCACTGGAGGAAAAGCCTGAGTAAAACAATGCACTGGAGGAAGAGCCGAGTAAAACAATGCACTGGAGGAAAAGCCTGAGTAAAACAATGCACTGGAGGAAGAGCCGAGTAAAACAATGCACTGGAGGAAGAGCCGAGTAAATCAATGCACTGGAGGAAGAGCCGAGTAAAACAATGCACTGGAGGAAGAGCCGAGTAAATCAATGCACTGGAGGAAGAGCCGAGTAAAACAATGCACTGGAGGAAGAGCCGAGTAAAGCAATGCACTGGAGGAAGAGCCGAGTAAAACAATGCACTGGAGGAAAAGCCGAGTAAATCAATGCACTGGAGGAAGAGCCTGGGCGCGGGTGGGCAGGACGGCCCCGGGGCCGGAGCAGACCTGCTCATCTACCCTGGGGTGCTGGGACGAGCCCCCATGTCCCCAAAACCCGCTGCGGGGTCCTGCCCAGCGCCGCCTCCAGCGCCTGTGAAGGGGCTCCTGAGCAGGTGCTCCCAGCGGGTGTCTCCGTCCTGTGATCCTGTGATTCTCACCTGGAGGTCGTGGGCCCACATCTCAGCTTCCTCCAGTGGTCGCGCCTGGCTCGGAGCCTCTCGTTCAGGGGCATCTGTTTGCCTCTCATGTTATTTTTTTCCCCTCTTCTTTGTCTTTTCTTTCACAGAAAAGATTATTCAAATGAATATTCAGTTTTATTCATTTGAATTAAAAACCCAACCGTTTGACTCTGTTAAATGCTTATCTCTTAAATAGAGCTTGTTAGCTTCCAATAATAGCTTCATTCAGAAGGATGCGGTATAATTTCATTTTAAAATGTGTGCTCCTTGACAACCGGAATCCTATTTATGTCACCATTTTAAACAGCCTTCTTTGTTTTGTGTTAATCTTCTTCATACACTTTCCGAGAACCATTTTTTTGTTGACTGTTAGTACCACTCAGAAGAAATAATTGTCTTTTTAGTCCAGGAAGGTTTCTAAGAGTTTGGGTAATTTAAAAACGAGCTTGTGTTCATTATGCCAACTAATAAGGCATGCATACAATAATATTTCTGTGTGCGTGCAATTATTAAAAGTTAGAATCCGATATTCAGGAAGTGAAACAAAAAAAAGGACCCATTACCGGTCACTTTTATAAAGATTTTAATTCTGGGGCGTATGATCTCTTGGCGGTTGTTCATTTAAGCAGCGATGGCGTCTCTTGAATGGCACGCTATGGGTTTTAAGTGCCCGGGTGTGCGCAGATTAAAATCCCCTGGTTGCTTTCCAATCAGTTAAAGACGTGGGTAACGGTAAAGGTGAAATATCGCGAGTGTGTGAGCGTGGATGGAGCGCCCTGCGTGGGCTGGGGCTGAGCCGGCGCTGCCCGCCCTGCGCGGCGGCAATAAAACCTGGTGTTGGTTTTCCTTACAGACCCCATCACCTCTGGCTCTTCTCGCCAAACCAGCGAGACTGGCCTGTGCAAAGTCACACAGATCTTTTAATGAGCGTTGACACCTGTGGATGGTTATTTTATTCTTGTTAAAAAATCTGTAAACACGGAAGGCTGGGTGGCTATCTGATTTAATCAGACAAAAAATTTCTTGATAAACCTGCGTTTAAGCTGTACGGAGGGGGATGAGAATGGGAAACTTGTTTCCCGATGTGTGAGGGCTGCAGCGGCGTTCTCGCGGTGTTCCGCGTGCTCCGGCTGATCTGCAAATCCCCTCTCTCGCCGTCCGGGCAGCGGGGCTGGCAGCGCTGGAAGAGAAGTGCAGAGAAATCCTCAGCTGCAGCTCTCGCTAGTGAGTTACTGCTGATGAAGGTGTTGCTGGTGCTCAAACAATTAATGACTTGTAGACCCGGACCGGCCTCGTTGCGCTGGGCAGCGCTCCGGGATGCCTGGGATGCCACTTAACCACAAAAATTCTAGTTTTAACTACAGGTCTGTTTAAGGTAGATTTAAATGGAGTAATTTAGAAGGCAAACGAAAGACTTAAGTAAAATACTTCAAGCTGTTACATGCTTGAAGTGCAAAGTAAAATAGTGGTTTGGGTGTGATGTGCTGTCGGATGGTGTGTTATGCATTGGCAGAGATCTAGAAACCATTTCTGGTCTTTTTTCCCCCAAGAAAACTACCTTTGTCGGTAACAAAGTGGGGATGAGCTGGGGCTTCGCTCCGGCGTTCCCCGACAGCCGGGGTTGGGACGGGCGGTGCGGGACAGACAGGCGTTAGATTGGGTTTTCCTTTGTTAGCTTGATTTTTATATTTTTGTGAGGAAGGAGCAGGCTGCGGGGAGCAGGTTCAGAACCCCGACACCAGCCCAAATCCAGCGCAGAGCAGAGAGGAGTGGCGAGATCAGAGGCCCGAAACGTCGTGGCTTCTTGGGGCCTCAGGATGTCCTGATGAGGTATTAGAGGAAGCAATTCAGGAAGAACGGGACAAATAAAGCACCTCCGGAGCGCGGCCGTGTCCGCGGGACGGTCGGTGTTTGCCGAAGGCGAATGGAAACGCCAAGTGCTGCTGCGTGTTTGGGGAAGCGTTGGTGGTTTTCTCCTCGTCAGGGGTAAATGAGGAATCAGCTTCTGTCTTCTCAGATTTTTTTTTTTTGGAGGGGGGTTATTGTATAATGAGTCAGCCCTAATGGAGAAGTCCCGTGGAATTATACAAGAGAGAAAATCAATATGGTTCCATAGAAATATAATTGGGTTTTGTAGAGATTGCTCTTAAAAACCTATAAGGTGTAAAAGAAAATACAGCCTTATTGTAGCTTCCGAGCCATCGTGTAACCGAGGTGTAACTATCCATTAAATGCTGCAGGATGGATCAAAAAATCCATAAGGAGGTTTTAATTCTCCATTAAATCCTATGGAAGAGCTGGAACAGAACAGTATTAATTTTCCCCAAGACAATGCTGCTTCCCTCCGTTAGTCTGTCAGAAGTTCAGCAACAGCTCCATAGACAGCAGGTGTATTTACGTGTGTGTATTTTTATTAAAGTTTTCCAAAGTCCCAATGGCTAAGTAATGCTTTACCAAAATGAAATGTTTTTAACTTAACTAATATTTTCCTTTCCCTCTCCCCTCTTCGTTTCTTTATTAAACAGGATTTGGCTTCGTAACTTTTGAAAATGAAGACGTGGTGGAAAAAGTCTGTGAGATTCATTTCCACGAAATCAATAATAAGATGGTAAGTGGGTTTGTGGCCCCGCGAGCTCTCCCGCCGAACCGCGATCTTCCCGCCGGGCTGACCGGCAGCCGGACCTGCCGGGGGTTCTGCTCAGCGACTGGCGGGTCCCAGGTTGCGGGTTGCCCTGTCGGTAAAGCCACTGAGCCAGATGAAAAAGGGCATTTGTATTTCAATTGATGCAGTAACTTTGATATATGCAGCCAAAATATTCTTTTTCCCTTTGTCAAAACATCCTTCGCTTCTCAAATGTGTATTCAGATATGCATTGTATATTGGTCTGATATGTGTTCACAGACTTTAAATTCAATAATAGAGCTTTTAGTGTGGATAAGATCAAAGCAATCTCCTTGGCATATGCTGGAGGCCTGATTCAATATTTGACTTGCTAATTTTTCCCAGGGCACTGAAATAATATTCTTCATATTGTTCCTCACTGCAATATGCATCCGAAATAAAAGCGAGGGTCCCGTTGGCGAAGGGGGGTGGCCGGGGACCCCTCGCCCCATCTCCGTGGGGCTGTTCTCTGCCCCGGCGCAGTATCTCCCACCAGTGATGCCTCAGCAGACACGCGCGGCTGCTGGGAGAGGCTCCTTCCACTCGGTATAGTTAGTAAATGCTGATTAATCTGCCTTAAAACAAAACAGAAAGAACTCACCCCACCCACCCCCACCCCAGCATCCAGCCAACAGACCCAGCAACAAATTAGAAATGTCTGGAATGTAAATTTAGGTAAGACTTGTCAGTGGGGAGGGAAGAGCTACAGGATTTTCCTTCTGCTTCGCCGCGGGAGGGTGTGTGTCACGGCGTGTTCCGGAGCTTTAGTTGTTTCCCACGATGGGTTTTTCTCTGGAGCAAGGCTCAGCCTTGGCCTGGTGCAGACCAGTGCTGCCCAGTACGGCCCTGCAGAGGGGCTGGGTGTGCAGACCAGTGCTGCCCAGTACGGCCCTGCGGAGGGGCTGGGTGTGCAGACCAGCGCTGCCCAGTACGGCCCTGCGGAGGGGCTGGGTGTGCAGACCAGTGCTGCCCAGTACGGCCCTGCAGAGGGGCTGGGTGTGCAGACCAGTGCTGCCCAGTACGGCCCTGCAGAGGGGCTGGGTGTGCAGACCAGTGCTGCCCAGTACGGCCCTGCAGAGGGGCTGGATGTGCAGACCAGTGCTGCCCAGTACGGCCCTGCGGAGGGGCTGGGTGTGCAGACCAGTGCTGCCCAGTACGGCCCTGTGGAGGGGCTGGGTGTGCAGACCAGTGCTGCCCAGTACGGCTCTGCAGAGGGGCTGGGTGTGCAGACCAGTGCTGCCCAGTACGGCTCTGCAGAGGGGCTGGGTGTGCAGACCAGTGCTGCCCAGTACGGCTCGGCGGAGGGGCTGGGTGTGCAGACCAGTGCTGCCCAGTACGGCTCTGCAGAGGGGCTGGGTGTGCAGACCAGTGCTGCCCAGTACGGCTCTGCAGAGGGGCTGGGTGTGCAGACCAGTGCTGCCCAGTACGGCCCTGCAGAGGGGCTGGGTGTGCAGACCAGTGCTGCCCAGTACGGCCCTGCAGAGGGGCTGGGTGTGCAGACCAGTGCTGCCCAGTACGGCTCTGCAGAGGGGCTGGGTGTGCAGACCAGTGCTGCCCAGTACGGCTCGGCGGAGGGGCTGGGTGTGCAGACCAGTACTGCCCAGTACGGCCCTGCGGAGGGGCTGGGTGTGCAGACCAGTGCTGCCCAGTACGGCCCTGCGGAGGGGCTGGGTGTGCAGACCAGTGCTGCCCAGTACGGCCCTGCAGAGGGGCTGGGTGTGCAGACCAGTGCTGCCCAGTACGGCCCTGTGGAGGGGCTGGGTGTGCAGACCAGTGCTGCCCAGTACGGCCCTGCGGAGGGGCTGGGTGTGCAGACCAGTGCTGCCCAGTACGGCCCTGTGGAGGGGCTGGGTGTGCAGACCAGTGCTGCCCAGTACGGCTCTGCAGAGGGGCTGGGTGTGCAGACCAGTGCTGCCCAGTACGGCTCGGCGGAGGGGCTGGGTGTGCAGACCGGTACTGCCCAGTACGGCCCTGCGGAGGGGCTGGGTGTGCAGACCAGTGCTGCCCAGTACGGCCCTGTGGAGGGGCTGGGTGTGCAGACCAGTGCTGCCCAGTACGGCCCTGCAGAGGGGCTGGGTGTGCAGACCAGTGCTGCCCAGTACGGCCCTGTGGAGGGGCTGGGTGTGCAGACCAGTGCTGCCCAGTACGGCCCTGCGGAGGGGCTGGGTGTGCAGACCAGTGCTGCCCAGTACGGCCCTGTGGAGGGGCTGGGTGTGCAGACCAGTGCTGCCCAGTACGGCCCTGCAGAGGGGCTGGGTGTGCAGACCAGTGCTGCCCAGTACGGCCCTGTGGAGGGGCTGGGTGTGCAGACCAGTGCTGCCCAGTACGGCCCTGCGGAGGGGCTGGGTGTGCAGACCAGTGCTGCCCAGTACGGCCCTGCAGAGGGGCTGGGTGTGCAGACCAGTGCTGCCCAGTACGGCCCTGTGGAGGGGCTGGGTGTGCAGACCAGTGCTGCCCAGTACGGCCCTGCGGAGGGGCTGGGTGTGCAGACCAGTGCTGCCCAGTACGGCTCTGCAGAGGGGCTGGGTGTGCAGACCAGTGCTGCCCAGTACGGCCCTGCGGAGGGGCTGGGTGTGCAGACCAGTGCTGCCCAGTACGGCCCTGTGGAGGGGCTGGGTGTGCAGACCAGTGCTGCCCAGTACGGCCCTGCAGAGGGGCTGGGTGTGCAGACCAGTGCTGCCCAGTACGGCCCTGTGGAGGGGCTGGGTGTGCAGACCAGTGCTGCCCAGTACGGCCCTGTGGAGGGGCTGGGTGTGCAGACCAGTGCTGCCCTGTACAGCCCTGCAGAGGGGCTGGGTGTGCAGACCAGTGCTGCCCAGTACGGCCCTGCGGAGGGGCTGGGTGTGCAGACCAGTGCTGCCCAGTACGGCCCTGCGGAGGGGCTGGGTGTGCAGACCAGTGCTGCCCAGTACGGCCCTGCAGAGGGGCTGGGTGTGCAGACCAGTGCTGCCCAGTACGGCCCTGCAGAGGGGCTGGTTGTTGGCTGGAGGGAGCAGTGAGGTGCTGGGCTGTCCTGGCACATTATTTGACGTTTCATAGCCAGGTCTGTCCTCCTGCGCCGTGAAAACCTGGACGCGGCTGTTGGCGCAGCCCCGGGAGGAGGGGGGAGATGGCGGGAGGGTTTCTGCGCAGACAAAAGGCTGCACGGGATGGGGACAGGAGCACAGGGAACATGGAGGGGGGACAGGGCGAAAACACAAGAAACATCACAAAAAACCAAAGAAACAGTGTAGGCTGTTGGTGTGTTGTTTTCGCAGATAATTAAACTATATTCTTCCCAGCTGTCTGTGCTGGCTTGGTGCACAATCGGGTGCCACGGTGCTTTGAGTCTTCTCTTCTTGTCACTTCTTCTACAGCACTAATTTTAAAAGCAGCCCACGAAGGAGGAGATGAGACATGGTCCTGTCTTGGGACTGACTCATCGGATTGCTGATGTGTCTGCAGATTAATTACCAACCCCATGCGGGGCAGGAGAGCTGCTGCAGGCGTGTGTGACAGCGAGCGGGTGCAGGTGGCCGCTGGTGACACCCAGCTGGCCGGGGGTCACAGTCAGGCACGGATGTACTTTCCGCAGCGCACTCTGCGTCTGACCTGTCCTGCTTCGTTTTTTTAACACGTCTGACCCAGCCGTGTTTCGCGAAGGGGACGGGTTCTCACAGCCCCAGCTCAAGACGATGGGTTTGCAGCTGCTCGGTGAGCTGGGGCAGGGCCACCCCGTCCCTGTCCCCATCCTTGTCCCCATCCCAGCGCTGCTCAGCTGGCACATCCGTGGCTCCGTGGGCACCAGCTGGCTCCGAGCTCATTCTTTCTCATCCCCTGAATGCTGCCATTTCCCCAAACGCAGGGCAAGCAGAGGGTAGCGGGGCTGCGGCTGTTCACCAGCCTATTTCAAGCCTCCCGTCTCTCCGGCAGGTTATTTTTAGCCCACCCATTCTGCTTCTGTTGCCATCCGTAAAGCTTAGAATGTCAAATGTAATATTAAACAAGCAGTGTGAAAGCAAAAAGAAAATGCCAGTGAGGTATTTAATACATGAAACTTGGAATTTACGTGGGAGGCCAAAGATACTTTCCAAACATCGCGGGGGGAACAAATAAAACCCAAACAAGCTGCCTCCAGAATATTGTTCCTTTGACAGGAGCGGGCTGCTTTGCAAAGAGAAACCTGGTTTTCTGAGGAAGTGCAAAAGGAGCTGGAAAAGAATGCGATGAAGCGATTGATTTCCCTTTCGATCCCGCTGTGATAGTCGTTCCCGTCCCAGCGCGGTGCTGCCGGCGCCGTGAGCCGAGCCTGCCCGGGCACTTCGCACCTGGGACCTCGGCTCGGGCTCCGGAGCAGCTGACAAAAGCGTTGGGCAGCTTTAAAATAGGCTTTGACGTTGCGCAGCACCTGTGGCTGTTTCTCTCTCTCGTGGTGGGGTTTTTGTTGTGGATTTTTGTAGCATATCGGCACTTTCCAGGCTGTTCCCTGAACTGGCCGCCTTCGCTGTGTGGTGGCGTTTTGGAAGCACATATCACACACCACGGGCGTTTGGGTTTTCGTCCCAGTGCCTTGTGGTTTAAGGCACCTCCATCCCTGGAAAGCCAAACTGCTCCATATGCCTGTTGGGCCTCTGCATCGTCCCCCTGCCTCTCCAGTTGGTGTCTGACCGGTGGTGGCAGCTTCTGATGCCACAGTCCCCACCCCACCTTTGTCAGTGGTCTAACGGGGTTTCTGAAGGTGCTTCTAACCTCTTTGCTGTTGCCTGGTGTAGCCCTGCCCTCGCAGCGGACAGCGCGAATACAGATTTCTGTTAGGGGAGCGGCAGTTTTGGCTGCCGTGCCCTGAGCGACACGACGTCCCCAAGGTGATCGAGTCTCCACCAACTGTGAATCGCACGTTGCTGGCAGGACAACGTTGCCTTGTCTTTGGGCGGTAAAATGGCTTTTTGTGCATTGTGAATATGTGCGCATTCTGCTTCCCTCAAGCCAGCCCTGGTTTCCCTGGTGGGCTGCTCGCTGTGGGGTTTTGCGACGTGCTGGTGCTCGAGCTGACAGCCCGCGTTGTTGGCCGGGTATAAGAGGCTTTTCACTCCCCATCGCAGCCGTCCTGGGTTCTGGTGCCTTTGACTGTTCGCCTTGACCCAAGAGTACCCCAGTGTAACGTTCATTCTCAGAACTAGACTAAACAAAAATAGTGAATTTTAGTTTCCCTGCTTTTTTTTTTTTTCTTTTTTTTTAGGCTTAGAGTTAAAACTTTGTTAGGCTGCTGAAAGTGAAGGTCATCCCTCATATAGGGGAGGTGGAAAAAATCTGGAAATTATTAAGATGTACAGAAATGCTGAACCGAAGGTTTGTGCAAAATCCAGATTTGCGTACGAAGTACCCGCATCGGGCGGGCTCCTGGGGGTGATTCGGCTTGGAGCTGGGAACCGGCTCGTCAATCCAGACACGTTCCCTCCTGGAGAAGCCCCATCGCTGCCGCCCTTTGCTGGCACACGGTGCACACGGTGCCGTCCCCAGGGATTTCCCCGCGGTAGCCATGGCTGTGCGTGGTTTTGGCGTCTCCGTCCCGTTTGTCGGGGAGGACAGGGCCGGCTTCTTGCAGAAAAGCAGCCTGGCCCCTTTTTCCCCCGTTTGCTGCCTCTGTTGCTGAAGAGGCACCATCCAAGCCCACGGCCCACGCGCTAACTTGGTGCTTCACCTCCTCTTGCTGCATTTTCCCCGTTTGCCGATGGGATGGTGTGTGAGCAGCTTCTGCAAAGCACTTGGAGCCCTGACGTTGTTGAATGGGGGGTGTAGAAATGCAGCCGAGGGTCACCCAGCCCTTCCCCGGGCCGGCAGCGTGGCGCTGGGCTGCAGGGCCGTGTCCCCCGCGTCATCCCTCCCGGGGGACAGAGTCTCTGCTGGCTAGCGGAGAATATTTTTGCCCTCAATATGGGGTATATTTGTTTACAAAGGCTCGGGGATTATTTTGCTTTCCTACTGGTGAGTTTTTCTTCCCCTTTAAACCCCAGTTAAAACTTCTTTGCAGCTCACTGCCATTCCCTTTATATCCTCGTGTGCTGTGAAAATCATAAATTACGCTCATCTTTCAGAGAGCAGCGGTAGGCTGTTTTGTGGTTGCAAAAGCTAATTACTGGGTTATTGTTTCTAACGGTGCTAATCCAAACTTCATTTTCCTGTTAATTGTCCGTTGAGCCAGGCGAGATTGTTTTTATCATCCCGACTGTTTGCAGCGCAAGCGGCCGCGAGCTGTAACCGATGCTGCTGTGACATTTGGGGTGGCGATGAACCCAAAAGACGCGGCTGCGAAATCAAATGACACACTCGTGGTGCTCACCCAGGTCGTTTGGCTGGAGAAATTAGATCAATGTACTCCTGTTAAATGCCCCTCTGATTAAAAATGAGCAAAGGATGGTTTCAGAGGATATTTTTCGCCCGTTTTCCCCATTTCCCGCACACCCCTCCCCGGTCCCTCTCTGCCCGTCTCCACTGCCTCCTGCCAGGACCCCAACACTTGTTGGCAGAAAAGTAGCAAAAGTTGAACTCCAGAAGGATTTTGCTCCAAACTCCGCTGGGTCAGGGCAGCTCGTTCACAAGAAGTGCGTGTTTGGGCAGTGGTGGCTGCATCCGAGCGTTGTAGCTTCGGGAGGCGTTGCGAGCAAGCAAAGCAAATGCGGAGGTTTGCAGCAGGAAGGGGAGGAGGAGGTGGGTTTGTTTAAAATACTCCCATTACAGTCAGTTAACCTTTATGTTACCTAAATGAAAATCGTATAAAGCTGAAATTTTCGCTGATGGGGTTGCTTAGGAACAGGCGGTCGGTTTTCATACGGCGATGGGCTGTTGGGCACTGAGGTGTAGCTGTGTTCCCGCAGCGCCCGGGTTGCTGGGGGTGCTCACCCCCCGCGCTGCTGCAAAGAGGATGAGGAGCTGGGGGAGGAACCAAGAGGCAGAAGCTGGAAGCTCTGGGCTCAGCCCCGACTCGGAGCAGCGATCCCCAGCGCAGCGCAGAGCGGGGGCGTCCCCGGGCAGGGCTGCACCGGCGCCTGCGCCTCTTCCTGCTGCTCAGAGCGTCGGCTGAGCTGTAAAGCCGTAGAAATGGGTTGGAATGACTCCGGTTGGCTCCAAACCGGCTTCCCCACGGGCTGGTGCTGCGGGGAGCGTGGGGACGCTCTGCTGGGGGGGTGAGTCGGCAGTGCTGGAGCTGGAAAACGTGGAAAAGTACTTTATTTCTCCCTTTTCCCATCCCGAAAGAGGCCGAGAAGCAGCAGCCGGGGGGCCTGGGTGTCCTGCCGCCGGCTGGGCTGGGTTGTCGCCTCTCGCACGGTGCTGCTGGGCACTCACAACGTGGTTCACGTGGCGTTGAACAACTTCCAAAGGCAGCGGGATGAACTGGAAGTGAAAGAATGCAGATTGTTTATTAATAGGGTTTGCAGAAATTTTCTGCTGGGTAGAAATATTGATTCTTTATTCCTATTTTAAAAGAAGCTTTTTCTAATGATCACCGAGAGTCATTTTCTGTTATCGATTGCAATCGAGCTGTGCTGGGGACCTCCCTCCATTCATCCCACGCCGCCAGTGCCATTGAGAGCAGGCAGCACACGGTTCCCTTCAGGAACACGGCAGCTTCTTAAATCAGCGCTTCTGTCATCTCTCCAGAGGGGTTTGCTATGTGTGTTTAAAGAGACATCCACGTTTGCTCTTTTAAATCCATTTACGCTATTCTTAAAGTTCACCTTTGAGGGGGAGGCGGTGTGGGGAGGCAGGCGCTAAAAATAAAACTCCCCCCTTAAGTAGATCAGTTCTGCGTTTGACATTTACATGGAATTCATTTGCATCTCATTTGTACATGTTTCTGCTCAATAGGTAGAATGTAAGAAAGCACAACCTAAAGAAGTGATGTTTCCACCAGGGACGAGGGGCCGGGCGCGCGGGCTGCCGTACACCATGGACGCTTTCATGCTGGGGATGGGCATGTTGGGTAAGTGCCGGAGCCCCCGCGGCCCCGTTCCTCGCACATCCTGCACCCAACTCGCAAACTTCAGCGGGGGGAGTGGGGAAAATAACCCTGTCGGTGGTAAATTATTAACTCCCCCCACCTTGCTTCCTGGAATATAAAAATTTGCATTTAAATGGGTGTTTTAAATAGCCTGTTTTACTCTTACTCACAAAAATAGAATGATGAAAGATGCAGGGTGTTCATTCTGACTAAAAATGATCTCTCCCCCTTTTTAGAGGAATTGAGTCACACATTATTCCCCTTCTTTTAAAGGTATCTTTGACAGTTCAGCATAGATAATTGAAAATCTTGCCAGCTCTGAAATGGCGTGCAAGATGGAGAAAGCAGGGAGATGCGGAACAGTGTAGGTCACAACAATAATCACGAGTTTCAAGGAGATGGAACGGTATTTTAGTCCAGGGTATTGTGTCCAGAAAATACTAATTAAATGGGATAAATGATATTTAATGGCAAAATTCTATTTGTGCACGAGGTCTATTTAGTTATAATTGGTTCTCATTTGTTTCTGCCTAGATAGTTCTTCTTTCTATATAATGTGACAACCTCTTGACACTCTGTCCTCAGATTGACTAAGCCAAAACGCTGCTAATCCATTGCCAATGTATTTTTGTAAAACCTCAAGCATTTTGAACTTTCTGCTCCCTTTGCATCACTGGACTTTCCCTCATTTGTCACCTGCTGTGTCCCTAAAGCATGAGAGAACCAGAGGGCATCAGAAATGGGCCTTTCCTGGGCCAGCGTCCCTGGTACGTGGCCTCTCTGGGATGCTTTGAGTTTTCTGTCCTGGATTTAGATGTTCCCAGAAACTGAGCGCAAAAAACAGCCTTGAAAGCTGGCGCTGGGTTGTGCTGAGCTCTGCTGAGCTGCTGGGGACCCGCGGCCCCAGGACGCGGGGCACCGAGGCTCAGGCGGAGATGTCTGACTTGAGGCACCGCTTGATTTGATAGGGAAAATGGTCCTGCCATGTTTGCTTTATCTCTGAATTAATAGTACTTCTGTTCGTGTGGCTGGAGCGATCCATTTCTGGGATGCGTAATTCAGTTATTTCAGCTGATCATCTATTTTTCTGTCCCCACGCTCCACCACCACCCTGCCCTATAGCATTTGGAAATTACATTTCATGCTTAAAATATTTATCTTCTTCTAGTCAGTCTGTGATTTCGTTACCTGTACGTTCCCAGTGTGCTTGAGCACACGTACTTTATTTCTGCCATTTCTCCCCATGGCGCTGGCGGGTTGGGGTGGTGGAGCCGAGCCCGGGGCAGCGGCACCGTCCGTCGGCAGAGCTGCCTCGAGCCTGTTCCTCGCAAGGAGTGACCGGAGCCGGGATCCACCCCAGAGACTGAAGGGAAAATTCAGCCCTCGGGTGCGACGTGAGTCGTTCGCACCGGGGCTGCCTCTCTGGAGAAAGATGTTTTCGAGGCAGATGAAGTCATGGACGAGCCCTCGGCGAGCGGATCTGTTGGCAAATCCCCGTCCCGCCGCGGTGGTCGGGTCACCCCGACCGGCTCTGCTCCAGCTGCTCCCGCAACGCGCTCTTATTAGATTTCAAATTGGGGTGACTTGCTTGGAATTAATGATTGATTGATGTTGAAGGCCAGATGCTTCATTATCTGCTCTAGCTGGTTTTTTCATCTTCCCAGTTCCTTCTTTCTACAGTGGCACCGTGTTAAATAATTAAGTGCTAAACAAGGAGATTGCAGCACCCGAGCGCCGGGCTGGCGGGGTGGCCATTGTAAACCCCCGTTTTCAAAGGCTCCTGTTAGAGTTGGCTTCCAGGGGCTGATGGGCAGCGGCTCAGCAGGGAGCCCCAGTCTCCATCCCAAGCCCCGGCAGCTGCGCAGCGGTGGGACAGGGGCATAATTAACCCATCAAACGACGAGGCGCACCAATTAACGTACTGCCAGAGGCAGCGTCTGCAGTAGCCAAGCGTTTTGCTGAGGTCCCAGGGGACCCGTGTCAGCCTGACCCTGTTCCTCCTTTTGGGAGCCTGGCTGGGCTAGAACAGAGTGATTGGGGCTGCTCTGGAAGGATTTTGATACCTGTTTCCAGAAGCCCTTGCTCAAGGTCACCTTCTCCAGATGCTGTTCGCGGGCAGGGAAGGGGATCGGAGGAACAAATGCATCAGACAACCCAAAGGAAAGAGCGGAGAGCGACTCCCTCCAAAGCTATTAAGGAAGTTGGTCTTTTTCATTAATCACAACCTCCCCAAGGAGCCCACAGCAGCCGGGGTCTAAAGGTGCGTAGGCAGCCACTTCTGTGATGATTTGGCTGATTGGAACAAAATTAAAGTGTTCTTCTGAAAGGATTTTTGGACTCAGAGTGCGCAGGCAGGCTGAGCCTTTTGCCAGGGCTGCGTCTGGACTGTCTGGGGCTCGCTCTGCTGGCAGGACACGCGCGGTCTCGGAGGAGATTGGGGACATTAATTAGCCGCTCTGCATAAAGAGCGGGCTGGAGCGGTCTCAGTTGCAGTGACCTCCCTCCCCGACAGCCCCGCGGCAGCACGAGCTGCTCCCTGCCCCAGGGATGCCGAGCCGGTGCCGTGTCCCCCCGGCAGACAACGTCCCCATCTGCAGCTGGGCGGCGGCGGTTCGGCGGCTGAGAAGCTTGCCGTGCGCCCGGGAGCCTCATCTCTGTCACCCAGTCCTGGTGCCAAACCAGGAGCCCTGTCACCCAAGGACGCGTGGGCGCTGCTGCATTGCCCCGCTGCTCGTTGTGCTCCAGGTCTGTACCTGAAAACTCGGAAAAAAAAAAAAGAGAGAAAAGAAGAAAGCAACCAAGGAGCAACATTAACAGGAGGTGTCTCTGTCTCCCCTCCATCTGCAGCAGCTCTGCGTCTGGGATGTCACAGCTGCCGCTGGGTGGTCCCGGTGGTGACACCTGGCTCCGGAGGTGACGGCCGTGCTGCTGGGTCTGAACCGGGGCCCCCAGCACTCATCTCTTCTAGCGATGGGCGTCTTAGACTTGGTGGTGTTTAATATTGAAATTGGGCTCTTTTTAACTGCCAGCCCCCTCCCGAGGCCGGAGCGCTCGGCCCGTCCAGCTCACAGCCCAGCCTGCCAAAGGGCTGTCTGATGCGAACCCCCGATTTCTGCAGGTTTCTTACACCACCGCTCACAGCAAAGCTGGGCTCTGCGTTACTGCACACCTTCCATCCAGGTAGGCTGAACTCATGCATAAAAGAAGCTTGTGCCCTTCAAAGAAAGTCATTCCTTTTTCCATCAGACTCAGTTTAATAGAGCAGCAGCTGCCTCTGAGGCAGGTTGGGAAGGGGAGCCCTTCGTTCGCTCCTGACAGCTTTAGCTCAGCTCTTTATTCCCTTGGATCAAGGGACAAACTTCTCCAGCAGACGTATTTCTTCCCCATAGCTGCTCCCTGCTACGTGACACCCCCCGTGTCTGCCGGAGCTGGTTTTTGGTTTGCATTCCCTCATGCCACCGGTGCTTATGTGAAGGTCACAGCACGTTTCTTTTGAGGGAGACCCCGAGAATTCTGGTTGCAGCGTGGGGCTGTGCTCTGGCAGAAGGAGCCTGCCTTTCCTCGCAGAGGACCTGCCGTTCCTTGCTCTGAGCAGCACTAGCAGACAAGAATGTTCTTGTGTTTCCTGGAACTTTCGAATTAATTTTGAAAGCAGAGGTGCTGGATGGATGCAGTGGTGTGGAAGCAGTTTTGGTTGTTGGTTTGAGTTCTGCTTCCATGGACAGGAGGGTCTCGCCTCAGAGGAGGCAATCCAGGCAAAACTTGGATTTTTGGTCCAGCAACAAGGGATAATTAGAGAGTGATCATGCCCCAGGACTGCTGATGCAAATAAACTGCTCAGTTCCCGATGCAGGATGAGGATGGCACCTAATGGAGATGGTGGGTAGGTCAGCATGGCCATAATTCGGCCTGATGAAGCATCCACATGGGCATGGTGTTAATGCACTATTGATATTCAGCCAGGCAATTTCCCCGGCGTGGATCGGGCTGTGACTCGTTAGAGCAGAGCTGGGCGCCGCAGCAGTAAATGAAGAGGAAAATTGAAGTAATGTTGTATTATAAATTTATGATTTCATCTGCCTGACCTAGAGAGTGTTGAGCGCTGGCGACGCGGGTGAGAGCCCCGGGCAGCTCCGCCGGTGCCATCAGGCACGGCCGGGTTTGCACCCGCGGCAAAGCGCCGGCACTGCCCGGCACATCCGTCCCCTCCAGAGCCATGAGCTGATGGATCTGCTTCCGAATCATTCGAAGTGGAACAAAACTCACTTTTTTCCACTTGTCGAGGGGCTGCGGTCGGACAACACATAGTGATTTTTCGTGGTGGAGCTCGCAGTGTTGTTAATGGTGTTACTTAGCAAACAATCCGTTTTTCAATATTGGGTTTTTAATTAAAAAAAAAAAGAAAAAAGGTTTGTTAAGCTTAACCCTGAAAGATCTGATTTAATGACAGAAGTGATTAATTTCTGAGGGAATCCAGCCGTTGAGCTCTGAAATAAATAGGCAAGGGCTAAGTGATGTGTACACGTTGCTGGAAGCCGCAGCGTCCTGTCCGGGCACCGCGGGGCCACTTAATCCCGTCATCAAAATTCAGCCGAGCATTTTGTTCTTCCAGTTTTAGATTATGGTTAATAGTACATTATACGTACATATAAATCTAATCAGAAGTGGAGGGACTTGGAGCAGCAGAAAAATAGCTGTACGATGTGTGAATGTATTAAGAATAAATAAAAGCAGATGTAGGAGACCCCCAGAAGAACCATTCGGCTGCTACGGCTCCTCTCGGGGTCCAGCGCGGCCGCCGTTGCCGAGGTTTGCGGTGAGTTGGTGGGCGGCGGGAGCACACGTATGGTGGCTCTGGGTGTGGAGAGCTCTGTCCGAGGCGCCGGCTGACGCCGGCCGGCCGCGGGGACGCTCCACAGCCTGCGTTGCGCTGGAATTGCAAAGGGTGGCTCCTGTTTTCAGGAAAACCGAGCAGGGAAATGCTGAGGGTCGGAAGTGAGGTTCTCATAGCTGGGTTTTACTTTCCGGAAAAATTCAAAGCTCTTTGACTCTCTGGCTCGTTGCTGTTGCTGCCTCAACTGTTTGATGTGTTAACTGTTGTCCTTCACACTCCTGGGATAAAGAATTACTACTACCTTAATCTCCAACTGTCAATAGCTCTGCAGCAAAGTACATTCATTGTAAGCTCTCCAAATGTCAGAGCAAACCCGTGTTATGTGTTTAGCCTCAGCATTTGGCATTTACTCTTCCAGCTAACAAGTGTGCACAGTCCTTGGGCTGCAGACGCCCCGGTGCATGTTAATCACGGCGTGACAGGTCCCTGCCCCGCCGGGCGCGAGCAGGAACCAGCAGGAACGAGCAGGAGCGCCGCCCGGCTCCTGAGCTTTCTGCTCGAGATGATAATGAAACTTTCCCACACTTTTGCATGAGTGGAATAAATGTTCTTTTTCAATACCTTCTGTAAAAATCAAGTCTCACTCATCATCCCTGCCATTTTGCATTGTATTTAAAAACAAAAAGCCTTTATTAATCTTCCAACTTCTCTTTCTCTCTCTCTCTCTCTTTTATGTTTCTGTGATCAAGGTTACCCAAATTTTGTTGCAACGTATGGCCGAGGATACCCCGGATTTGCCCCAAGTTACAGCTATCAGTTCCCAGGTATGTACTTTTCATTTGCAGATTTACTTCTTTCCCCTCTTTCCTTCTTTTTTTTTGTTCCTTTTTTTAATATCCATAGCTGCAAGCTGAGACAGGCAAGTCTGCAGGGAGCATCTCGCACAACAACAATTTCCTTTTTTTACTACTTTAAAATAGATATTTCTATAGACATATTTTAAATACATTTTTACTAACGTGTAAATTGGTACTGGTTATTTGAAAACAAACTTCTTAAATTAAAACATAGCACGACAGAGATCATTTCAGAGCCGTCACCCTCCCTTTGATGGGTTTTTCCTGTCATACGTATTTTATAGAGATACACACAGACACACACGCAGACGCGCGCACACGTTCCCATACGATCGGCGGTAAGTGGATATTGTGTACAAGCGCAGTCTTGGAGTGAGAAGTCCGACCTTCCCGTGTTCTCTATCGCTCTCGCTGCTGTCCCGCACAGGAACGGTTTCTGCCTGCGTGTCGGTGGTTCGGTTTGGCTGCGGTTGGGTTCCTCTCCCCTCGCCGTGGCTGGACACCCCGCGGTGCCGGGTGTTCGCTCCTGTTTGCCGGGGTCAGGCGGAGCGGTCCCAGCGCCGCCGCCGCGCGCTCGGTGCTCGGGACCGAGGGACAACTGGGGAACGGGGTGAAACCCCCGGAGTGAGCCCCGGCGGGTGAAAACCAAACGCCCTGATGGGGACGGTCCCTTAGCGTGGGTGAGGCTGCGGAGGGATGCTCGGTGCTACCTGCGGCACGTCGGGGCAAAGACGCGGCCTTGTGTTCGGCACTGGGCCGTTAATTAGGGTGAAACGCGGCGCTGGGAGCGTACGGATTATTGAGAGCTGTCAGAGAACCGTGTCCTCGGGACGGCGGTTCCTGCGGGCTGAGGTCAAACGTGAGGATGAGGCTTCAGACCGTGTCTGCCGTTGTCTCACGCTGTTCTCACGGGTCCTCACGCTTCCTTGTCCCAGCTGATTCGTATGGAGACAGCTAAACGAGAGACACCTTTGATAAATGATGAAAATTGGCAGAGCTTAGATGACTTTAATTATAAACATGTCTAAAATGAACGTGTCTGCCAGCTGACAGCAGAGGTTTGACTCTACCGTCGTTATATATGTTTTTACTAAGGGCCTGGTTTTTCGAAACAGGCCTTCCAGTTATTTGCTGGTTGTTCTCAGTCTCTTGCAGAGATGGAGTATGTAGAAGAAAGCCAAAGTGGATTGTCACCACTCAAAAGTGGGTGCCTCTCAGCGAGGGGCGATGTCCCTGAAGCTGTGCCACGGCCTCGGCTCCTCTCCCTCTCAGAGAATTCATTCCTTAACAGCAATCAGAACCGTTCATAGAGCCGTTGGGTGGTTTTTCTGAGATGTCTCGGTGCTCGGGCCTGTCGGAGCGGTGTACAGCCCAAGGGCTGGGATGTCCCCAGGGTGTCCCCTTGCTGGAGCGTCGGGGACAGAGCCTGTGCCGTGGGAGCACAGCTCAGCGTGCGGGGGAGCGTTTGGGGAGCAGGTCGGGGTTTGAGGACGGGGACGTGCCCTCGCAGGGATGTGTCGTGTGTGTCGTGTCCCCGGTGCCAGCCGGGCTGTCCCCGCTCTCCTTCGCCCCCGTGCTGGATGGAGCCGCGTCCCAGCGCTGCCTCCTCCTGTGGCACCGGGGACGGGACTGAGTCGGCACCGCGACCGACCGGCCTTTAGTGCCATGGGACGAATGCCATAAATGTGGTTCCAGCACGTAGTTCTCCTCCTCAGAGCCCAAGCCCCTCAGCCCGTCCCTCCGCGTGGTTTGGCTCTCACAGAAGTGCCTGTGGGGCCCGTGGGGTGACTGCGGCTCGGAGCGCGAAGCAGCAGGGTGTGCAAACCCGGCGCGGGGAAACGGGAAACGTGCTGGTTTGGCGAGCTGCCGTGCCCAAACACTCAGTGCCGTGATTCGAAAAGAAAAATACAGTAGTGGGGCATTTCTGCAGGAGCAGCCCGGGCAGCGCTGCTGGTGCTGCCACAGCCACGTGTGGGGATAAATGTGCAAACCAATATAATGCATCTCAATATCCCGCTGTGTCCTGCGGTTCGTTAGAGAGCAGACCTGGCCGTGCTTTTTGCTACAGCGCAGAGACACACACAACCGCTTTGGCGACTGCTCGATCTTCTCCCATCACGTTATTTTTTTCCTCTAGGTCTTTATAACTCAGTACATAGTCTTTCTTTTTTATTGCAATCACTCCCTTTCTGTGTCTTTTTTTTTTTCTTTTTTTTTTTTTAATTTCTGGGACTTATCTTTTCAGTTTAATCTATTAATTTCTGTTCTTATTTCACTTTGCAGACTATTTGCCGATTTCACAAGACATAATTTTTATCAACTAGTTCTTAAAGATGCATAACAAATTAATCGGGGTTTACAACAGTGCTAATGAGAGAGAAAGACAGAAAAAGCCTGGGTGGTCCATGCTTAGTATCAATGTCCACTGAAAAATTGCTGCTCTTACTGGCTGGTTTGATTGACTGGACTTTTTATTTTATTTTTATTTTTTTAAAGGCTCCATATCCTCACTGCTTTGAGTTTGCTTTTTTTTCTTTTTTTTTTTTCTCTGCTTTGTTATGAGTTTTTAATGCCCACTTGGAATGTAACTCACCAGGACGGGGATCAGGGGCGTTATGAAGGCATGACTTCTCACAAACTTTTTAGAAATAATTTTATCAAGGAAACAAAAACGATGATCAGGTCATACAAGCAGCCCCAGAGAGAGATGTCGGTGCTTTTTAATATAGAGACGTTCCGCAGGAGCACAAATCATGATCAGGGTGGAGCGAGGCTAGCGGCTCCGTCACTGGGATCGTTAGCAGCGCAGGGTTTAATTCCAGATCCAGCGCCCTGCGTGCAGGTGTGACCCAGCGGGGCGGGCGCTGCAGACCCCGCGGTTTCGCCCCGTTCCGCTGGCTGTGGGTCGGTGGCTCCTGATGGCGGCTGCAGCGAGCGAAGGGCTCGGCCGGTCCTGCCCCGGGTCCTGCCCCGGCTCCGACCCCGGCCCGCGCAGCCCGGCGGGCGCTTCTGCTTCCGCACTGTGCAAATCAGGGCAAATTACTGGAATTTTGGCACGAGGGACGAGCTTTCCCTGCTGGCTTAAGCTGCGTCGCACTCTTAATCTCCACCCGAATGGCAGCAGAGCTGCAAACCCGAGTGGTAAATCCTCCATCCATTGGCTTTCTTCTTAACGAGACCAGACTCTGGACTTTTGGGTAGCAAACACGCCTCATATTTAAATTCTGTTTTTTCTTACAAGTGTTTCTACCCATTTTATAAGTTTGTGAGAAGTGAATTGCATGCTTACAGTAGAACTGTAATGCATTTTAATGTTTGTTAATCCACTTGTTTAAAATGTCGGTGTCAAAGGCTCTACAATACATGGCTGTGCTGTTCATTTCATTGAAGATGCTTGATGTAATAATTGGTTAGTTTTCTTTTTACTTTCCTGCAGGCAATAGCTTTTTTTAATCTGTATGGCTTCTTATTGTTTTGTTTGGGGTTTTTTGCTATGAATTGCTTTGCTTTTGTGAACTTGTCGTAGTGTGCATGATTTGCAAACATTTCAGCTATTGTGAATTTTCTCATTTTTTGTAAATAGTCCATCTGTGCTTTTCTTTTTTTTCTTTTTTTTATGACCTTTTTCCTGTAAGTAACTGAGGTAGAAAATAATAATAAATTGTTTACAACGGACATGCTGTGTTGCTGCTCTCTTAGCTTGCAGTTTTAATATTTTGGTTTGGACGCACCAAATAACCAGTACCAATGACAATTTAATAAACGAATAAAACAAGCATCACTCCAAGCGTGTGGCCCAGTGTTTGAAGAATCTACAGATGAACCGTTCTGTACAAGACGTGCTTAGAGCAAAAATTAAAACCCCAAAAGACAACAAAGCATTTGTCCCGCCGAGGAGGGACTCCGTGTTGCCGCTGCGGCATTCGCAGCACGGAGACTTAATTCCCTGCCGTGCCCAGGAGACACGGGCGGGTTTAAGCATCAAACCCAGAAGCAAATTAGAAATCCCTGTTGCCAACTCTCTAGCACTAAGTGCAGGAACCTGGTTCTGCTCTGTGGAAGTGGGAACTCGGGTGGCTCTGGTGGCCGTAGGGACGGCGCCATCGCTGTGTTTATCTCCGTTGTACTTTGTTCCATCGTTACCTGCATGGTTGGGGATCGTCCAAGTTACTTAGAAGCCTTCAGCTCAGGAATTTAGTTTGTTGTGGTTTGGTTTTGGTTTGTTTTGTTTTTCTTAATTAAGGCTTTGTTTGCTTGTGTGTTTGTTAAAGCTTATTAAAACCTTTGTATGTGGGGAAAGGTGGGAAAAACAAATATTTTCACGAACTTTTCAGAGCTCAGGGAAATACACTTGCTTATTAATAATGGTGCTCTGTAGTCAGCAAAGCCCAGGCTGGGTTGTGCTCCGGCAGTGCCTGGTGCTGGGAGAATGCAACACAAGCTCAGTTCTAAGTCTAAACTCATGTTTTTCATTATTATGAGAGCATTGAAAACAGTTGAAAAGTGGAGATGCTGCCTACGTATGGCTTCTTTACCCGCAGGGAGTAGTGAAGTTGGTATTGGTAAGAGTCAGCTCTGTAAAATACTCTTTTAAAGCACTGTTCCCCTAGTCTAAAACTTTTATAATGTTCAGTAACGGGAGCAAAGTTTGGTCATGATACTTTAATGATCAAACTTAAGAAAGGGTGAAATTGCTGGCAGCTGCAAAATAGGGGGAGGAAATACAAAGTCTATTTTAAATGGTCCCTTCAGTTAGTTAAGCCACGTATAACAATACGTTATATGAGGTGCGGAAGGGAGCTGGAAGAGTTTCTCACTCCTTTGTCTAACCCTTTCTTAACTGCTTAAACCTGCTCTAATCATCCCCGTGCCGCATGCTTTTGTTCACCTCAAACACATTGCCGCATCTGCATGGCGTACAGTGGCTTACCAAGTGCAACTGAAACCTGCTAGAACCACATTAACCACCACTCTCCAAACCTCTCCTTTCAGCCTCCATCAGCGAAAACAAAGGCTATAGACTGGACCTGGTTTAAGATTAAGGTTGGGTTTGTTTTGCTGGCAGAGGGCAGGCTGAGGAGGGACCGTTCGCACTGGAGGTGCCTCCCTGGAGTGAGGAGCAGCTGCAGCTGCAGACAGCAGGCTGAGAAATTAATATAGCAAAGCCCATACATTTCCAGGCAGAAGGTACTACTTCTTGTTCTGCTTAGGTGACAGCTTTTGTTTTGACACAGGAAAAATGGGATCTAGAGCTATTCCCTGAGACCAAGCAGAGCTTAAGCACCTTTGCCTCTTAGGCACATTTTTTTCTGAGGAGAGTTGCAATTTTAATGTTGCAGAGAATTGTGTAAAATTCCTTTTTCACCTCCCATTTCCCTCACCCGCTAAAATAATCTCAATATTAAATTTAAGGTGGGGTTTCCATGCTGATCTGAGTCAGTGCTCCAGCTTCCACCAATGTCAGCAGCAGAGAGTGGTCGGTAAAAATTCTGCCCGTCCCCCTTGTGCCCATCTCCTCTGTGCGAGCGGGATTCACTTAGGCCAGGGACCAAAACTGCCCAGGGCCTTCAGGAGGTTTTTCTCTACCGGTACCTTGAATAACTGCTTGAGCAGTAAGAACATCTTGAACATCGAACTTAACTGCTGCTTGTCCTGTTCTCAGCTGCTCACTGATCCATGCGTGGAGTTGGAGACCGGCTTTCAAACTTCAGGCCACTGCCCTGAAAATAAGTGATGGTAAAGGGATGGGGAGGAGAGAAAAGGAGGAAAACCCAAACCTACCAGTCTCTCGGGAGCTCTTTGCCTTTCGGGGAGATGCTGCAGCACCGGGGCTTCTGGGCGATGGTTCCTGCTGTAGGCAGACCACAGCTGCAGCAACTGGGAAGCGTAATGAGAATAATTATTCACAAGAGTAAAGAGACAACGCAAACACACACATCTGGAAGAAAACATGGATAACCCTATAGAAAGCAGAACGTGGGCTGGTAGTGCCAGTTGTGCTGTGCAGATTTCTCCATGGCCGAGTTAGCCCATGGCGAGGCTGCTCGTGCCTCGTCCTCTGTAAATACAGTTTTTAACTGTAATGCTGTTAGAAATTGGGAGCTGGGGCTTGCAAAGAACTTGAGGAGATTAGTCTTCTTAAAGCGCAAAAACATTCAAATGTGAATGTTTTTCAATCACATTCAGCAGTAGGACTTCAAGCTGATAATTACTCGCCTCCCAGCCCCCCGGGCGCAGCAGCAGTGGGATGTGGTGGCTGCAGTGATGCCCTAAAGGTTTCTGGGCTCAGCACCACAATCCACTGACCTTTCTATAATGTGGATTATGAAATGCCCGGTGGCAGATCCTCCAGCAAGGCAGCGGGAGGTTCCCCAGCCCCGCCAGTGACTTCCAAACCCGCAGGTTGTGGAGAATCTCCTACCCTCTGATAAACCTTGTCCTCTGATTCATTATCTTCTCTTTTACATAGTTTCCTCTTGTCTGCATTGAATTTTCCCAGCCTCAGCCTCCAGACATGAGTTCTTTTCATGCCTTTGTTCGCCATCACGGATCTGTCTTTTAATAATACTTATCCAGATAGTTTAGATCATTCATAAAAATTTAAGCGAGCGGTTTAACCAAATAGCTCATTTTCTTTACCAACAAAGCAACTGAAATGAGGCTTGAAGCAAATCAGTGCCACTTTGCTGAACTTTAAATCTCTGCCTTAACGCGGTTCCATCGAACCTGCCCTTGTTCATTCAGCAGCAGGTGACACAAACTCAGAGCTGCCGAGCTGGGTGGCAGCTTGTGCACAGGAATTCACAGCTATTCCACCCCCTGCAGCCATCGTTTCATTTATACTTACCTTGTTTATTAAAAATCAATAGTAAATGTTTGGCTTTGGGCTTTAAAATGAGAAATGCTTTCATCGGAGCGATCAACTTGGTGTTAAATTGAATTACTTGCTTTTAGGAAGCGATTTGGTTGAGATTCCCTTTCATCCACATCAGCTGCATTCACTTGAAGCTCATAATTCTCTGTGTTTCACCAGTTACTAAATTAGGGAGAATCCAAATTACATATTGGGTTTGAGTGTTGGACAGCGGGAGGTAGAGTTTTCATAGGACACATTTGAGAAGTATAGCGGATGCCTTGAAGCTGCCATAGAATAGAGGCAATTTTTAAGCAGAGTAAATAAATGAAATCAGCTACCAGCTTTTGCTTCTTGGTTTGGATTCTTTTGAATAAATAGTTTTTGTAGAATACACTGTTTGTCTTCGAGAAGTTTCCCAGTTTTCTATACGGTGAAATAACTGCAAAAGGGTTATTAGGCTTGAAACGACACAGAATGATAATTTGGAGACAAACTAGGCTTTGTCTCACTGATGCATAAAGTAATTACTGGGCAAAAGTGCATCATTCTCGTTTTTAAAACCGTGGCCTGAGAGTGGTAAACAGCTGAAAAATGGGTCGTTTACTGTACATAAAGTGGAAGCGCCAAATTTTAAATAAACTATATTTAGGGTTTGTTGTTTTGTTGAAATTCCAAAGCAGTAATGTTTGTTCGTAATAACATCCATCTGCAAACATGCCGCGGTGCGAAGCGCGGTGCGGGCGCGGTGCTGACGTGGAGAGCTCTCCTGCCCGCCTCGCCGCGCACCGGCCTTCGGAGCAGCAATAACACGGGGCTGCTCGCTGAGCTTTCCGTTATGCATGATGTGCTGGATCTCAAGTTCGCTGATTTCCTGACCTGGCGAAATAGATTTTAGTAAGCTTGATGTCACACAGCATATAAAGACAAAGGGAAACGCTTAATGGGGCTGAGCGGGCTTGGAGATGCTAGAAGTGTTAATAGAATTGATCAAAAGCTTAGGAAAGCAATTCCGCGTGCCGCTGGGGTCCCAGCCTGGTCCCTCCTGTTTGCTGCCGCACGGCCGGCGCTTCCCACTTGTGTAGAGACAAACTGGGGTCACTGGGGGGAACCACGAGACGTTTCAAGCGGGGCTCGTAGCTGCCTCTGCGTCCTGCGCGCTTTGGGAGAGCGTCAGTAGAGTCTTCAATCAAATCCCAAAGAGTTCGTTGCCACTAAACAATGTGTCCCGAATGATCTGGTTGAATCCTGATCTTTTCACCAGTTCTAGATAAAATTTTATTTCTCTGGCTGTGTATTCTTTAAATGTTGAGCATTGAGTTGTTAATCTAAAGCCTGAAATGGTTCTTTCTTCCTCGTTCTTGTTTTCTTATAGAAAGGGAGGGGGAGTCTGAGACAGAGAGGTCTGAAAGATGAAGGTTTTAAACTTAAAGGGATTGTTTGGGGATGGAGCTTTTCCTTGTGCATGCTCACCATTAAAGACTCCATGTTTGTCCAGTAAATGGGACCCACGCCTGCCTGCCTTCAAAAGCAAAAAAAAAAAAGCTACGGGGCTCTTCTGCTTCATGGTTTTGAGTCTCTGATACTTTTGAACTGAAGCCTAAAGATCCTACAAAGAGGATAACACTGCCTAATGGAAAGAATAATGCAAGCAAGAACCCATTTGAAATGACAGCTGTGAGCCTGGCGACGCTTTTCTGTGCTGATCAAAGCTGCTGGTAACGTTGTTTGAAAAGAGGATATCGGTTCCCCCCCTCTCCTTTTCCCCCTCAACCTGCAGATGATTTTATATTCCAGACTTGGTCCTTCTTTCCAGGGAGATGGAGTGACCCTCCTAACTGAGCGGTTCAGATCAGCGCGCTGGGCAGTGCCGCCAGCGTAAGAGGCAACGTGGTTTGGGGGCAAAATCCCCCCGGAGCGGGATTCCCCGGTGCGTGGGGCTCTGAACACCCGCACAGCGACACGGGGACGTTGCGGGATAGAGCTGCAGCATTCAGCTCTGCTGCCGAGGTGTGCAAACAAGCCAAACAATCCGCAAACACGCCAAACAATCCACAAACAGAAAGGATTTTGCTTGCTAGGCGCAGTTTTATGATGGTGTTTATTCTCCCATAATTCTGGTTATTTTCTGAAGTCATTTGCTGGAGTCAGATGTTGATTTGAGAATCTCAGCTCCTGTTTTTATTCTTGTTTTAAATCCATGTGCTTATTGCTAAAGTCTAAACATAAGACCTCGCGTGCCCCAAGTGCTTTAGCCATTAGAAGCAGAGAAAATTCTTTGTGTAATATTTTTTTATGCAAGAACTAATTTAGTGATCTTTGTGGCTTCTTTTAGGTTTGATTCCTGTTGTCTGGCTGTTTGTGGAGGACAGACCCTTGTGTTCCTTGGGGACACAAGACATTTGGGGTCCTCGGGGGCTGAACAGAGCAGAGCGGCCTGAAGCGGTCGATGATTCCTCAAAGCGAAAGCTGGGGCTGCGGCTCGTGTGGAGCAAAGGGCTGTCAAATGGTTCTTGCGGTTTTTCACTTGCTCCTGTTTGCCTTGCAACCACTAAATCCCGGGCTCCGGGTGTTCCCTGCTGGGCGATGCCGTTTCCACCCCTTCGTCCCCCTTCTCCCAAACTTCTTTCTGCCTTGGAGAAGGAGTTTCTTGCAGCCAGCCCTTGAGTACATCTGTGGCCTTAGGGCAATGCATTTAAAAGCAGATGTGTGCACCAGGCTGCTTCAGTATTTAAAGTGAAACTATTGATGCAGGAAGCAGAAAAATTTATCTGTGAAAAATTGAACTCCAAATACTGGCTTTGGCTCGTTCAGAGCAGTAAGAGAGCATGAAATTAGTGTGAATCCTCAGGGATTTCCTGGACAGCATGTGAGCCCATTGCAAAACATTTATTGTAAAATATCTTCTAATTGCAATGCCTAAAGTGGGCACTTTTGTCCTTTTGAACAGCTTTGGTATCTTGTTTTCTCTAGGCAATTATAAACCGTGGATACGCAAACAAGGACAGGGATGGTTTCAGCAGGAATCCGAGCGCCTTAAACAAACACAGTGAATGAATCGATCTCTCCCTCCACCCCTTTTGATTTTCCAGTTGACTTCCAAGAGCAGGGGCCGGCGGCAGAGTCCGGGCTGGGCTGGGCTGGGCTGTGGAGCACGCGGCGGGGTCCTGGCTGGGCTGGGCTGTGGAGCACGCGGCGGGGTCCTGGCTGGGCTGGGCTGTGGAGCACGCGGCGGGGTCCGGGCTGGGCTGGGCTGTGGAGCACGCTGCGGTCGACGCTCTGCTGCAGGCGCCCGTCGCTGGCACCGCTCGCCTCCAGCCGCCCGTCGCTGGCACCGCTCGCCTCCAGCCGCCGCTCAGGATGACCCCGGAGCGCTCCCGTCCCTTGGGCGCTGGCTGCGGGTGCAGAGCCCCCGCCGATTCCCCACGGCCCCCAGGGCCCCCGCAGCCGCTGCTCTGTCTCCAGAGGAGCCTGCGCTTCCCGGGCATCGCAAGGGGACAGCAGTGGCACCGGCACATCACACACTGGGCTCTTGGCCCCTGCTCGGCTCTCGGGGGTGTCCCCGCTGCCCCGTGCCGGGGTTCCCGTCGATCAGAGCGGGATGGGTCGTGTCCAGCTCTGCTGCTGCAGATACCTCAGCTCTCAAATGTTAATGAAATGCTGTGACAATGCAGGCAGAAGGGTAATAAAGTCGGAAGTTTCCTGCAGTACACAAAGCAGGTGCAGTATTAATTGAACTCTCACTGTAGTGCTGTTCTTTCAAGTCTTTGCTGGCATAGAAGTTTGTAAACAATGGGAGGGAATAACACAGTGTGAGCAAAGTGCTTGAATGACGGTGTAGGGTTTGTACGAGGGGCGTTACAGGGATTAGTGGGAGAGCTTGAGCAGAACGTGCCAGAGCCCGGCTGCACCCTTGGCTTTCTGAAATGTCTTCTCAAGTCATTTTGCTTCTTTCTGCCTCATTTTATCCCATCCGTGACGTGGGGACAGTGTTGGCTGCTGATCACTGCTGAGAGGTTTGTGGCAAACAACCACATAAGTACAAAAGTAAGTTAACAGGTTGTGAGACACCGCACAGCATTAACGTGCTCAGCAGCGTGATGACGGGGAAATTTGTTTTCAGCCGAACAAGCTGATTAATGCAGTGCCTGGCAAATATCATTGCAGTGTCGGGGATTGATTGCTTTCGGTACGTTGGATTGATTCAGGGATCCTCCAGTGATGGAGCCAGCCCGAGAGTCTGTATCGCTAAGCAGGTTTTTGCCAGTTGTGATAATCAGTCTCTGTTTCCATCTCCCGCTTCTGCAGCCACGGGGGCTGCCCGGCCGGCCGCAGCGTTCCGGGCAGAGCGCGAGCAGCCGATCACACTTGAGTTGTTTGGAGTGCCGTGTCACACAGACACTTTTATCTCAGAAGTGGGATAATAGCTTTCTTTGGGTGTGGAGGGATTAATTTTTCACACATCTGTCCACAGTGCACGCTGGAATGCAATAACAGATCCTTTGTTCAGGCTCTTTCTGTGGAGCGCCTTCTCCACCCTTGTTATTTCATTCTTCTTTTGCATGGCAAAACTTTTTGTCCCGCATTTCAAATACATACTGAGCATCCCTGGCAGTTGAACAAGAGAAACAAACTTTGCAGCCCTGTTATTTATGTTGCTTTCAGGGAATGCTTGGTGATTTGAAGGGTATTTGATTGGTTTTGGCAGAGGCATTTTGTTCTGTGGAAAATCCATGGCTCCTCTGATCCCTTACGGATGGTTTAGGGAGCCCCTGGAGCCTCCAGATGAGAGATTTGCTGGTGGCCAGCCGGCCCTGGCCGTGCCGTGGGGATGGTGCCGGCTCTGCTCCCGCCTGAGCCGCAGCGGGAGGGCTCGGGGCTGCTCTGAGCACGGCTCTGCATGAAAACCAAGCCCCAGAGCCTGAGCCCTTGTCCTGCCAGTGGTGTCCCTGCTGTTTGGAGATTGGTTTGACTCTAACACCGAGGTCTTCTCACTCCAGGATATCGCAGCTCCAGCCCTAAACCTGTGGGGTGGACCCGACCAGGGTCGATGGCTCCATCACCAGCCAGAAGGAATTTAGCGTTTGGGTATTTGGTTATAATATCCCCCGGTCTGGATGTGTCCTCCTGCATCCCACTCCTCAGAGGTTGTAGCAGTTCATCAACATAATAACACCAAACAGATTCACATGGGCACTGAGAACAGGACTTGCTGTGCGGCGCGCGGGGAGCAGCAGCAGACAGCAGCCTGGGGTAGCTGTGCATATGTTTACCTATACTATTTTTTCCCCCCAACAGCCCTATTACCATATTTAAATGCAAGTATGTCTTTTTTTAATTGATGTTTTAAGTAGCTTCAAGTCACTCTAGCCTAGTTCTCTGCTTCTTTGCCCCAGTAGATTATCTGTAGCTGAGATGATAGTGCTAGAGGTAGTGGGCTTGTAGTCTGCGGATTTCTCTGGGTCCCGCTCTCTCCGCTCCTCTAGCTCACTGTTCTCTTTTTCTGTCGCCTCAGTTGTTTTTCTGTGGTTCTTCAGCATTGCAAAGCAGCTGTGATCAAAGTCCTGGAGCCTCTCCAGGGGCAGGTCCCGTGGTGGGGACACCCGCGGCGCCAGGAGCGGTCAGAGCTCCCCAAAGACCAGGAACCTCCCAGGGTTTTGTTGACATTGCAGCAAGGGGCTTTGGGTTCTTGCTGATCACCTGGACCTTGCCCTTGCCCTCTTAAAATATGTATATTTTAAGTCAGAGCCCCTGGCAGATCTTTGGAATATTAATTAAGTAAAGAAACTAAATCTGCAATCTTGCTGGCAGCATTTCATTCATCTCTAAGTGCTCGATCCCCCTGTACCATGGTGTATGTCTTAGAGCTCCTTGATCTGCGGCTGTTTTGCTTTCAAAAGCTTTTTTCCTTTCTCTCTCTTCCTTTCTTTCTTTTCTTCCTTCCTTCCTTCCTTTCTTCCTTTCTTCTTTCTTCCTTTCTCTTTCTTTCTTTCTTTCTTTCTATTCCATTTTTTTCTGCTTGATCCCAGCAAATCTGTGATCTCGACATGAGGACCTCCTCATATTTTCCATTACTGCTCTGTCTGTAGATCAGCACGTTATTATCACTTGCAAATAAGCACAGAACAGAATTCCCTCGTTGTTTTGCAAAGCCGTTGGAGAGCGTGGAGGCGTAAGCTGAGTGCTGCGGGCTCTGCCGACGCTCTGTCCTCCCCGGCCCTCTGCTGCCGCGGCCAGGTGCCGTCAGGTGCCACCGCCGTCCTCTTCTGCCAAGGGGATTTGGGCCACCTTTGTGCCGGCAGCGGGCACCTGGCAAAGGCTCTTTCTAAAAACGGTGCCCGTTGGCGGCACGGAGAGCCGGGACGGCGCCCTCTGGAACCGCCGTGCCCTCAGCGGCCGCCCCGCAGGGACTCGCGGTACCCGCTGGCTTCGTTCTTCACCTTCTCCTTTTCTCCACGGCCAGGTTTTCCGGCAGCGGCTTATGGACCAGTAGCAGCGGCAGCCGTGGCGGCAGCAAGAGGATCAGGTAGGGGGGCCCGTGGAAGAGCAAACCCTCAGAGTGCAGGGTCAGGTAAAAGCTCTGTCGGTATTCTGTGTGGCTGCAGCTCTCCATCATTTCTCTGATTTTCCTCACGCTTATCCTGAGGACCTCAAAACAAATGGTCAAAAAAAAAAAAAAAAAAAAATTACTCATTCCCAAACCAAACCCAAACTACAAGCAGAGGCCACGGGGCCTGGAGCATCTTGCAGGGGATTGGTGTAAGAACTGCCAAAACCAGGGTAGTTATTTGATTTGTTTCTTTATTTATTCCTTTATTATGTTGGTTTCTTTGTTTCTTTGGTTTAAATTCGAGGTTATAAAGGACACCCTAAAAAAAAAAAATGAATTTGCATTTTTGAAGAAAAGCTTTGGTTTCTCACAGAAAGCTGGTGCCGGGTGCAGGCGGTGGCCGCAGGCGCTCCCGCCGGGCCCGGGGCCGCGCTTGCTCCTCTGCCAGCCCAGGGGTGGCCTGCGAGGGACGCCCCGTGGCGAGGGGACGTGTCCCCTTGGGGACAGTGTCTTCTGCCCGCGCGGGGCGAACCCCCTCAGCTTTCACGAGGAACGTCAAAGCTTTTCTTCCTCTGCTTCTGCAAACTTTTATTTTTTTCCCTTTAAGGGAAATAAATAAATCGTTGCCAATTGCCGTTATTACCTTAGGTTTAAAATTTAGCTAAACACGTGAATTAGGGCTTTGCTCAGGTGTGTAAGCGTTCAGCACGGCCATCAGTGAGCTGCTGGCTCGCGGCCCCGCGCGGGCCCGGCCGGGTCATGGCGGAGGTGCCGGAGCGGAGCCCGCGGCGCCGGCAGCGGCTCCCAGCTCACTCGTGGCCCAGGCCTGAAGTGGCGGTTTCTCGGTGGCTTCTCTGGCAGTGCCGGCGGGTTCGCCAGGCTCTTCCGAAAAGCCCCGACCAAACCGCTGCGTGAGGGGTTAGGAGGAGGGCGCAGGCCCAGGTGTGTCTCGAGTGCGAGCCTGAGGCCGTGGAGGCCAAAGAAAGACATCAGGAGAACTCCGTTCCATGCAAACTGGCACTGCTTGCAGGCTACAAAGGATTATCTGTACCAGTTTCATCTTGTGGCATGTAGAGAGCGCTTAAGGGGTGACTTGCCAGACTGGTTGTGGGGATTCCCCATCTCCCAGCTTCTCCTACTGCCCCTTCATGGAGGGGGAAAATCAAACAAACAAAAAAAAAAAGTTTGATTTTGCATATGATTTTTGGAAAACAGACCTCATTGCTTCTGCCTCTTCCTCATGTTTTGCCCTTCAGGTTTTGTTTTACGTGCAAACAGAGCTGGTGAGTTGCCCCTTAGCAAGGCACAGAGGGTTTGGCTGGATTAACATTGCTTCCCTGATTATTATTATTTTTTTTAATCGGAGTGCTTTTGGTGCCCATTACAACTGAACTGAGCATTGATCAATTCTGTGCCTGAAAATCATTTGTCTTTAATTTGAGTGGGTTTTGGTTTTTCTTTTGTTGGGTTTTCTGGTTTTGTTTTGGTTTGGTTTTTTTTTTCGTTTTTTTATTTGAACTTGCAATACAAAACTAAATCTAACCCTAAATTAACAACACCCTTTCTGGCAAGTTTAAAGAGCAGTATGGTGTTTGGAAATGTCTTTCAAGCCCCAAAATTGCCTGTGTGCACAAAACTGGCCAAACTGCAAAATTGAATCAAAAGAGCCCCCCCTTCCCAGCCCCGAGATCTCAAGGAGGAAGATGGGTTTGTCACCGGCCCGCCCCGACGGCCACTCGCGTTTCCAGCAAAACATGCTCTGGGAACAGTGGCGTTTTACGTAGAGTCATTTCCATCCAAAGACGGTTTTCGGAAGGGACATCTTGGGTTCGCCACTTCCATCCAGCAATGGTAGTGAATTGTATTCAGGAGCAGTAGAGTCCGATCCATCTTGCGATATAGTGTATGGGCCCGATTCATTGTAAGAAAAATGGTTGGGGTTTTTTTGATTCTTTTCAGTTGAGTTTTTCTTTTTCCTTTGCAAATTTGCACAGCCCTCCTTCACGTGTGCCCAATCCAAAAGCACAGGGCGCAGCACAGTTGGCCTTTACTGGCCCCTTCCTGCCAGTAAGTGGAGAAGAGCCCCGGTTCTGCGCTGCCTGCTCTTCCCTGCCCTTGCCCCTTCTTTTTCTGTTGCAGCGTGTGAGGACGCGGTCACCGCTTTACCTTGATAGATAAACAAGTTCTTTTATCTGTCACAGCAGCTCTCTCCTACAAGCAGCAGAAAGGGGCATTTCCCCCTACTCGTGCTCAGTGCCACTGGTAAATCCACGTCCAGCTTATCTGCTCACATGCCGGCAAGGTGAACGCAGCAACACTGCTCTTCATAAACCATGTGCCCAGTCGACATCCCAGCGGTGGGGCGAGCTGAGGTCCCTCGAGCACACATGCCAGCTGGGACTGTGCTGCCGAACCCTTCTGCCGGTTTTGAGAACCTCACCCATTCTTGTATTTTTTTAAATGAATTGGGACCTGAGCCACAGAAAATGAGCAAACTTAAAAGTCTCAATGCTGCAAACTCCTCCTAGACAACTTCACTATCAGTGTCACATTTCTTTTGAGTTCACCTTGCATATTTTACGCGTAAAACATTTTTGTTTTGTAAATGCTTTTTTCAAAATACAGTCATGGGGAGGCACATTTTTATCTTGCATTTGACATGGGAGGGATTCATTTGGCAGGAGAGGGAGACAAGGAAATTTCAGCAGAAGAGGGGTTTTGTTCCTTCCTCTGTGGTTCATTGACAAGTCTCAGATTTCTCCAGTTCCCAACCTGTTGCCACCAATTATTCCTCCATGAGGACTGGAGACAAAACCCATAAAGCCATCCGTAACCCAGCCCGATTCCCGCTGGAAGAGCCGCCGGTGCCGGCTGCGGCGCAGGCCCCCGGGCACGTTTTGGCGGCGTGCAGCGCGGCGAGGCCCCGGCACATCTGGATTTTGGGCACCAGTCCCGGCTCGCCTGTGCTGCCTTTGAGCCCCGACAACCCCTTACTGTACTTTATACTTGCCAGCTCTAACAAATCTCATAACGTGAGCTACTGACCTTGATGGTGAGTGTGAGCAGTTATGTTTTGTTGTTTTCTCTCTTGCTTGGTTGGGGCTGCTGTGAGAGAGGGTGTCTCTGAGGCAAACTTTCCGGCCTCTCTTACACTCGGACGTGCACACCTCCTCTCAAACACTCTTCTGAGCGCTCTCAGCGGGAAGGTTTGTCCACACCTATTAATCCTCTCTCAGTGTCCAGCTTCTTGTTAGTAGCAGCTGGTTGCATGTTTTTTGCTTGTTCAGACGAAACGGTTCAAGAAACAACTCATATCAACTCTTGAGAAATGTCTCTATTTTTTGTACACTTTCTTTCTTTTGATGTTTTTTATTAATTTCCCTTACTTAAAAAACAAAACACCTGTCGTCCCGTAAAACATGTCACATCTCCCCTTGCCTGTTCTTAGAGTGTATGTATCTGTGGGACTGAACTAAATGCATGCACTGTAGTAGTCGTACTGGTAGCAGTAGATGTAGTTGTAGAACATGCATTGTTGAGTTGATATTATAGGTATCACCAATGTGAACGAGCGTGGCAGTTAAAAGCATCGCCTTGGTCTGGTTGAAAGGGTAGGGCTATCAATCCAGCAGAGAGCTGCTAACGGCTTGGATCCATAGTCCCGTATTTGTTAAACCCCATTATCTGAAAGTTTAAATTGAACCTGGCTGTAGGCAACCTACACCCTCTGTACAAGAACCCGCATATGCTGTTATGTTGATAGTAAATTTGCCTTTTTTCTTTTTCAAATTAATCCCCCTAGGAATTAAAATGCTGACTATATTATTTTTCATTTTGTATTAAAAAGAACTTAAGATACTTTTAAAATCATTTTACAATCATGGTTTCTCCATCAGCCTGTTACTCGTCCATATTAGCCCATAGAATCATTCGTTGGCAGTCGTAGGCCAGATGTGCCAAACGCAAATCACTCCATTTGGGTATGTAAATAATTCCGTGTGTGAAGCAGCTCCCTGCAGACTGTCCTGACACACGAAGCAATTGGTTTTAGGTCATAAACCCTAAATCTTGTTATGCAACAGAGTCTGAGCTATTGGTGGGTCGTACTCATTGCCATGTCACCCAGCTTAAGGGAATATTTTAAAAGAAAGATTGAACATTTCATAAATATCAACATGAGGAGTTTGGGACAAGTTCATCATCTTTGCCATTGAGCCAGCAAGCGTCTTTGCTTCTTGTGCCCAGGTTTCTCTGCTAAACTTTTAAAATTGTTTCTCAGATGAAGCTGCAGTCAGTACATTTAACAGATGGTAGCTGAGATCTCAAATTAGGCTGTTGTTTATTTGTTTAGTTTATTGCTTGTCAGAAAATATCCTGCTGGGAGTAGAAAAGACCCTGTATGGCAGGGTCACACGTTCCCTGCTCCCCGTGTCCCCCGGCCGTCCCCCCAGACCAGCTGTGCGGAGCCGGAGCGGGACAGCCCGGGCAGCCGGCAGCGCTCAGCCCAGCAAGAGCCGTCGTAGGACAGAAAATATCCAGAATGGGCTTTCAAAATGTAATTGGGGATTTGCATCCGCTCCTTACCTCTCACAGAACATAAAGTAAATCAACCAGACGACAGCCTGGCTGGAGCTGACGCAATGCTGGGCCGCGCGGGGCCACCCGAGCCACCCCTCGCTCTCCGTGTTGCGGCTGGGGAGCTGCGGCACTTGCACGTCAAGGGGGAGAATAATTTCCCCCTCGGATCTCGATCTGGCAGGGAGACGGGGGGACCCGCTGTTCAATGCGCCAGGCGCACGATGAAGTGAGGAGTGTGTCTGAAAGTCAGCAGAGCGACAAATTGCTTGGGGTCTAGGAAGCCTTGTCTTACACTTAAAGAAGGTGCTCTAAAAATTTAATCTTGTCATTAGGCACCCAGAGCGTTAGCAAATTACAGCCATAAAAAGCGGGACAAAGATTGGTCTGTGTGTGAGGAGGGGGAGAAGCTGCCACCAGCTCATGGAAATGTTGTAAGGAGGAGCGAGTCAAAGATCCAGCGATGAACCAATTTGGGATTTATACGACCTGTTGAGAGGGCTCCCTTGTGGCACAGCGGCTCTGACGGAACTGCTCTCCCTCTTTCATTCTACTATATAAAAATACATAAAGTTTAATCCGAGCTATGTAATCTCAAAAGCCAGAACCTAACAAGTGGACCACTTGGGAGCAGCAAGCAGGCTGAAATTTCTCACTCTGCTGGAACCGCTGGTAATTATGTGACAGAGGCTGGTGGCTGATGCATCGGAAAATTAATGGCTGCATCAGATTTTATCTTGTGCCTATTTTTATAGCAGAGGCAGCCTGCGCTGGGGAGCGTTGGGTGAGGCAGAGGGACCCCACACCGTGTGGGGCTTCGGTGGGAGCTGGACACAGAGACAGATGTCGCATGTTAAACCGAAATAAAAGCAGCCGGGCTCCGGACGGAGCACCCGCCGGAGCGGTGAACCCACCGTTCGCCTCTCCTTAGTGTCGTGCAGCTTTAGAGGAGGCCACTCGGCAGTTCTGTGGGTGGTTTTGGCCTCGTTACTGGCAATATCTTCTCATTCTTTTGTGAGCACTACAGTTACTTTTCTGACTAAGACCCCAAATTTTAAAAAAATAATGAAAGGGGAGTCATTTCTGTTTCGGTTCGGAAGTGCCGTGCTGGTCCAAGGTGGGAGTCACGCAGGTCCTTTCCAGAACGCAGACTACGTGCCAGAACGGTTTGTCTTGCTTTGCTGTAGGATGCCATTTTAAAAATTTCTCAATTCTCAAGGGACTGAGCTCCCTACAGTGCTGAGTAGAAAATTCAGTAGATTTAAAACGATTTGGTGCTGCTGCTGTTAGGCCCTGACCACAGCAGCGGTCGTTTTACAGGGCTCAAGTCTATTGTGGTTAAAATACATCAGCTTTAATCAATAATTTTGTAATAGAAAATCTTGTGTACTTGATAAATCATCTCCAGTGCAATTAGTGACCACCTCTGAAGTGCAGACTTAAGTACAGTGGAAGTTAATCTTTAACGAATTTAGCGGCTAACTTTTAATAGTCTTTTCAATCAGGAGAATTATTTTCAATGGGAAAACACTCCTTGGCAGAGCTCGTCCCGGCGGCGGCTCTCGACACACAGCAGCGGTGGCGGTGCAGACGCTGCCTCGAGCCGCGGGCAGACACCAGCTCGCTGGGCCGCCCTCACCAGGCAGCCACATTCCAGCCCCACAAAGCCCTAAACCAGCCGATTTTCGGGGCTTGGTTTCCATTCTCCCGGCAGAAGCAGGGGGACGGAGCTCTTGGCCGTTGTAATTAGACTCTGTTCCACGCAAGATGCAGGCGAGTCATTGTGAAGTTTGGAACGGGGCCCTCAGCGTGAGCTCTCCAGTGCAATGAGACACTCGAGCACATCTCATGCATTTTAATCACCGAACACGTAAAGTACTCGCTGAGCTGAGGGGTAACTCGCCTGTCTGGCAGCAGTCGCAGGCTGTTACCCATTAGTGGAACAACTACTAAATGTGATGCAGCGCACATTTTACTGACATACTATTGTGAGTATTTTCATGCTGATTCTCTCCCCAAATGCTTTAAAAGTAAATACATAATTACAGTTATTTTTTCTCTCTCTCTCCTTTCTGAAATAGAAAACTGAAAAAGGAGCAGTGGAGTTTTTCCTTGCAGCAGATGTTAGCATGCATCTGGCTTTGCATTAGCTTGAGGAGCATGCTGGATTAATAATTGCCAGAGAATGCAAAATTGGGCTGCAGGTATATAAGCTTGAGCTATTTAAAAATGATGAATTCACACAGCTGGGCCTTTTTAAGGGTGTTCCCTGCTAGTTAAAGGGAGAGACCATAGCCCAGAGCTTTGTGCCATGAGGACTCTCAGATGCCTGTGCCCGAGCCCTCCCTGGGGGTATTACCTGGGGACAGTGGAGCCAGTGCCCCCGGCTCTGCCCCAGACCCCACGTCGCGGGCAGCAGCTTCTCTCAGTGTTTCCTCATCGGTGAGCTCGGGTTTTCCTTTGGGGGGGTGTTATGACCAGGACCCCTCCCAGCACCTCTCTGTGTGCAGGCGCCTGGCGCAGACTGCGCAGGAGAGGATCGTTACACAGAAATCTCTGGGGCTTTGGGGGGCTGGATTTCTCTCCTGTTACCTGGATAACTCCCCTGTGCTTCCAAGCATCCAGCCAGCCCATGAGCATCCATGGGCAGCAGGCGGTGCCCCCAGGCAATGCCCCCTGACTACAGCGACTTAAAATATGCAGTGAAACAAAGACCTGGGTTTTTTTCAATTTTCCTCCTGTATTGCCTGTTATTGTACAAAAGGCTTCAATTTAAAATTAACAGGAGTGATAGCCAGTTAATGTGGTACAGTGGGAGGCCGGAGTTTCTGTTGCTATGGCAATGGAGTTCGGCTCATTTGTTTTGTAGATGAGTAATTACTACGCAATTAGAGTAGGCTAAAAATAAAGAGGCCTTTTGTTCCCGGTTACTCATTAATATTAATAGAAGACCTGTCCAAGCTGTGGTAAACAATTAATGTAGATGTGGTTGCCCATGGTAAAACTAGCAACAGCTTTCGTGTTACCCGGTGTGAGGTGAAAGCGCCAGCGTCGCCTGGCTCAGCTCTTCCTTCGTTTTAAATAGAAAAATTATTAGAGAAAGGTCTGCCTTAGCACAACATCACGAGCTTTAGCCCTTATTTGCCAGCTGGATGGATGGTAATAAGTGTTAAAGCTTAATGTGCAGACACAGACAGCAGGTTACTGCGCTGGGGTCAGATCCTGCGAAACAGCGAGCAGCCGCAGCCCTGCGAGGCGCGTGCGAGAGAAACGCGACGGCAGCGCTTCCCTGATGCAGAAATCTCCTCGTTTATCCCCGCGAGGTGAGCAGCACTGGGACGGGGGCTGCTCTGCTGCAGAGCCAGGGCTTGAGCAAAGACTTTGCCCAGAACCCCAGCACGTGGAAGCACGAGTGTGGTGCTGCTGACGTGGCTCCGGTGCAGCACGTTACAAACGTGAAGCGCCAAAAAAGAGTGAAAGAAAACAGTCCCACGCATTTGGTGTGAAGTATGTAAACATTAAGGCACACCAGATTTTAAATTAACTGTAGAACCGGTTAGATTGACAGAGAAACCTGTTAGGAAGATGACTAACGGGACGGAGTTTATTGACCCTGTTTTATTTGCTCGTCCCAGCGCAGCCGGCGAGCATCCCTTGCTGGCGGGGACGGCCAGCGGAGCAGCGCACAGCTGGTGGGCATGGGAGGCCTGGGGGGGTCACCCCCTCCCCATGGCCCTGGGGTGCTCAGCACCCCTGGAAAGCGCCACCGGTCCAGTGGAACCTCCGCAACAGGCAGCACAGGCACCCGGAGCCCCCGGCCCGACCGCTCTGCGCTGTGCTGGGGGGCGGGCTGCAGACGCTAGGGAACCGCATCCCTCCCAAACTGTTTAACTAATGGAGGGAAACGTAGCACAGCCTTTGTAAGGTCGACATTTGTTTGTTGTTAAGGATCTAATTAGAAACATGAGAGGGAGCTGAATGGCTGCTTGCTCGGCTAATTAGCGACATGCACGAAGACCACTTTGAACTTCAAGGACACAAAGCTATTAGCGCTTACATCAAAAATGGATTAAACTTCTGTGCTTTTATAATGATTAAAGATGAGCTGCTCGAGAGGAAATCCTTTTGTAAGGCTGTGACAAGAGCTGGCTCCCTGATTGCAGCTTCTACAAGCGAAGCTTTGTGTGGCCTCCGTGTAGCACTCGGCCCCGCGCGAGAGTGACACCGCTAACTCGCAATATGGAAAATGTGATTAGGCAATAAATATTGATCGCTCGCAAAAAATCACAGCCAAGATGGAAAGTGCATTTATTTGTCCTGCTACATAACTGCAGGACTTTGAAAAGCTGGGCTCGAATATGTTGAATTTTATGTCTTCTGCCAATTGGTGCACATCAACAGCTTCCAGACGTGGCTGATGCGTCGGGTGCGTTAACCACAGTGTTTAGCAGAAGCAGGTGCTGCTGACGTGTCTGCAGCGTGCGCGGGAGGGGCAGTGGTGGGCTTTGAAAACACCTGCACCAGTTAAATTTTTAGCTTGCCCAAGCTTGTGAAAACCACCCAGCTCTTCCTCTGCTCACCTAAGGTAGCTTAGCAGTTGCCTTTTGTGCCTGTGCTGCTGCTCAGCATCCGTGCCGGTGCCAGAGCGGAAGCGCCCGCGCTGCACCGCGGTTGGAGGGCGCCGGGGCCGCGGCAGGAACAGTTGCCACAAGGTGCCAGTTGCCATTATCACCCTGACGTGTCCAGCTGGGCTCCCCGCAGCAGCTGGGGTGCCGCGAGGTGCGGGTCTGCGGGCGTGAATTATTGCCGGGGTGCCGGCGGCAGCGCGGCCGGGCCGGTTCCCTCGCGGTGCTCTGCTCGCTGCCAGCGGTAATTGCTGAGCCGGGAACCTGCTCACCACCCACTGCTTTCTGTCGTTAGCCCTGCGATAGTTTGATGTGTGAAGCCGTTTCCAAAGAGGCTGCAGAGGCAGAACAACCTTTTAAAGTGTGACTGCAGATAGAAAAATAACGTACAAATAGTACCTTGTTACAGCAGATAGCTGCTCTCAGTGTCTCTTGGCCTCATCACCACTTATTTTGCTGATGAGCCCGACAGTTGTTTTATTTTATCTTTTTCCCTGCAGGGCCAATATAGCTGCAGGGGAGGGACAAGTGCCTGGCTGCTCCCCGTCACAGACCCGCGGCGGGGCCACGGCCAAGGCACAGCGCTCGCGGTTTGATTTTCCAGAGTCAGGACCGAACCGACTGTCATAAGCAAAATATCTACAGTCTTTATACTTGCAGAGGAGTTCCGTCTGCCACGGGCTTCTCACCGAGTGTTTGCTTTTCATGTCTGCTTGGGGAGAGCCGGAGTGAAGTGCTGCGCCTTGCAGGTCCCCACGAGAGATGTACTAAATGGCACCTCTAATTGCAACGCCGGGGTTATTTGTTTTTCTGGTTTGTCTCCCACTTTCTGTTTCAGCTAGTTGGGAGCTGTTTATACGTTGTTACTCTCCAGAATATCTGTGCGTTTCCAGCTTGTTATTTCTGAGGTGGTTTTGAGCTGGAGCATTGATCTGAATTTGAGGTGTGCCGGCGCTGGCTCAGACATAAAACACCACTGTGTGTAGAAGTGCAGGTACAAGAAGCGATGCTTCTGATAGTTCAGCCTGACCACAAACAAACGTGTTTGTGCCTCTAGCTGGAGCTGTATGTGGTAATTGGTGTAGAAAAAAAGAGCCTGAATGTGAGCATTTAATTCTCAGTGCTGCGCCTGTGTGCTCTTGCAGCCTCAACAGGCAACTGAGAACCAGGAGCACCGACACCTTATTTCAGACTGGCATTAATTTGTCCATCCAGTCTCGGGTAAATCACATCTTGGTTGTTAGCATCTCTGAGAAGCAAGGTACAAGCTCCCATTAACTTCAGCCATGAATGCGCGAAGAATTAGCTTTGACCAGGCTATGCGTATCATGGGTGCAGTGCTCGCTAATGATATTTATGAGGCTCTAAGCACTAATGATGTAAGATTTGTGTGCAGTGCTGAAGTTTTCCCGCAGTCCATGCCGTGGTTGGTTATTTAAAGCGTCAGCATCCTGCTGTGACGGCTGCTGTGTTAGTCACGCACGCTGCGACGTGGCCATCGGCTCTGGTGCTTCGGGAGACGTGGGATCCGCGAGGAGTCCTGCGCCGGTCACCGCCGTGTCGCTGCAGTGTCCTCTGCGGCGGTTGTGCTTGCGTTGTTGCAAAGGCCGTACAGCAGCTCGAATGCTGGAGTGGCAGGTGGTGTTCCTTCCATGGAGATCTTCTCTTAAAATCCAGCGGTAAATCCCAAGTCACTCAGATGTCTCCAGACTGTGGTGTGGATCCCTGTCCCAGCCGGGCTGCGTGGGACGCTGCTTTCCAGCTCTGCTGAGCCCGTCGTGGGCAGAGGGACGGGCAGCGCTGTGTGCAGATAAATACAGATAAATACAGCTAAATACAGTGCCGATGGACCTGCGGTACCTGCTCTCCATCGCTCACCTCGCAGGGCTGGTGCCAGACGGCACCTCCGTGCCCCGTGTCCCCCGTCCCTGCCCGTTTCCATCCCCGTCAGCAGCGTTCAGTGTTGATGTATCATTTACTCTTCCGAGCTGGAAGATGATGTTTGCAGCATGTTATATGAATTTTTCATAAAGAGAGAAAAACAGCCTAATCTTGTGAGCTTTGAGTCTTGGTAGTGGGTAATGGCTTTGATTTAAAGCATTTTGTCTTAATGATAGTTATATTGAAAATTTCCTGCTGCTTTCAAGCACGTGTAGTTATTATCATAAACACTGATGGTAGAAATGCCTGCCAGATTGTGCATGGCTGTTTATGGTAGATGAGAGAGTCATCCAGAAATTAGAGCGCTGGATCAACAAGTTGTCAAGAAGCCGGTTTGTACAGAAAGCCAGCCCGGGGCTGGTGGGACAAGGCAGGAGCGAGGATGCCCTTGGAGGAAAGCGCTGGAGGTGAGCAGCACTGAGTGTAGAAAATGCTTGGTGTGAGATTGAAAGTGAATTTCCAAGAACCTCTTGCCCATGTGAATCGCTGCCCAGGGGTAAGGATCCTTGTCCAGGAGGTGCAGGCGGTGACCAAGTGTCATTAGACGGGTCTCTGGGAGCCTGAGTTTGGTGCTGACCAACGCACCCCTGGGGCAGCAGATCGGCCCTGGGGTCCCGGCGTCACCCCGGCCGTGTCCCTGCGCTGCGGGCAGGGGACGTGGGCGCCCGCGCCGGGGGAGGGCTGCGACAGCTCCAGCCGGCTCCGTTCTGCTCTCAGCTGCTCTCTCAAGAGCAAAGTGTATTTCTGACTGTGATAACAGGGCGCTGTATCTCATCCTGGAGTATCCTGCCTCATCTCAAAGAGGAAATTCAATATATCATGTGGTGGTTTCTTTCAAACTTGAGGTTTTTCTTGCCTGTGCTCCGTGGCTGGGAAGGCAGCCATGAGCTTCTCTAACCACGGTTTGCACCGTTCTTCACCTTTCTTTTTTTTTTTTCTTTTGAAATATTCATATTTGTTATGTGTTAAAGCAAAATTACAGCAGTTAATGGTGAAGAGACTGCTGTAGGAGCCAGTCCTCCTGCCGCAATGGTGTTGAAGTCTTTGCTTTGTCGGTGTTGTAGGAGAGGGCAAGTGTTGTCACCGGAGGCTCCATGTGGGCTGTGTGCGAGGACAGTGATCCTGTGTGCGTATTTCATGAGGTTTGGTTCCTTTGGAGTACAACGTATTTTAGTGGTGCTTAAAAGCATTGCTTTGTCATCCCGTCTAATTCGCGAGGCACTGAGGGACTGAGCACCAGCCGGTACCACACCAGTTCTCCTTGCAGGACGGTCCTGTCAAAGTCCTTATGTTTCTTCTCCCTTTCTCTCCCGCCTTCTCATGACCGTTCATGGCTGAATTGAATTTCTTTGGGTGCGATTCCAGCATCTTGTTGTGCTTTACCCAGCTGCCCTCTCCGCCCTGGCAGCGAGGGCTTGGATCCTCGTTAGTGTAATACACTGCTTGCTAAGGCAAATGTCATAATGAATCCTGACTTAGAAATTTCTCAAGAGTTCATCGCAAGAGAGTTTATCTTTCAGTGGTGACCTTTCTCGTTGAACGGGATCGCCGTACGAGCAGGGTGTGTTAAGGTGGCAGTTTGCAGCAGAGAGCTCCCGCCCTGCTCCCAGAACAGCGCTTTGGAGCAAACGTTCACCTACTGATCAAAATTCACAGGCTCAAAGCCTTTTCTGTAAGAAAAACCACAGCAAATTGAAAGTGAAGGAAACAAGACATTAAACTTCCTTGGTCCATCACCGCCACATCTCTTGGCTGCTCTCTCGTGGTCTCCGTAGAGGTGGGAAGGAGCTTCTGCAACCCAGAGGATGGGGGATCGTTGGGGCTGGAGATAAACGTTGGTTAGCGGTGACTTACAGACACATCCGATCTTTTCCGCGCCTCTCCTGGCACTGATCTATCACAAGGCCTCCTGGTGACACTTGGGATTGCAGATCACGCGTAGAGGAGAGCCTTGAGCTGGAGGCGCTTGGCCGCGCTGGCAGCTGCGGGCTCAGCGGCGCGGGGCGGGCTGTGCGCGGGTGGCTGCTGCGCTGGGCCCGGAGCTCTCGGAGCGTGTGGCCGCGGCGCTGCGACGGCCGGGGCTCTGAGCGCTGCCTGGCCCTTGGCGGCCGGGGCAAGGTCTCGGGCAGTAAAACTCGCATCCATTTTGTTGAACCAGAAGGAAGAAAAGGGAGAAGAAGTGCTAGCTGATAGTAATAAAGGGCTTTTGAACATCTCAGCTGGATATTTTTCTTTATGAGTGAGAAGGCCAAATGTTATCTTGACATTTAATCTTTAATAATAAAAAAGGCACTTTGTTTGCCAGCGAATTCCAAAATCTGTTTACTCACTTATGCCTTATTTCTTTTAACTTGCTAGCTTAGATGTCCTACTTACTCTCCCCTGCTACCAGTTCAGAGCTGCATTAAATCATTTATTCTGTAAAATTTACTTTACTGTCACTGCAGAGTCGACAGCTGCCTGGTTGAGGGGTTTTTTGCCAAGTTAATTAATTAATTTGAAAAACGGGGAGATCTTGGGAGGACGGTGCAGGGGAAGGGGCCAGGTTAGGAGGGGCGAGAGGAGGGGGTGTTGGCACCGCGTGTGTCGGCGCTGCCGGTACCTGCGCGGTGGGTGCGGTGAGGCCGGAGCTGCGGGCGAGCGCGTCCCCGTGCGCTCCCCAGTTACCTGGCGAGTCCCCCCAGCTGTAGCTCCAGCTTCCGCAGCCATTTCCATCCCGCTCCTCCTCGTCCGCTAACTTTTCTTTTGCATCGAACTCTCTTATTCATAAATTTTACATTCAAGAACAACTGTGAGAAATGCCAGAAGCCTGCTCATCTAACATGCTTTGATATCTAAATTTATTCTTTAGTATCATTCTTATTTACATTGTTTTTCTGTCTCAAAAAAAAAGAAAGGGGGAGGAAAAAAAAATTTTCTTTTACTTCCAGGTTAGGAGGTGAGTTGTCATACACCCTCTGGAATTCTTTTTTGCTTTTGATTTTTATTTATTTGTTTAATTTTGGTTGATGTCCCAAGCATGGTTTTGGAGACGAAGGTAGGTCTTCGCTCTCCAAGTCAAAAGGAAAAAAATCAAATAAAACAATACTCTCCTCGGTCATATTAAAAAAAAAAAAAATCCAAACTGTTCCATTCCATACCATTTAAAGAAAAAAAAAATCAGCTATTGAATTATTTCTACAGCTTACCGATTTAAAAGGGCGGGTTTTTTTCAAAAGTATCGAATGGATCCAAATCACTAGACGTGATTGAAGTTATTTGCTGTCAACATTTAATATCAATATTACCACAATGTGTAGTCTCAAACTAGTTCCTTTGTAGTTTGCATGGGATGTGAATGCTGTCTCGGCGTGCCCAGACCTAGAGAACTTGTTACTACTGCATGAGCATCAAGTCAGATGTTGAAAAATATCTATTATATTTTGTGATAATTTGGTGAAAATGAGCAACTCCAGTCTCTGGTTGCAGTAGTGTGTTGAATGATTGTTCTTTTTTTTTTTTTTTTTTTATATATATCCATATATATATTTTTGGAGCTCTAAGCTTCGTAGTAGTACGGGCTGACTCTTCTCCAGTACTTGCTCTCTTATCGCATGGCCTTGGTTAAGTGTTAGAAGTTGGGCCCAGGCTGTTTATTCTGGTGTTTGGCTTTGTGATACCGGTGCATGCCCGGCGTCTGGCCTCATACCCAGCTTTATTCTCTGCACACCAGTCTTGAATAGCTACAGTGCTCAACCGAATTTTGGCGCACCCGCTTCCCCGGCAGGCTCCAACCCAGCCCGACCCGGAGGCTTCCCCGGGGCCAACAGCCCCGGCCCCGTCGCGGATCTCTACGGCACGGCCAGCCAGGACTCCGGCGTCGGTAACTACATAAGCGCCGCCAGCCCACAGCCGGGCTCTGGCTTCGGCCACGGCATCGCCGTAAGTACCGCGGGCACCGCCGCCCCCGCTTCTCGGTCAAGGGAGGGGGGTTTCTTTGTTTAATGACATTTGTGGGGGTTGTGTTGGTTTTTTTTTTAATGATGACTTGACGGCGAGCGTGGCACCTTGCTGCCGTAACCTGCTAGGGCTGTGCCCAACCTGACGGAGCCAACAGGCTGCACCGCTCCGGGTGCCAGCGCAGCTGGAAATGCTTGTCTGGCACCTTCTGCAGCCCGGACTTGACACGTTTCAAAAGGAAATATTTAATAATTATGGACTTTAAAGTTCCTGCTTATCTATATGGGCTTTATATCAGTCCAACCACCCGTCCTGGCTGATGCGCCCATTTGTAGACGATGCACCAATCCCTGCTCCTACCTAAATGAGCAAGAATTACTTTGGCCAGCGGGACCCCAGGGGTGCGCAGAGCCACCCTGGCGAGGGTCCGGCTGTCCCGCTCCCACCACCCGGCCCTGTCACCGGCGGTGGCCACCGGCATTTGCTGGCCCCCTGGCCCACTTCCAGCCGGTGACAGCATCGCTATCAGTCCTTAAAATCTGCAGGTAACAAGCAAGTCGCTTCTGTTTGGTCGTCAAGTCATTGGGAAAGTGCCTCTTTAATTACTGTGTGGGTCTGCAATCTCGCTAATGATGGGCAATGGAGATTTGCTTAACAAAGCCGCATGCTGGTTCTCAGCTGCACTGTGTTACCTGTGTGTTAGCATGAATGTGGTTGGACCTCGCTGGTGGCTGTCCGTCTCCCAGACAGGAAAACTGTTCCCTTTTTGTAGTAAAACCATGAGAATTCTTTTTCTTCTTGTCCAATAAACATGGCAAAGCACAGAGGGCTCCCCCCAGGATCCCTCGGACTGAGCGGAGAATTTGATTCTTTGACCAAACTGAACAAGTCGGGGAGCAGGAGTGTAGTGCAGACAAAACTCCTGAAGTTGTGTTATTTTTTTTACATAAGCAACCAATACCCAGGGGAAAAAAAAAAAAAAAAAAAAGCCGCCTCCGTTTGTGCCCTTGTGCCGTTCCCACCCCGCTCCTGCCCCTGCCGTGGTTCCACCAGGGACGTGATAATCCCGTCGGATCAATTCTGGTACCAAACGCTGAATATTATTGCTCTGCTAAGAGCTACATCAATTTAAACTGCCATGTCTCACCACTCACAACACCTCTTATTTCCGTTTTTCACCTAAAGAAAAAGACCTGTTTGTTCTTGAAAACTCGGGCACTTTGGCCTCAGTAACATCCCAGTTTTTCAGGTCGCAGGGTACGAGGCATGAGCCTGGGTACGCGGATTTGTCTGCACTAACACTGCTCCAAAGAACCATTTTGTATTTGACTTGCAGATTGGCAGCCTCTTAATTTCCTCCAATAACTGCAAAGAATCCTGTAGCTTTTTTTACGTATATATTTATTTAACACTCTCCATTTACTAACCTTGGTTTAAAAATAAAGAAGGGAAACCCCCAAGCTTATTTTTGCAACTGGAGGAATGAGAAGATGATGGTCTTGGAAAGGTACCCATAGGGTTCACACACCGAGTGACTGGTGAGCACAGCAGCTCTCGGAAATACCTGTTCATGCTGGCAACACAGTCTTTCAAGTCCTGTGATAATTTCTTGCCAAAATTAATAATCTGTTCCCATGTATAGAGCACTGATGAACTTAACAATTGTACAATTTTAGGGACCTTTGATTGCAACGGCTTTTACAAATGGATACCATTGAAACGTTACACATGGTTGGTTGCCATCTCACTTGGAGGTATTACAGTATATACCATTTGTACTTTGTCCTAAACTACCATCTCCCCTATATTTACTTTAAGTGAACATTTTTTTATCTTCATTTTGTCTTTCCTTGGCCTTTAATCATTCCTTTCTGTGATTTACGTTATTCAATCTAAGGGATGGAAACTGGAAGACAGATTGGGAGCTAAACCCCCCAAAAGTCACGTTTTCATGTTAATGACACTTAGTGCAATAATTTGGAGAGCCAAAAGCCCTGCGAAAAAACCAGCGATGCCGGAAAGTGGTGGGGCCAGGAGCAAGTGCCAGGTACCAGCATCCCGATGGGAATCGCAGGCTGCGAGCAGACGAGCCCCACTGCTTTAGTACAGGCAAACCATCGTTCTTAATTAAGTGCTGTACCAAATATTACAGCTAAAAGATAACATTGTAACTAGTAACCATAGAGCAATTATCAAGATTAAAAAAAAATTAAACCTAAGCAAATTAAATTCTAGACATTACCTGAGTTATGCATCCTTGGATCGCTGCCAGTTTCCTACCCTTTGAACTAAGCTGAAGTTAATTAAATGTTTGATTTTTTTTATTTTATCGGCCTTTGGCATATTCATCTTTGCAAACAAATATTCTTACACCGAGAACAGCGTAGATTAGAAAAGTCAGTCGATGAAAAACAGAAGTCCCCCCCCATGCAATGGCAGAGGCTTACCCCGAGAGCTCTTAGTCCGTACAGACAGGTGGAATGTGCAGGACAGATTTTACTTCTCTGCCTTTTGCCCAGCACTACCTGATCGCCGTCACGTGTTTTATGTTCAAATTCAGCGTATGAAATTAGAATTACAGTTAGTCAAGGGACCGAGAACTGTGGAAAACATTTGGAGGCTTTAAATTATATAAAAATAGATTTGTACATAAATACTAGTGGGTAAAGGTGTTTTCTATTTACTCTTCATCTACCCACATACACCCAAGATTACCTGAAATTGTTCCGTCAATTGATTTGCTCCACCAAGTAGTATTTTTTATGGGAACGAAAAAAGTGGCATAAGCACTCTTGCTTTAATCCTAGTTATTATTTGCACATATCGGTGTACGTTCACAGATCAATTTGTCAGAATCCTTCACATTTTCTGGGCCGTCAGCCTTTGTAATGACGAGGTGGTACCCACGGCCGGCTGGAGACCTCCGCAAACATCATCGCTCACACTAATACCGCCGCAGTGACGGCGGCGTTCATCACATTAATGTATCGTAATCGCTTTACACTCACCACAACACATCAAACCCTAACCATCATTTTACTGGCCAGTGGTAAGACTCAAACCATTAATGACTTAAAAACAGAAAGTGCTTTTAATGTCGCACATTACTAATTAAAATAGATATTGAGGGGAGGAAATGAGCCTTATTATTAATTCCTCAAGGACCGCTGAGTTTGAGATTTTTATTACGGCGGCGAATCCCGAGCGTCGGGTCGCAGCCCGGCCGCCGCCGTTCCCGTCACCCCGCGCTGCGGCCGGGCGCTCCTCAGCGCAGCCAGCCCTGCGCTCCAGGATTTATGTCCAGCTCGGGCGCTGGCAGGAGCACAGCCCTAGAAGGTGAAGCCTCCGTTAGAAAATAAATCAGCAGCTCTGTGTAAAAGTTGTTACCTTTCACGTACTTTAGCTGTGTATTTAGAAAAAAACTCATTTTACCAAAGCCTTGTAAATGCCTGGCATAACAGATGCCTGAGGAACAGTTTTTGTCCCTCTGATATATCAAGCCGCATTTTATTGTTCCTAAACCAGCCTAGCGCACGGCTAAGCCCGGCCTGCCCGAGGTGCAGGCTTGGCCGCAGGCCGCCATCCACAGGGATGGGGCTGGAAACCACGAGCAGTAAATAAATACACTAAACCCCCTCTTCCCAGCCCCAGGAACGCCTCTGCATTTTGGCCGAGTGGCTCCGCATCCCCCCCGGTGTGGATCGGCGCAGCCGCGGCTTTGCAGAGCCTCGGCAGACACCTGGGGCTTCGTTAAAAATCCCGGTTGGGCGCAATTAACTCTCCCGTGTTGCCTTCTCCTCCCGCAGAGTCTCTCTGGATGTCCGGGCAAGACGGGGCGAAGCTTCTGAACGGGCCCACGTTTGGGTGATCTCATCAGACTTTGAGCATTAATTACATCGTCACCGATAACGCAAACAAACTGGAGGTGGCACTCGACGGACTTGGGTTGTTTAAAAATCTCTCGCATCATCTCATGAATCTGCTGTACTATAAAAACAACAGCTTTTAAAAGTATGTATATAAAATCCATTTCTTGTTCGTTTTATTTTCTTGATGGGTTCCCCCCCCTTCTTTTTAAACCTATCCAAACCACATTTTTTTCGTAGCATTTTGACATAGTCTCGTAGCCACATAGTTCTAATTCTTTGTGTATCTAGCAAGAGCCTAACCATAGTGTAACTGTTTATATTAAGGGGTTTCTTTCGTTTTTCTTCCCCCCCTTTCTCCCTTCTGTTTTATGTAGCCGTTACTAAAGGATGCTGAGCTGGTGACAGGAGTCTCAGCCGCGGGCCCGGCTCTGCGGGGCCGCGGTGCCGGGGGCCGCGGTGCCGGGGGGCCCGGCAGGGCGCGCGGGGCAGGGGTGAGCAGCAGGTTCTCGAGCCCTTCTTTTCATTTGTGGCGTCTTCGTTAACCTAATTCTATCTATTTTTCGGCAATAAGGCAAGGACTACAAACTTTTTGTGCGTCCTTTTTTCTATAAGTGCTTTTTTTTGTTGAAAGAGGTGATATAAGGTTTTTTGAAATTGTGAATTCTGAAAAAAAAAAAATAATAATACTGTAAATACAATTCCATTAACTACATATAAACTATTAAGAAAAAGAAATACAGACCTATTTTTGTGATGGAGTCAGCCTAAGGCAGTTTCTCTAGGAAAATGGAAGCAGACAAGCCAGTTGTAGCCTTTGGGAGGCTGTGGCGGGCGCTGCACCGCAGCCCCCAGCCCGGAACAGGCTCGCGGGATTCGCTTCGTTTCAAACCTGCTTTTCCCAAGACTGAACAAGAAGCTACGATTTTTTTTTTTTTTTTTTTTCCTCTATTTAAGGCATTTACGGTTCAAAGCACACCTTTATTTTGGTTTTTCGGGTTTTTTTAGTTGTTGTTTTAAACTAGATCAACTTGCTGTCCAGTCATTTCAGCGGCTCTGGGCACCTGCGCGAGGTTCCGCGGGCAGAGCGGCTCTCAGCGCCGAGCTTGCGTGGTTACCTTCTTAGCCATTATTTGCTGTATTAACAAATTAGGAAAGCAACTTTGGTTTGTTGGTTGTTTTTGGTTTTGTTTTTTTTTTTTGGGAATACCTCAGTGCTACAAGTTTCACCCTAGAAGCAACGGAAGATTTTAATTTATTGTAGTTGTAAACAGAATTTAAAAAAAAAAAAATATATAAAACATCATTGCACTGTGACTGGTAGGGGAAAAACTGACAGTTTCCTATTTGCACATGTTTAATATTTGGCTGTTATATATATGGTCCTCTGTTGGGGGAGGAAACTTATGAAGGATATTTTTTAATTTAATTTTTTTAATATTGGGAAATAGGCCTGCAACAGCAAACTAGAAGTACAACATGGTAGGTGGCATTAAGAACATACTGTAGTGTGGATATATTTCTTCTTTTTTTAACGTAATATTGACAAGTTTTATTAATATTTTTTTAAATTGTTACGTTTATAAATTTGGTACTTTAGGTACAGCCAGTATAAGACACTGAATGCGACATTTGTTAAAAAGAGCTGCTGCACTCCTATTTTTGTAAATTTTACTAACAAGTAGACTAATGTAGACATTCAATAGACAAGGTAGAGCAGGCATCTTTAACAGAAACAAGGCACCATACTGCTAACTGAAGGAGAAAACCTTGTTTTTCTTGTTTTTAAAAAAAGAGTCATGCTTTTTTATGTAATATTTTAGGTTTTTTTTCTTATTTCAGAACAACCAGGTTTAAGCAAAATGCTGGACGCTTTTTAAATATCGAGACTTGATCAAGTAATAAAATAAATAAAACAATTCTTTAAAAAATAAAAATGAAAAAAAAAAAAAAAAAGAAAGAAACCAAATTCCCTGAATTCGATGTACCGTCAGGGAATTTTTTATTGCTATTTTGTCAATGTTGATGATGTACTGTACTACCAGTTGGTTTTCCTCTCCATTCCCTGTCACCTCATAGAATTCTTTGTTGCTCATTGTCTGTTAATAGTGTATAAAATGCGATCTTGTCAGAGTGCTGTCCTGATGCTAGTGTAGTGAATTCCCCCCTCCTCTTCTAGTACATATTGGTAGGTGTATCGTAATTAAGGTTAAAAATTTAGATGTAGTTATTCAGATTTAGGACCAGTAAGGATAGAACTTTCTCTTATTTAAGAAAAAAAAATGCTAATAATTTTGGGAAGGTTTTCCTTTTATTTTCTTCTTTCCTCTTTTTTTTTTTTTCTTTTCTCTTTTATTTTTTTTCCTTTTGCTGATCTGATGCGGTTTCAACTAACCAAAGGTCTCACAATGTTAAAATGCTGGCAAACTCCTAAGGCATTTGTAGATCCCCACCCTGACTCTGGCCGGGGATGTGCCATACTACCTTAAATGCTAATGCTAGATATGCAAAACTGGATTTTTTTAATTTATTTTTTAAAAGAGGGAGGCACGGTATATTAAAACGATTTTACTAAGAGAAAAAAAAAAAAAAAAAGAACTTATTTTTTTAAGAATGCTCTGAAGAAATTGCTAATCTGTGTGAATATGCTTTAGATGTTTCTATACCTTTTGAGAAGTCCCAGTGGCCCCCATAGCACAAATGTCGTGGAATCCGGTATGTTTGGATGTGACTACCTAGACTAAGGTTCACGTTAGTCCCCGCTCATCTAGAAGTCCATTTCGAAGGGTGTTGTTTGGGGTTTCTTTTTCCTTTGTTCATTTGTTTGGGGGTTTTTGTAACTTTTTCAGCACAAAGGTTCAGCTCCACCTTGGTTTCAGTCAAGCACAGCGGGCGAAGGGTCATTCCGAGGGATGTTCCGATTTTCTTTCCAAATATCTCATACAGACCCGCTACCCCCGGAGTGGCCAAAAAGAGATTTTTTAAAAAAAATTTTTTTTTTTTTTTCCATCTCGTTGTGTAAAATGGGCACCGCAGAGCTCGGGTCCCCTCCCCTTCCAAATAAAACAACTCCTTTGGGATTGGCTTTATTAAAATAGAGCCCGAGCTGTCCTTTTTTTTTTTTTTCCTTCATAAACGGTCATTTTAAGTTGAATCTGTAGCTTGGACTTTAAGGTAGCATGGCTCTCTTTGCTGTAAGTTTATTTTTTTCCATTGTACAGCAGCGTACCGCTGGTGAATGTTACACATCTTGCTAGGCTAGTTAAACCATGGGGTAATTGTTGGTAAGAACGACCTGAAAGGTGTTGGGATTTCTGTTCTCCTGCTCCGAGGCGAGGATGCTGTTTGTTTTCAGCTGTAGTGGAACGCGGGCTCGCGGCTCCAGCCACAGTTACCTTCCTGTTTCCTTTAACCATTCACTCAATGCAACATAATCAATAATAAAGCAATATAGTTTACTACATTTTTACTGAAGGCCAGCCATGGTTATGTATGATATTGCATATGAAACTGTTTACAAAAAAAAAAAGAAAAAAAGAAAAAAAACAAGAAAAAAAAAAACCACAAACACAACACTAACTCATAGCTGTCTTTTATGCTATGGAAATGTCTCTTGGGTGGAATTTTCTGAATTATTTTTTTTAGTGGTTTGGTTTGTTTTTTTAAGCGAAATAGTTCAAACAGAAAACTGAGGTTTAGCGTAAAGTGAAGAGACAGGATGCATCGAAGACACCGCGGCAGATCCCGGTCTGCGCACAGACACTGTAGAGTTTCATACGTACAGAATCCGAGTCCAACCCGCTGCCGTGTGCGAACACTACGTGAGGAGATTCTGTAAGCTAAGCAATACTTTAATACTGTAATAAAAATTACCAAAAAAAAAAAAAAAAAAAAAAAAAGTTTGAGAAAGTAAATCCTCGTGACCGGTTCTCGGTTCCCAAGCAGTCCGACCGTGTTGTGTCGAGAGCCCCGTGTCCGCGCGGTGCCGCCGCGCGCGGGCTCCGTGTCACGTCGCCCGTCATAGGTAGCGAGTCCCCGTCATTCTCTGTTGTGCGAGGTCTGAGCTCCATCAGTACTAGGATGCAAGTCGAAGCGTTTCAGGTGGTCATAAACGTACCTAAATAAACTATGGCACAGTGGCAGGCCTAGCCCTTTTATACTTTAGTATGAACTGATGAGAACTTTGGTAGTGAGTTTTTTTTTATATATATACATATATATGTATCTATATATATCAAGCATCTTTCAGGTCTCTGTGTATGGCTTTCTAAAGCCCTGTTGTAAAATACTATGTGGATGGGGGTCTCTCACATCACAGATGTGGAAAGTATAATTTTATATTTGTATTTTCAAATAAATAAGTTTGTGAAAGGTTTCCATCCTCTACTGTGGTCCAGAAATCAATGTGTTTGTCTGACGAAAAAAATACAATAAACTGTTTTGAACAGATCCGTGGAGTCCCTTTCATTGGGAGGTGAAACGGTGGTTGTGGGTGGCGCAGGAAACATGGGTGAAGGACACCAGTGACGAGTGTCACCATTTCGAGTGGCTGTCACTCGACCCCGCGTTCCCGACCCGTGTCCGAGTGCTGCTCTGCAAGTCCTGACAGCGGGGAAGAGCTTTACTGTGCGGCTTAGAAATGTTTGTATCTAGGCATCTATCAGCACATCTGTTTATCAATCACAGCGTGACTTTGAGATACTTGGGGTAAAAAAGAAATCCTACCCGCTCTGTCCTTGCCGTCCCTTTGAGGACCCACTTTCCTTGCGCTGGAGGGGAGGGAGCAGCTGGCTGGGGGTCATGGAGCAGCGTGTCTTCAGAGGGCGAAAAAAAAATAAAAATGAGAGAGATTGAATTTCCCATAAACAGCAGCAAACTCATCCCCGTGCCTTCCGGAGCAGCTGCGGGAAGAGAGGGGAGCTGAGGCAGGACGGTTTGCGCTACAAACCTGGGTTTAGGCTGCGCCCAAAGGCAAAGAGGCCGCCGTTCTGTCTTCTGCAAAGTGGTCACCGCATCCAGCCCTTAATGGGATTGACGATTAGCGGAGCACCGAAGGGAAAATTAGATTAGAAAAACAAATGAAAACAATTTCGGAAGTAGTGTTTATGCGGGTGGAAGGGGCTGCAGGAAACGATTTGCCTGCAATCCAGCAGCAAGGAGCGCAGGTCTGGAGTGCATTAGTGTGGTGGGAGGCCGGGAATAGCAGCCACTTAACCCTGTCATTCAGCAAACATTAGTGAATTATGAGTGTATTATATGTTGGGTTATGTGTTCTGTGAAAAGCCCGGAGGCCCCGCTATGTTAGCAGGGGGTCTGTGTCAAAATGTAAATTTTTATACCAACTCTGGAATAAAAATAAGATTTTGTGTTCGCCTCCCAGCTACTGAAATCAAATTGCAGCTAAAATCAGAGTTGTAAAATAAGCAAAAATTTCCCTTCCCTGTCAAATTAGTGCCCTGATAAAGAAAACAAGGGGTATAAATGTGATTTACTTCCTTTCCCTCCTGCCATAAACATTTATGATCGAGCTGTAACGATGGGTTTCAGGAGGCAGCTGGGGCTCCTTGGGCTTTTGCAGCACAAACCACTGCAAGAGCCCGGGGAGCCCCCGCGTCCCCCGGACCTGCAGCGGGGTGCGACACCCCCGCACGGGGGCTGTCCCTGGACACGGGGACGTTTCCCAGGTTCAGGAACCTGTGGCGCAGACACAAGGACCCTCGGCCATTCCGGCACAGCTGTTCGTCCCGCATCGGGCATCTCGAGGCTGCGGTTCGTTAGCAGAAACCAAGCCAGCATTTATTAATTATGAGCTTAAGCACTTCCTTTCATGGCTGTTTACAAGGGCCTCCTCATTATTATTAAAGAATAATAAAACAGTGGGTTTTCAAAGCTCATTTGTTCCGCAGGTACTGATCTCTGTGGCGGGCGCGAGCCCGGGTGCCACCAGCGTATGGCCTGAGAGCACCGAGTGCTGAAACCCTGATTATAACGACACCCCCCCACCTCAAATAAAACCCCTTTGTACCGTTGTGCCTGCAATTATTTCAAATATCACAAGACATGAACAATTACAGCCGGCTCCACATCTCCAGAGTGCCTGGCTGCGGTTTTGAGCTGGTCACGAGGTGACGGCAGCTCCTGCGCGTGGAGAGATGCTCGTAATTCATTAGCTATTTGCAAGGGCACCGATACTTGACTCGGTTTCTGCCTCATCCGAGGCTGATTTCCCTCTATTTACCTCCATGGCAGCAGCTGTAATTAGCAGCAGCGCATCTCCCGCGGCCAGGCTGGCGTCGGCCACTCGCATCCGCTGCTCCGTCATGTCTGCAAGGCAAACAAACAAAATTAAAGTTTCTTTTTGGTATGAGAGGAAGAGCCTGGTCCTTAAAGCCGCTTCAGCCCAGGCCACCAATCCCCACACCAGGCTCAGCCTCAGTATTAACAACTAAAACACACCGGGGATGCTCGGGCACGTGCCCGTTGCTGCTGCACCTTCGGCGGCAGCCGCCGGAGCGGCAGAGCCCGGGGACCAGCCGAGGCCGCGGGGCCGGTGCCGGTGGCAGCGTCCAGCCCGCGCCCCGGCGCTGGGCGCTAATTGCCGTGACATATTGAGTGGCACTCGCCCGGGCAGCGGGTGAGAGGAGCCTGCGCACCGCTCCCGCTCGCTAATAATTACTGGTTAAAAACTAGTTAAAAAGGCAATGAAGACTGAAACGTGCATTAACCAAGCGAACCTGCGTCTCGAGCCAGCCACAGAGAGACGGGAACAATCACAAAATCATCGCTTGCAGCATCTCCAAACGCCAACAGCGGCTTGCATTTCTCCGGGATTCATGGATGGCCAGGGCAGTGCAGCGGAACCGGAGGCACAGAGCCGGGGAGCCCATCGGCTTCTAACCTGCGCAGTTAAACCTTCACTTCGTTGTTTTCTAAGCAGGTGAGGGCACCTGTCCCACCTGGGCCGCCCGTGTCCCCTTCCCAGCCGGGCTGTGTCACCTGCCGCTTCTAAAGGCCACCCAGCAATTGTGGGCACCAATGCAACATAAACATCGGCAAGAATAAGAAGCTTGAGAAAGTAGGTATTTGTGCCTTTTCTAAGCCCATGGTGCATTTGAGCCACTAAAAAAACTGCTTAGGATTTATAGAGGGCTTTACATCTTCAAAGCAAAGCAGTATTTTGTTCCTCCTCAGCCCCTTTCATCCAAAGATCCAAAGCTCTTCCTACCGTTCTTTCACCACCTTTTGATGGGTGGGGAATTCCTCTCTTTTATATCATCTTGAAAAGAGTGATCCTGAACAGGGCCACGGGCTCCAAACCCTCCCAACCGCTGCAGCGGAGCCACATCCCGTCCCCGTCCCCCCTCCCCATCAGCGGCCGGGTGACCCAGCCCCGTCCGCAGGGAGCCTGAGCCGAGATGCTGCAGGGAGACGGGCACCCCGGGGATGCAGCACCCAGGGCCGGGCTCCGCACCACCGGGCTGGAGCCGCCGGCGGCCCCCCCGCAGCACCACTCGGGCGGCTGCTGGCGCATTAATAACCCGGCGCCGCCAGCGCAGCCCGGCCCGAAGGACGTGCGTCCCGGCTGTCAATGTTGATAGTCACGACGCTGTGTAAATGCAACCCCTCGGCTCTCTGCCGCGCTGGCCCCATCGATCCGCGCGCGGCAGCACCGAGAACATCCCAGAAGCGCGGCCGCGAGTCGGTCACACGGAGGAAGGTCACGACGCGTCCCGCCCCGTGAGGACCGTCACCCTTCACCGCACCGGCAGCCCGGAGCCCAACCGAGGCCCCTCCTGGCAACTCGCAGTGAAAAACCTGCTCTGCACATCCCCTTGTGCTTTGTAGTTTGCATCAATCTAAATAAAACGAGGTCCTGAGCGCGGCCCGGAGCAAGTGGGAGATGCAGGTTTTCCACTCCGAGCCCTCGGAGACGGCGCTGAACAATGTGCTGCCATCAGCAATCAGCATATCGGCGCGGCATCGCGGCCCGCGCCATAGAAAATCAAGAGGCAAAATAATTGAGTCAATAGCGATACGAAAGGATTGCTCCTTCAGCCCTATTCTTGTGCTAACAATTCTTCGGCAGGGCTGGAAATTCAAAAGCTTGGGGAATCAAAAAAAAGAATTGATTTGATTCAGAGCTTCAGCCCGGGCTGTATTTAACACATCATTTTTTGCTTGCTCTACATATAATAGAACCTGTTTGAAGGCAGAAGGGCAGGACAATATTCTCCGTTTGCTGCAGTTTGAAGCTCCGAGCCCCCTGAGCATCCGCCAAGTCCGGCCGAGCCACTGGGTAAAACGGGACCGGAGAAAAACAAAGGGAAGCAACTAGCGACGCGCATCAGCGCTCCGCGTCCTCTCTGCTGCCGCTCCACCCGTCAGGCTCAAGGGCACGCGGCGCTGGGGACGCGTCCCCGTGTGACAAGGCAGAAGGTGCCTCTTGATCCCTCCCGTACCCAGGCGCTGGGTCACAAACGCCTTCCTCCCAGAAGCAACCGGCAACAAGCAAAAAGGCAGGATTCCTACCCAAAACGGTGGGGGCGCCGTGACCCTCGGTGCGGGCACGAGCTCCCCGGTGCTGCAGCATCGCACCAGCGCCCGTGTGCTGCTCCCATCCCATCTGCTCCTCGCTCCCCAGAAAAAACCTTCCGAGTCGACCTCTTTCCACCAGGAACGAGCTCTGACAACTATCTACACAACTTCTCAGCAAACACCCAAATATAACTGCATGACATCCAAAACCTTTTTTGGAAGCCCCTCTTCTCCTGCTTTTTACCTATGAAAAGGGGCAGGAGAAAACCACATCCTGCTCCAGCAGCCCGCCTGCGCCCCGGTTACAGCAAAGATGAACCGGTAAATACACGACCGCCCCGGGTTCCAGCAAACGGGACGGCAACGCAGGACACGGAGAGGCCCCGCGACAAGAGCGAGCAGCGCAGCCCCTTCCCAAGGCTGCTCTACAAAACACGCACACGTTTCTCGGAGAAGGCATCAAAACATCAGCAACACCAAGGCCACTCAGAGCATCCGGTTCTAAGCGCTTTCAGAAAAATCAAAGTTAAATAAACTAGGAATCAATAAAAAATAAAAGTAAATAAGAATAAATAAGAATAAATTAAAATAAAATAAAATAAAATAAAATAAAATAAAATAAAATAAAATAAAATAAAATAAAATAAAATAAGAAAAAAACACCAAACAAACCAACCAACCAGTGTGAAACACCATGGGCAGGGGAAGGGACAAGCACCCCATCCCATTTCTCTGCTCCCCAGGGGGCACATCCAGGTCTTCAACCCCCCGTGCAGGACGCGGCCCCTCTAGGGCCGCTGTCCGACGCAGCTGCTGGCACAGCGGGGACACCCAAACCACCCCGGCAGCTGATCTGATGTGTTGACGAGCAAGACATGTTGCTATAATAAGAAGTGTTTATTTGAATAATAAGGTCAGAGAGTTAAATAGTTGGTATTCCACTCGTATGAAGCAGTTTGCACAGTGTCACTAATAATTAAAAGGGCTTTTTGACTAATCTAGTTGCTCTTCCTAAATATACTCTACTCTGTTCAAGAAACTCATCAAAGCAGAGAAGTGATCTTTGAGGTTATTAATCTCCTTTGCTCCACAGCTGGAGCAAATTTATTTGCTTGAATTAGCATGTAATAAACTTATAATAAAGCTGCCATATCCCTCACTTTAGAGATATAGTTTGTGTAATGGGTAGTAAAATCTAGGTAACACAGCAAGTCTTCAGGATCAGGAATCAGAGGGGAGAGGAGAAAAAAAAATAAAAGCGTATTGCTGTGTTATCTGCAAGGCTGGGGTTGCAATGCGATTTCTTCCAGGAAATTCAGCCTTGTTAGACACCACTGGAGGGAAATGGGGGAGACGGTTCCTGGTGGGAATCGCGGGCTCGCGGCGTTGCTCCGGCACGGGGTGCTCCGGGGACCCACCACCAACCCCCAGAGAAACGCAGCAAACCCAGCCGGGCGTCCCCGCAGCCCCTTTGGTCTCCTCCCAACCAGAAAAACTGGAATATTCGAACATCAGCTCTCAATATTGCAAAGGAGGGATGTCCTGTGAGCAGGCAGGTCCCGTCCCCAGCCGCAAAAAGGAGAATTAACCCCCAAAAAGGCACCTTGGGCAAAGCTCTGACCGCAGCACCCGCCGTGCAAAGAGCCGCCGGAGCGGCCGCGGGTGCTGGGCTGGCACCGAACCCACCAGGGCGCACGGAACGTTCTGAACCGCGCTGAGCTGGCACAGGGTGTCTAAGCAAGAGGAATTAATTCGCTTCAGTTCACTAAGTTGAGCCTTCATAGGTTGCAGTTTCCCTCAAACAATAAATCCTCTCGCTGCTTCTTCCTGTGTAACACTTGCTGCACGATCTTTAAATAATAAGAACTGGGCAGATGGAGACTGATGTGGGTAGAAGCAAAGTTCAGGTGCATGGGGAAGGCTGGCCCCCACCCTTTCTCCTCCAAGGTTATTATTCACAGAGCCTGGGCAGTAAATAATTTTTCTTTCTCTATTTTAGTTCTTTTCTGTTTTTGCTAGAGCTGCTCTGTGCTGGAGAAGGGCCCAGGCATTAGCCAGAGGTGTCAGAGGTGTTAGACAAGGTATTAAGGAGGTGTCAATGGTGAAATAGCTGGGATTACAGTAAAGTCTAAATAAGGTGTAAAATAAAACCAAAGGTGATAAAGTCGTTGATAAGAAAAGCTGGAGAAAAATAGGAGTGCAATTATTTTTCATCCTGGTTGTTCACTCTCGCAGTGCATTATCTCTGGCTTTGCAAAGACTCAAGTGAGATTTTTTGCCGGTGTTTGGTATTCTCTCCCGGCAGCTCCGCACAAACCCCCGGCACCAGGCAGGAGCGCGGCGTCCCCAGGAGATGCCGACAGGCTGTGGGCTCCCAGTAAGCCATACTGGGCTTGGGGGAGGCTGCTCGGGCTGGGCTCGCCCTGGCTTTGCGGCACTGGTCCGCAGCCAGACAAGCGCTGTCTGCCAAACTCATCAAATTCCCACATCCACTTGGACAAACCTCAGCTGCCCCATCCTCAGGTTTGAAACAAATACTCATTCAGGGCAGATTTCCCCACTTCTCAGGTCTTAGGAAAGACCCTCCCAACTCAGCGGGCGCACGGGGAGCAGAGCCTGGCGTCTACCCAGCGATTTCAGGCCGTATTTCTGCACTCTGTCATTTATTTTCCTGTAGAAGGCTCCTGCAGATGATCAGTTGGAATTGCTGATGTTTCTCCTCACTCCTCTAATTAACACGTTTTAAATTCATAGCTTTTAAAATAATAAGCGCTGGAGCATCTGTTCACGCTATTCTCCAGGACAGATGCCCTCTCCCAAACACCATATGAGCTTCAAGCAGCGCTGAATTCCCCTTTCCCCCCTGGTGTCGGTGTTACCCAGGGGCAGCTCTCTGGCATCACCCCGAGGAGCTTTGTGCCTTTCGCCCCTTGGGGTGCTTCGGGCACCCTCCTTGGAGCGAGCCCCACTTGTCCTTCCCAAAGTGCCTCCACCGAGGGTGGGTCACGTCCCCAGGGACCTGCCCGGCTCCTTGGGGTCAGGACACGCATCCCAAAGCATCCCGTGTTTTGCATTGTGGTAACAGGGGACCCAGCGCTTGGAGCTGAGCGTCTCGCGGTGTCCCTGCCCCGAGGAGCTCACACCCGAGCAGAAGACGCCCAAACACGCATTTCAACACACTGCGCCCACCAACGCTCAATAAATTTGACGCTGTGGCAGCTGGAAGAGCGAGAACTCGCAGCTCTCACACCCACCACGGGCTCGCTGTTTAACCTCGGAAAAACCACATCGCCTGCACATCGTCTGAACCAAACCCTCCATCCTCAGGCAGGGGATGGACAGAGCCCTCACCCCACCCTGACCTGCCTGGGGGCTGCCCCCCAACCGCCTCCTCCTCCGGTCCTTGTCCAGGGGTCAAAGGGGCTGTGCTGGGGAGAACACCTGATTTTGGAGACTTCTGACCTTCCCAGGACACGGGCTATCAGCAGTGGAGAGCACAGCCCTCGCTGCTGGAGCCTCAGCCCCGGCGCTGGGAAAATACAGGTACTGCAGAGCACGGTGTCGCAAGGGCCGGTTTCTGCCCGGTTGTCACCCGGCTGTCACAGCAAAGGGACTCACCTTCTGCGGCGAGAACACATCAATCATCCCGACAGCCCTTCAGCAGGCAGGAGGAGCTCGCTCCGAGGCTCGGCAGAGGATGGGGGGCTCAGGCTTCCCCCCCTCTCTCTCCAAAAGCAGGCAGCAAATTGTCTAGGGGAAAAAAAAAAAATAATGCAAGAAATTATTCCGGATGGCAAATCAGCAAATTAGCCTTGATTACTACCCGGGTCTCAAAACCTTTTTCTCATGCTTGTCAGCTCTATCTGCCAAACTGTTTTGCTCCTGCAGTGTTTATTCCCACGCCGGGCAGCTGGAGCTCAGTGCAGCGTCCCCAGGGGGGTCACCCTGGGGGTCCCCATGATGCTCCGTGGGACCCTCTCCAGCAGCAGGGCCACCCACAAGGACCAAGGTGCCTTTTCAGGAACCCAAATGATGCAGGAGGCTGCGATGGGAGTGTTCTGCCAAGACTCCTCCGCTCTGGGCTTTGAAACCAGCAGCAGCAGCCCTTTGTGCAAGATATAAACCAAAGCGAGGGTTTTTTTGAGAAAAAAATCCAGGGGAATAGTTCTGGTGAGGATAAAAAAACCATATACATAAAACCAGATTCATCTGCAATTCCTCCAGTGCCTCGAAGTGTTATTAACTGATTGGGTTTCATCACATCTTACTGTGCTGCTGCGGAGGCTGATTGTCCCGTATTTGCATTTCTCTTGGACAAGCGGCTGAGCAGCTCCTGGCCCCCCCGCCGGGCGCAGCCGAACTCCGGTCCCCAGGCACCGAGCTCTGGTCCCGCGTGCGGTGCCAGGACGGCAGCGGGAGCTCAGCGCCGTCCTGGCACGGCTGTCACAGCGGGACCGTTCGGTGAGGACCGCGGGGGCTGCGCTGCCCCCCGGGGGGCTGTCCCCACGGCTCCCCCCTCGCGCACAGCCCGGGAGCCGGGACGCAGCAGCATTTCAGCCGTGGGCTTTTTTTGGACTTAATAAACCAGCCAGTGTCATCGCATGGTCACGGGGCCAGGCGGCTGAGGTTGCACCCACGGGTGCCTCTGCTCTCCTCACCAACACCTCCCCGACGGATTTTAGCAAAGTGTTTCCACTCTTTGTTTTTTAAAATATAAAACCATTCGTATTTATGAAGAGCTCTGTCACTACCATATGTTGTGCTCCTTTTCCATATAGGAAACAAGCTGTTTTCAAGCTTTTTAATTATACAAAATTGAGCAAAGTTAGATAAAGGGGAGGAAGGGAAATAATTTCTCTGTGACATATAAGCAATTGCAGGGGTTTCCTTCTCACAAGGACTGCAGAGACGGGTTAAACCTGGGCAGATGCAGCCCAGGGACTTCAGCGAGGCGGGCGCCGCCACCTCGTCCTGCTCCTGGCCCCTCACCACCCGGGCTGCGCGGTTTCTTTTTCTCATTTAAGCCTGAATTGGCTTTACGCAGACAAGTGCCCAGGGAGCTCTGGTGCATACGCGCCCCTGGGTGCTTCGGTTTCGGTGGAGCACCCTTTACTGCTCCAGCCCATCAACCAGACTGTCCCAGCGATCGCCGCGTTCGCAGCCCCAACCAGCGCAGATCAGCTATTTCAAACCAGATCAGCTATTTCAAACCTGTCAGCTCTCGTTAGGGCAGCTCGCGGCACCAGCGAAACGAGATAAAACAGCAATTTCGTTAGTCTCCACGTGCCTGCAGCGTGTCCCACCCCGGCCTCCGGCTGCTGCGAGATGAACAGATCGCAGCAAGAATTTTGGGGTGGGAATCAGAAAGTCTCATCCAGTTAAAATATCAAATCCCAGAACAGGTGTGCATCGCTGCCCGCGCTGTGGGGACAGGCGCAGGGGACACCCCGCTCCCCAAAACCACAGCAGCGCTGGGGCCCCAATAAATAAAATGGCAAACCCCAAAAAGGAGCCAGCTGCATCCCCGCCGCCGCCAGCACCGGCTGCCTGAGCCCCGTCAGCCCAGCCTGGCGCTGGGGATTAACGCTGAGCATAAATACACAAAACAGTTGAAAAGGCAACAGTTTAGGGAAAAACCAGGCTGCAGCAGCCCCCACACTCCTTAGGATTATTTTAAATGTACGAAACGCCATCGCTCTAAATAATCAAACTCTACTGCCGCGACTCGGAAATTGCCACCTACGGCTAATGCTCCAATTTTAAATGCATCCTCAAGTCAGTCTTTGTAAATTCCACATTAAATATTGATCAACCCCGGAGAGGGCTAATACGGCGTGTTTAGCATAGATGTGCCAAATTCAAACAGCAGCGCCTGAGCCTGAAAGTTTGTCCCCGTCCCGTCCCAGGCCCCTGTCACCATCACAGCAACGGCGCCGCGCCAAAGGCAGCGAGCAGCACGTCCCCGAGGCCAGCCCTGCACGGCACCAGGGAAGGTTTCAGCCACCTCCGAACGTAAGAGACTTCATCTCCCTTCCATTTCTGATTTTTGGATTTTCTTACCTTCTTCGTAACTGACACCTGCGGCCACTGAAAATGCCACCGCAATGGAAATACAGATATTAATATATATGTGCGCACACAGCCTCTGTGTGCGAACATTAGCAGCCCAGCAAGCCCAGCCGTCCAGGCTGTCTGCACGGGCAACGAGAATATCAGAATATGAGAATCGCTGCGCTGGACTGAACCCATGGCCCATCCAGTCCAGAAGTGGGGCTTACCGGGGACACGGCAACCTCAGTGAGGACAATGAAGAGACTTCCATGGGTCCCGGCAGGCCAGAGACGACACATGGATAAAATTCCCCATCTCATCTGAAGCCTCTAGAAAGAGAAACGGCATCATTTTTGCTTGCATTTCTTCCAATCCCCCTGGCAGCAAGCCCACCATCAGCCCCAGGACGGGGAGGTCCCACCGGCTGGGATTCACCATTTGGCCACAAACATTTCCAACGATCCAATTGAGAAGGTCTTTGTGAAAACACAGTTGTTGGGAAATGATCCCTTTTATTTCTGAATCCCCAAACGTTGTGTGTATCTGTGCCTGGACTATTACGAAAATCGCACTTGAAACCCAGATTCCAACTCCATTTCCCAACCACTCATATAAAATTTTCATTACAGATTAGTGCCCTGTAGTGGAACAGGGGGCAACTTTATTAGCAGACGCAGCTCAGCAGCCTGGCAGCGGGAGAATGAGCCGGTCGACAGCTGCAGATATTCCTCTGCGAGATACGGCAGAGTGCTGGAAATGAAACAGGTTATATATAAAAAAGTAATTCAGAGCAATTTCTAGTAAAGAGTCAAAGAACCATGTAATTCAACATTTATATAGACAAGGCTTCAAGGGAACTCTTAAAAAAAAAAAAAAAACAGGACTGGAGGTAACGGTAGGGAACTTTGGCTTGATTTTCCCCATTTTTCTTTTTCTGGTTCTTGTTCAATCAGCCCTGCTGGTTTGTGCCATCCTTGGCCACCCTGCACAAAGGCCGCAGGTCTCAGGTGTTTGCTGCTGCCTCCCCTCCTCTTCCTCCCCCATCCCCGGCGCGGGGCAGGTCCTGCATCTCCCATCACTGTTCCCAGCCAGGCAGCAACATCCTGGGTACCAGTCAGGGATGGGGTACGATCTTCCCCAAATGTGCCCGCATGCTATTTTCCTCTTCTTCGTCTTCCCTCCCTCATTTATCACGCTATAAAAAGAAGAGAGGAGAAGACAATCCTTTTTCTCCGTGATTAATTAAGGGCAGCGCGGGACCCCGAGGCGGGGAGCAGCAGCGATACCTGTGTCATTTCCAAGGTGCCGCAGCTGCCACGATGCGCCGCAGCCCCGTGACTTTCCCCCGCTGTCGTTTGTCATCGCCTGACACTGATAAAGAGCTTCTCCAGCACCGTGTCTTTGCGAGGGAACATATCCATATCAAAGCTGCTTGGATCATCCTTTTGCAAAGTATCTGCTGCATTTTCTGGCCTAGTTTCCTTTCCAGTCTCAAACTCTTGTTCTTCCCCTCCCGAAGCCCCTGCACCGGTGCGCATCTCCGCGGTGCATCTCCTGGCTTGCAAACGGAGCAAATTTCATCTGGAAGACCTGGGAGGAGAGCAACGAAGGATTGCAGCATTTTTTTAATATAGAGGTGCTTTTCTCTTTATGATGACACTTTAACAAGAGCTTAATGAAGAGCATTTTCTTGGTTTTGAGCATCACAGACAGGCCAGATAAAGTTACCAATTCACTAGTATCCCATCATGAATGGGGCCTCCATATTCCCCAGCTATATGGTCAGCACGATATGCTTCCAGAAAACAGGGACATGTACAAAGGCTTTGTTCCCATCAGCCATCGCGTTAAAGATTCCTGCGCTTATGTGGAGATGGGGAACATCTTATTTCAGGATCTTTTGCGCGTGCAGGAACACACCACGGACTGGGAGACAAGGTGACTTTGTAGGACGCGAGCATCCCTCCTACCGCGGACAAGGTTTTAATTGGGATCAACTCTCAGCCCTGAGCAAAACACATCTCCAGAGTGGGTGTGCATCCCCAGGAGCTGCCTGCCTGGTGGGACACAGAGATCTGCTTCATCCTTCTCCAGACCAAGCCGCCTCCTCTGCTCCCAGCACCACGCACACCTGCCGCCAGGTTCCCAGCACCACCAGCGTGTTTTCTAACAAGCAAATAACGTCTTCCTCACTCTGGAGCTCCTCTCGCAGCACAGTGAGGCACAGCAGGAGGGGTTGCGCTCCTCCCGCATCAGCCGACCTGTGTCAGCATTTTATTCTGCAGCCTTGTAGGTTTTTTAGTCAAAAAAAAAAAAATCAGAGGAGTTTTCAAAGCTTTAATGGCTTTGAAAACAACACGGAGAGTTCCTTTTACTGCAGGAGAGGTTAATGATCTCCCTCTGCTACAGAACTAAACTGGACATCATCATAAATAATCGTAATAAGATATAAAGTATCACCTGGAGTCATTCAATACAGAGAACAGGTAGGAGTTATGATGCATTTCCATTATTCAGAGTAACTGCTAGGTGCAAAATTTTCAAAGCAAAGGTAGTCAATTAAAAAAAGAAAAGCCTATAAAATGAAAATATTACTTAAACAGAAAGAGATTAGATCTTGTCTTGCCTGGGCAGACCGAACGCTCTGGCTCCCGGCTGGACTGTGAGGCTGCGATGCCCAGAGCCCCCTTCTCCTCACCCCTCTGCTCCCTGCAGCCCAAAACCCCCGCAGCCCAAAACCCCCGCAGCCCCCGTGACACCCCGCAGCTCCCGTGACACCCCACAGCCCCCGTGACACCCCGCAGCCCCCGTGACACCCCGCAGACCCCTGTGACACCCCACAGCCCCCGTGACACCCCACAGCTCCTGTGACACCCCGCAGAGCCCGTGACACCCCGCAGCCCCCGTGACACCCCGCAGACCCCCATGACACCCCGCAGCTCCCGTGACACCCCACAGCCCCCGTGACACCCCGCAGACCCCGTGACACCCCACAGACCCCCGTGACACCCCACAGCTCCCGTGACACCCCACAGCCCCCATGACACCCCGCAGAGCCCCGTGACACCCCACAGCTCCCGTGACACCCCGCAGACCCCCATGGCACCCCGCAGAGCCCCATGACACCCCGCAGAGCCCCGTGACACCCCACAGCCCCCCATGACACCCCACAGCCCCCCATGACACCCCGCAGCCCCCGTGACACCCCACAGCGCCCATGACACCCCACAGACCCCGTGACACCCCGCAGCTCCCGTGACACCCCACAGACCCCGTGACACCCCGCAGCCTCGTCACCAACTCCACGGTGGCAGGTTTTATTCAGGCACGTCCAAAAGGACATCCGCATCCGTCGGGGTGTAGACCAGAGGGTGCCAACAGGTACAGAACCGATCTTACCGGCGCATCCCCGTTTGGGTTCATAAACACCAGGGCTGCACCGCTGGGGCTCTGGAGCTGCTGCCCCATCCCCGCGCTGGACGCAAACGCGGTTTTGCTGTTTGCAAAGCCCGGGGTCACACGATGGGCACCGGGACTCCTGTGGAAAGCAGGGATTGAGCACGGGCAACAAAAACTCCGTCAGAAGCATCGGCTGCAGCGCTGACTGACGCGACCTTACAGAGCTCGGCTCGAGCCAGAGGTGGCGCCCCGGCTGCCGCCCCGCGCGGGGACCCGGAGGCCGCCGTCCATCCATCGCCGGCGGCAGGAGGCGCCCCCGGCACCGTGTGGCGAGGCGGGTCGGAGTTCGTATCAAACGGCATTAATCACCTTCCCCGCGGCTCCGCGCGCGCCGGACAGTCCTATTAATCAGAGGCATATCAGCCCTCCAGCCCGGCCGGGCCCCTTTGTGCGGGTCCCTTCCCATCACCGGGAGATAAGATTATCAGTGACGAGCGAGACACTCATTGAGTAACACCCGACTGGAAGAATGGGATTTTTCTTTTTTTTATTTATCCCCCTGTCTCAAAGATGAGCTGTTTCTTGTCTTGTCAAACCACATCCTTTTCTTTAAAGAACCAGCTTTAAGAATCCAATTTGTCAAGCTGGACAATCATTTGAGAATCCATAAAAAGCCTCAGTGACTTTATCAAAAAAAATAAATCAGAAGGTTTTAAACGGTAACTGAAAGGGATCTGAAAATAGGTTGAGTGGCCTGCATCAATTAATCTTCAGAGAGCTGGGGCTTTGTGAGGCTGAAGTGGTGGAGAAGTGTCAAAGGCTAGTTACCGGGCTGGAGGAGATGGAAGTTATCGATATTTCTCCTCTCCTTTTTCTCTCTTTTCTGCTTTCTCTGTCTCTTCAGAACGTGGTAAAGCCACATTCCCTGCAACAGGGCACTGCAAAGCCAAGAAGGGTCGGGTGGCCAGGGTGGGATTTTTCTGTGGTTATTCCCAATGTCAGCTGACAGGGACCAGACCTGCTGTCCCGCCACGGCTTTGGGCCCCTCACCATCACTGCTGGTGGGTGCTAGAGCTCTCCTCTGCTGCGGACGCAGGAAGAACCCTTGGAAAGAGCCGTCAGACATCGGTGACACGGACACTTAGTACAGCTGGGGGGTCCTGAGGTGCTTTATAAAACCTGCGAGTCCATCCATCCCCGTCACAGCCAGGGCTCAGCTCCATCTGAGGAGAGAAAGGGAGAAAAAGAGAAATCGCTCCAGTTCAACCGCGGAGCCTGAGCAAAGCGTTGCAAACCGCCAGGAGGACGCGGGGGCTCGCAAGCCAGAGCGAAGCAGCTGGGAAACGAGGTGTTTGGCTGGACAGACACAGCCCCTGGAGCAGCCATGGGTTGTGGACGGTCCCTATTGCTCTGTGCTGCCCAGCTCCGCGGGACGGGGTGGGAAGACGCTGAGCCCCAAGGAGCACAACTGAGAGCTAAAGAGACTCAGGGGACACAGGGATGAAAACAACGGACTGGAGAATTTACTGAAAAAAAAAAAAAAAAAAAAGACCTTGAGACAAATCAAAAGGCTGCGTAGAGAAGGGTCACGCTGCCACTCGCCGGTACCGAGAGCAGGATGCAAGGAGCTCCAGATGGCTTTTTGTTTTAGTGCAATCAAAAATCTAATCTGACAGGCAAGTGTGGAGCTGGAGAATAATAACACCACAAATAATTTCCTTTAAAAAATGAAAGGAATCTAGCGCCTCAAAGATATCTTCATTTGCTGCAGAGAAAAGAGCCTATCTATTACTTACTGCATTTGCAAGCATATTCACAAGCTTTCAAATGGTATTTTCTTGCAGAAGTATAATATAAGGACACTTCACTCGCTTTCCAGGCTGGGGAAATAGATGTGCCTTGGAAATGGGCCAGAAGGGCTGTAAGTTAGGGCTCTGAAGTGAAGGTGATAACTTTGCCAATTAAATATGGATGCGATATTTTTTCCCTCTCCATCCCCTGAATACTTTCGCACTGTCATTAGGTGATGATATAAAGACATAGGCCTCCTGGTGCAGCTTAATTGCTCATATATAGAAAAATGATGAGCTCTATTGCACTGCACGAGTGCCGCCGCGGCTACTTGCTGCCTTATTAATAGGTGATAGGAACACCAGTTTAATTCTTGTGCCCAGGGAAAAACAGAACGATAGCAAAACCCCTGCTCGGCAAAGTACCTCAGCATCGCTAAACTGCTTTGCTGAACAGCGACAGACTTAAGAGCAAGCTTATATTTAATCACACAGTCAGAGTGTTTTGCTGAGTTGATGCTTCATGCACTGGAGACAGGATGGACTTCCTATTAGGCGATCTTTTATTTCCATATCCTTATATTTTTCTTTTTTATCGCTACACGGTGCGGATGATCCTGTGTTTTGCAATCTGCTGTGGAATGATTTCTAGTCCAGGTTGAAGGCTGGGCAAGCCAAGGACAAAAGAGGCTGTTGTCTTAATTAGCATGGACCTCAAAACGGGACAGCCCGTGGTGGGGTCTGGGCAGCCTCCTCCTGGCGATGGACCCTCCAGGGCAGACGAGACCGTCAGGGCACAGGCTGACCGGGGACGCCTTGCTCAGAGAGCACGAGGGAGCGTGCGGGTGCAGAACACGGTGGACCAGAGAGGTTCAAAGCCTGGATGGCCAAAGGATGCTGAATAATAAATAGTAAGAATAAGAATAAGAATGAGCTCTGAAGGCTGAGTTTCATCCCCAAATAGGCTGTGGGTAGCACAGGAGGGAGCGGAGGCTGCAACTAAATTGGTGGCAACAGAAAAAGCAGGAGGTACAAATGGCTGGAGCGAAGGCGTGATGAGATGTGACTGCCCTGGGGCCTGGGGCTGGAAAGAGCCAAATGGGAAAAGACCACCTGGCCGAAGAGAAAGCGCTTCTGATTGCAGGGGAAAAACAGAGTTAAAGATCATTGGAAGGGACAAGGCAATCTGTCGGTGCGCAGCGCTGATTGCTGCCGGTGACGGAGGGCGTGCGGGGGCTGCAGCCCCCCGGGGCGGCTGTCACTGCAGCAAGGAAGGGAACGGGGGGGTAGACACAACATTAAGAAGATGCAACTTACTTTTCACAGTGCCCCAGGCATCCCATGGAGCAGAGTGGGCTGGTGGTCCGGGCTGTAATTCGGAGGTCCTGCGCTGAGAAAAGAAAGAGTCGTTAGCAGCTGAAGACAGAGACCAAGTAACCTTGCTTATTGCAAAAATTGCAAAAGCACGTATATTTTTTAAAAGCTGCTATTTTGGAGGCCACCTCCATGAAGCCATGCATGAATTCAAGAATCAGCTGCAGTGCTATGGGAATTCTACCAAAATAAGGAACAAAAATGCCGCTGGACCCATGGTGGGAAGGACACTGCAGGTGCCCAAAGGCAAACTGGATCTCACGCCTGTGCCAAAGTGCCTCGTTCTTGGGTATTTCTTAGATATTACAGCTGGTTGATGACGTATTCATGTCGGACAGGTTTGGTTTCCTTCCAACACCACTTGCTAACACCTGCAAACTGGTGGGTGCTGGGGTCCTGCCTGCACCCGGAGCTCCCTGGGACCCCCGTGCCCCCCAGCGCCAGACCGGGCAACAAACAGCAGCAGAAAGCGGAAAACTTTCCGTCTCTCTCTTTTTAATTATGATTGCATTTTGCACAGAGAACCTGTCACTCAGCCTCCCGTAATGGCTAGTTTCTATTTCAACTCTCCTTCCACCCTATTATCTTTTATAAAATTCAGCGGGGCCGGGTGATGGATTGATAAGAGACGGTCCTGGTGGGAGCTGGCTCGCTCAGAATGGCTCTCACGCACAGCCAACTTCTGTATCTTTTTAAATATTTCAGTTGTTTGAGATCTTTATTTCATATTTCGATTTCCTGTAGTACAGCAAATTTATCTTAGTCACCCAGTCAAGTTCTCTCCGAGCCCCTTATCTCTTCTCTGTACAACCGAGAGCACCTACGTTATCTGTGCTGCCGATAAAGCCGCTGTGGCAATCTGCAGATCGCGCCGATCGGACAGCGTCCCAGACAAAAAGAGACCTTGGAAGCCCCGAGCTCATCACCAGATGTAAGTTCACGGCTCAAACCTGGCACCGGCTCCTGCTCGGCTGGAGAAGCACCCAGGGCCGCCTGCAGACCCGAGGGACGGGGAGACGTGGGCAGCTGCTCCCTGGGGCTGCTGCTCCTGCCAGCCCCACCTCTGCTCAGGAACAGCCGCGATGCTTCGTTTCTCATCCTGATTATTCCAAAAGCAAATCCCAGCTTCGTTTTTTTAAGCGTATCATAAACCTGCACAACCACCTCCTGATTTTCCTGCCTCTTTGCATGACCAGAAACACCACCAGAGCTTCCCCCGGGCTCAGGAGAACCGGGACGGGGTTATGGCAGCTTCTCCCGCAGCCGTGCCGGCGGCAGCCCTGCCAACACCGAGCATCACACCCCGACGGCTGTGCAGAGCCTCCGCATCCGAGAGCACAGGGAAACCGCGAGGCTCGCGGCTCCGCTGTGCTGCCCCTGCCCAGCCCTCGCCTGGCCTCGGGGTCCCACGGGCAGCTCCACGCTAAGGGACCACAGAAGGAGGCAGAGTGACAGGGGCCCCGTGCGGAGCCCTCCCTCCCCTGCCGATGCCCGGAGGCGTTCGGCGTCACCTCCCACCCTGCGGCCCCACCGGACCATTTGGGACTCCCGCAATGGAGCGGCTCCGATAGGGCGGAGGGGTCTGCAAGGCCCTGGGCTGGCAGGCAGGGTCACAAACACAGGGACGTATTTTCTCCTGCGAGACCACAGAAGTTTAAATATCTTGACAGCACAGAGCAGAGAGAACATCCTGCATTGCCATAGGAAACCCGCTCCTAACAGCATCTTCCCTGGGACAGGAGTCGGGAGTAATCATGTAAAAATAATATTTAAAAAAAAACCAAAACAAAACAACCAAACATCACACATGGATAAAATAATCTTCTCACTATTTCCCCTTTGGCACTGGCCCCTTGCACACCAGCCAGCAGCCAAATGCGACTTTCACGCAGGCTACACCCAAACCAGCGGCAGGAGCAAGGTGCTCGTCAGCCTCTCACCAGCTCCTGGAGCAATTTTGTCCCCTGGGATCAAAAGCAGCAGCAGGGCACCCAATAAATACGTCTGCAGAGGGGTGATTTATCTGTACGGGAAGCCATGGAAATTCCCAAACACTCTTAAATATCCGCTTCCTGGCCCTAAACAGTCAATAACTTGCCAACTGGGGAATGTCTTTGTCTGCTCTCCTCCATATATTTTCTGCTTCTCATTATAATTTGCTAAATAATACATTACGACGAGTTATTTATCACACTCCACAGTTTTGTGATTCCCCCCACCCCCCCATCTGGAGGAATTTCACCCATAAATCAGCCACACAAACCTCTGCTGTGCTGCCCCAGCTCGGAGCCCCCAGCGCCCGAATTCAGCGGCACTTCTGTGCCCAGGACAGACGTCGCCCCATTGCCCCCTCCTCTGGACACCGCGCAAAGGGGGAACAGGAACGGTAAAAGCCACAAAGCCAGCAGATGAAGAAAGCAAAGCAGGACGCTTTGCTGTGAGCTCCGTTTGTCAGGACTATATTGGTAGGAGAAGCAAAAGTGGCACCAAGAGGCAAAGGAGAGTAAAATTCATTGAAATAAGTGCTCCAAGGATGTAGGAAGGGACCCTGGGAGGGAGGCTGGATATTTCTGCCTCGGCTTTCAGTTCTTATTTCCATCGCCAGAGGAGAACGCGGTAAGTGGCCGGTGGTGCACACGGGTGACAGCCAGCGCCGCAGGAGCCTCCAGAGCTGGTCGCGGTGACCGCGAGGGGACGAGTTCGGCAAAGGGCAGGATTCCATTGCCGGGACACGCGGGACGGCCGGCGCTCGGCTTCAGTCCCAGTGGGGACAGCGGGAGGGAAAAGTTGTGATTCCTCAGGTTTAACCTTCCTTTTCAAGTCACTGTACCCTGCCTTTGAAGCAAATTGCTTTGCAAATACTGACTAAATTAGCTTTGCAACATCCATCTGAAATAAGCAGTATCTTGGCTTAGAGACGGGGAAATCAAGGCATGGGAGGAAAAAAAAAAAAAAAAAAAGTAGAACCAGGAACAAAACCATCTCTCTGTGCTTTAACTACAAAATCATCTTTCCTCATTAAGAGCTAATCAGAACCACCAGAGGGGAAGAGATTACAGACAGGGCGGAGAGGGGAGTAACTGAAAGAAATACAGACATCAAAACAGATTTTCATTTATTTACTCATTTCTCACAGTGAGTCACAGGCTTCGAGTTCATTCAAGCCTGCGTTAGCCTGGCAGGATTTTGAGATGCCATCAACCAAAATCTAAAAAGTTAATAGGCCACAGCCATGCACCATCTCAGGAAGGAGAAAATCCGCAGTTTTGGGTTGGTCTTGGGAAGCTGGACATCGCTTTGCCTGCTGGATTATAAGAAACCACTAATCTTCCCCCGCCAGCCTCCTAATCTCTGTGGGAACCCAGATACCTTATCTGAAAGGTGCTTGTTGCAGAGCACCGGGCTGGTGCGACGGTGGCTCGGGCGCTGGTTTGCAGCGGCTCAGGGGGAACGGGGGGAGGTTTTGGCACCAGGGAACGGGAGCAGTTTGGTTCCCAGGGCTGCAAGGACGAAGCCAACGGGGATGTCAAACGTCAGTTCTTTATCTCGGGGGCATCCAGGCCGAGCAGCTCCTGGACGAGGGTCTGGCTGGGCTGGGGGGCCCACGTGCCCCTTCTGCTCCTCGTGGCACCTCTGTGCACACTCCTACCACCCAAAATAAACCAGCAGTGGGCTGGGGGCTTCCCCCACACACACTTCTTCTCCAAAATTATTTGCGAGAAGCCAAGTGGTTTTTTTATTATTCTATTCTACGATTTTCTGCTGGCAGAGAAAGTCTCGTCTTCAAACCTCCCTTTCCGTCCTTATTTCATCCTGACTTCCCAGGAGCGAAGGGACAGCAGCACCCGCGATTTACACGTCCGGCCGCGACCCAGCGCCCACGCCGGGCTGGCTGCGGGGGGGACGAACCTCCGGCACTCGCAGCAGCCCGGGGCGCTCGGCCCCCACCTGCACGGCACGTTTCCTCCGGCATCTCCAGCCTCACGCACCAGCCCGCGCCGCGAAACGAGGAACATATTTTTAAATAAGAGGAGGAAATGGTGTCTTTGTGTCAGGCAAGTGGAAGAAATCCAGGACCAAGAGACTGCAGAGCCTTTCCACTTCAGACAGCAGGTGCTCTCCAAGATGTGGTTATGGCAACAAAATAAATGATGGATAATTGCTTTTGTGACAACTTGCCAATTAAATTAGACTCAGCAGAATAACATAATGACAATTTGTTATGCTCTGGTGGGCACTAACACACCAATCATAATTAAATGCTATGACTGAAATAGAATGCTGCTGTACACAGGAATATATAACCCCAATTCCCTCCCAGTGAAACATTATAGGTTCAGACTTGATTTCAATTTCTGGAGGATAATAGCATTAGCGCACATCAGAATGAGCTTGCAATATGCATAGAGGCAGCAGCAGCACCGGGAGACAGCCGGAGCAAGGGCAGCTGAGGCGCCGGGGCGCGGGGACCCTCCCCAGCTTCTCCGATGCTCCCGGTTCCAAAGCACAGAGGACACCCCCAAATCACTGCCATGGCCTGCGAAAAATTCAAACCCCCAGCTTGGGGGAGCAGGCAGGGGAGTGACTGTCGCCAAGGGACCAGCCCCGCCGCTGTCACCTCACCGGGACGGGGTTTCTCACGGCTGTCCCGATGCTGCACATTGCTCGGGGTCAGCAAAGCCTTCGCACTCCTGAACTGCTCCCTCGCAGCCGTGGGGATGTGGTACAGCCTGCTCTTCCTTGAATGACTGTGAAAGTATTTGTTAAAATAAATGTACCTGCAGCACCCAACATCGCGCTCGCCCCATGGCCGGGGTCCCTGGGGCTCAGCCCTTCCAGCCGGCCCGGCCACAAGAGAGCTGGGCAGCCAAACCATCCGTGGCTTGTGTCAACTGGGCTAAAAACTGAGCGAGGAACAGGTCAGGCCCTGTAAGTACCTAAAATTCGCTGGTAAAACAGCAGCCAGCTTCTGCACCCTGAGCCACCGCTGAGCTCAACCTGCTGGTCTCACAGGGATGCTCCAGCCCTCCTGCCTGCCCAGGGTTGTTGTCCTGAATTTTATCCATTCTAGAACTGCTGGGCTGGAAAGTATTATGACATGGGCATTTCTGGTGCTGCAGAAGCAAAACACTAAAGAAATCACCCATTCCTATTGTTACAAAAGCATTTACTTAAAACCAAAAATTGGGCAGATGGCAGGAACCTATGCCACTAAGGTTTTGCAACCCAGAGAGCAGCACCAAGCCCCACTCCTCTAGGAGAGCCACAATTCAGCCAAAGAAAAGCTTCCTAAATTCTGGTGATGCAAAGAAGGCTATTGCCTTGATTCACGTGCCAAGCACCGGGACTGCCTCATCCCTGGGTTACAAAGGCCATCGCACTCCTCGACAGACCTCAGCGTATCTTTTATCGGGTGTTGCATAAGAAGGCAAGTATAAAAACACAATAAATTCAAGCTCAGATTCTAACAGATACAGCTTTCTGGAATATTCCAAAGCTCAAACCGGGGCAGATTTGAAGACCAAACGCGTGTGTGTGGGCAGAAGCAAGTCACAGAATACTACAGTGCGGCGACACCAACATTTTAATATCTTACTTGGAGCTCCATTCTTAAAGCAGTAGATGCTTTATGACCTGCCTGGACGAAGCTTGGCGTTGGCAAGGTCAGATCACCTGGTTTTCCAGCAAAGCCGATGAATTTTTTTGGCTGCCCCAGACATAAGACTTGATCCTATTAAATCCCGAGTTCCTTTGCCCTCAGCACGTAGCAGCGGATAATCTGCCCGCGCGTGACCAAGCGTGGTCAGAGCTGTGTCACCGCGCAGGGACACATGCTGTGTGGGTGACCTGCCAAAGGGGTTGTGCATCGCCACAGGGAGCAGCTGCCGTTGGATTAAAACCCTGCTGAAGCTCAGAGCCCGTCCTGCAGCACTGAACGGCAGGACCAGAGGCGTTCACTCCAGCGGGACGCATCCTGCACACAAGCTGGCTCCAGCACAGATGCCGTTTGGTAAAGCACCACCCTGAGCAACGCTACGGCATCCCTAGAACTTTCTTTCCGACCATTCATTGCACTATCATACCCACGTCATTTGCTGCCTCTTTAGTGACTTCGCTGCAGAGCAGCCGTGCAGGACCTGCCTGCAACACACCAGCACAGTAGATCACAGAATCCTTTTGGTTAGAAAAGACCTGTAAGACCATCAAGTCCAACCATTAACCCAGCACTGCCAAGTCCACCTCTAACCTGTGTCCCTGAGAACCTCATCTACAAGTCTTTTAAACACCTCCAGGGATGGTGACCAGGGATGGTGACGCGGTCTGACTCTGGGTAGCTGACATGGAATGACAGCCCCCTGAATTTCCAAACGGGCAGAGGTTTCCCCTCCCGGCACCACAAACGCCGCGGCTGCAGCGCAGCTGGTTTATTGCCAACGCCGCTGGGAAAAGCTGTCCTGGGCATCGCTGTGCAGGGGGCACTGATCACAAAAGCAGGAGACTTTGCAATCGAGATTTCTGGACCCGATGGTGGGACCCGCTAGAGAGCAGGCAGAGTTCTTCACTCTCACTTTTTCAGGTAAGAATCACAATTTTAGAAACTGACCTTGGAAAACCTTCAGGCTGGTTTGCAGAGCTGCAGAAGGGGTTACTGACTGCCTGCAATTGTCTTGTCTTTTTGATGCCTCAAGGAGTAAAGAACCTTGTAACTGATACTTTGGCATTTATTGTCACTTAAAAATAGCCTGGCCATCAGAGAGGAACTGCTACACACAGCACTCATCTTGCAGGAGGAAGAAGGTCAGCAGTTTTGCCTGGAAAAGGTCATTCTGCTGCTCCATAATGGGGCGCAGGATTGTGAGGCCGCGAGCGCTCTGCTCTGGCCGCTAAGGAGCCCCGCGACAGCAGAGGACAGATCCACCCGGACAGGAGGAAATTACTGCACCGCGCGAGCTGCCCCGCCAAGGCCAAGGCCAAGTGACAAGGTCACATCGCTGTCCTTTGCCTCCACACCCCCGGAGTCCCCTTTGCCTCCCCAGCACGGGCAGGACGGGCGCTCAGCAGTGTTGCTGTACCCTGGGGCTCTCCCCCCGCCCCAGTTCCCTTTGTACCCCCCCAGCTGCGCACGCGCCTGCTCCCAGTGCAAACCGAGATTTCTCTTCAAGTGTTTTTCCTGAAAACCGGGATTTCTGCCCAGCGGCCGCCTGCAGGCGCGCGGCAAAGCCGATGGCACCGGCTCGGGTGTTTTTCACGCCGCCCGCTGCCCCCCGGCCGGGCAGTGCTGGGGGAACACGGGACGCAGCCCCGGGGGGTGCCCAGCGCCGCCCCCCCGCCGCGGGGCGCGGGCGGCACCGGAGCGGCGCGGGCGGCACCGGCGCGGGGGGCGGGCGGCACCGGAGCGGGGCGGGCGGCGGAGCGCGGCCCCCACCTAGCGGGGAGACCGGGGGCCCTTCCCGGCTCCCCAGCGAACCCGCGCCCGCCGGGCTCCCGCTGGAGGGGAAACGCTCGGTAGATACCGAATGGCTCGCCCCAGACTCGCGCTCAAACTGCTCAGTAAAACTCGTTTTGTTCCTCTGAAGTCCCAGCCCAGCAAATGCATCCATCGAACACACAAAGAACTCTGGTCTTAATTGTGTTTTCTCTTAATTGCACCAAGTACGTAAGCTCGCTTCCATTCCCCAACAGGCTCCCCGTCCCCCACCAGCTGTAACAAACCCCCAGCACAGAAGAACATCTCCCGCTGCGTCCCCACCACACGGCGACACCCTGCCCGGGCCCCAGGCTGGCTCTGTCCTGCTCACCTCCAGAAAGAATCTCCCGACTCAACACCACGCGAGGACTCCCAGCCTCCTCCATCACTCCTTCCTTCAACATTCCCAGCTTTTCCAGCTAAGTGGCCCACATACCTGTTTCAGCAGAACAGCACAGGTCAGCGGAGCACACGGCTGCCGGGCGCAGGGGTCAGCGAAGCGCGGAGCTCAGCTCCATCCTCCCGTCCCGCAGCCGGGTCGCACAAATCCCAGCTTCTGTGCACCTTCCAATGGCAGTTTGGCTGCCTGGGCACACCAGGTTTGGGCTATGCAGAGAGGCAAGGTGCACTAAACATCTTCACCTGTGCTCGTTAACACTAGTGGGGAGGCAGCTGGACAGTCACCATCATCACTCAGGATTACAAAAGGAAAAAAAAACAACCCAGGTGTCTCTTATTCCCACCCAGAGGCCACAGGTGCCCGTGGGGTAAATCCAGCTGCTCCCAGAGAGCTCTGCCCCTGGAGCTGCCCCTGTGGCTTTTTCCAACACAGAATAAAAGAGAAAATTAATTCCATTCATTCTGCTCTAGTCTGTGTTCTGAATTTAATGTTATTGCTCAATATGCTTCAGGTGACTAAAGGAAGACACAGACAAGCTCAGTAAAAATGCAAGAATGAAGCTTGTGACAGCAGATTATAGAGGAAAAATGTCTCCCAGTAATCTTGGTAAATTTGTGAGTGAGAAACCTCTCATGTGTTAGTGCATTTGACTTCAGAGCACTACCGCATCTTTTAAAGTACTTCCCAATTTTTGGCAAGCTAAGAGCACCATCAATAGTTAAAAGGGCAAAACAGAACGCTCCAAATTTTTACCTCTGTCCTCTGCCATGGACAGGCGGCTTTTTGCTCTTTGTAGTGAAATCCTGCACCCCTCTAGAATTACAGAGCAGAACTAGGAATAAAGCTTGACCTTTGAGGATAACCCAGTACTTGTACTGTAATTACACTGAACAGGAAGGGGATCAAGCCACACAAACCCAAACCACCGGCATTTTTAAATCCTCTTTACAGCCATCCACACAAACCCAAACCACCGGCACTTTAAAATCCTCTTTATAGCCATACAACCACAGATTGGTAAGAGAGGTTTTTTGCATCACATGCCACAGCAGCATCACAAAACTGTGTCATGGAGAATGTGTCTGGGAGGCAGGTACAAAACCAAAAGGAAATCCCACCCTTTTCCCTGTGGAGGAGAGCCAGGCAAGGAAGGAGAGGTTGGTTTGACATGACTTACAGCTGTTGCTGCTGGTAGTTTGGTTGTTGTTTTGGTTTTTTTTTTTTTTAAAAAAAACCACCCAAACAACCACCACCAAAAAAAAAACCAAAACACAAAGAGAAAACACACAAACAAAAAAACCCACACAATCAAAAGAAAACCCCCACACAAAAAAGAGGAAACACGCAAACGAAAAAAATACAAACAAAAAGTAATAAAAGCAGAAAAAAAAAGTAAGACTCCACAAACAACAGTTTAAGTCTTTAATACAAAAGAATGTAGGCCCTTGGGGTTGCACACACAGGAAGAATGAAACTCCAGTTGGCTGTGACTCCTGATGAGATTGTTATTTTCTTACGTCGCTCATGCCCAAGTCTCTGTGACTATTTCTGCAGCAGCTCCCAGCTTTCTCTCCAGCAAAGCTGTAACATCACATCTCTCGCACTTCTGAGGTGACCAACTTCAGTAAAGAATCACTAAAACCAGCAAAAGCCCCATTACCCGGTATTGTACCTTCTGAATTTAAGCAAATGATGGACTAGGAAGAGCATATTGTTACGTTTCTATAAATAGCAACTCTTCTCCATCAGCTATAAAAAGCTGACCCTTCAGACGGCTGTTAGGACACGTCAGGCCAGCAGTAGCTGCCATTTCCACGGCAGGACTGTCACAGGGCCTGTACCGCCACACACAAGAAGTTAGGAAACATCTTTACTGCTGAAAATAAGGTACCTGAAGAAAAGGAACTTCCAATTTTCAAAGAAAATGTTTAATTTTCCACTTTTATATTTGTATTTTGCAAGTCACCATTTGAGATCATGGTCTTAAACCTCAAAAAAAGGTATTATCTCCAATTGTACACATGGGGAGGTGGCAGAACCTGTGCCCTGCACATGATGACAAAGGCACCAGAGCTGGGTAACTGAGGCGTGTTCCACCAAAAAAAGCGTCTTGCAACCCCAGGCTGCGGAGGCAGAAGTGGCCGCTCCCGCAGCAACGGCCGGGGCATCGCGGGGAGCAGCAGGGCTGTCAGGAGGGGAAGGGATTTTCCTTCTGCATTTCTGCCGACTCGGGCACCTGCTCCTCCCGACCTTTCTTCTTCTCCTGTATCTCTTGCAGCACGGTTTGGAGCTGCAGGTGTAACGCAGAATCCCTGGTTTCAACATCTCGATGATCCTGTTGTGCTACCTACAGTTACAGGCAGACAGCCACCAAAAAACAGGGTCAGAAAAAGTTTCTGTTGAGGCGTGACTGAAGGGAGCAATAGAAAGCAACAGCCCCAGTTTGTATGTCCAGAAAAAGCTGGTAGAAAAGTTCTAATTCGTGCTTACATTATTTTTAAGGTACAATACAATGTTAAGGTATCACCAGTGCAAGAAATTTAAATTCAAAATGAGACTGCTGACTTCAAGCTACAAGATAAAATCCACTAGCCAAGTAATTCTGTGAATACTTAATACTTACTTTATCTGTTCCTCTTCTCTGTAGAATTATCCCACTGGCTAAAAGGGCTTTTCCTGTTTCTTCAAACAATTTCTCCTCTTCAATTTTTCCTCCTTCTTTCAGTTCATTATATTTTTCAACAAACCTAGATTTCAATATTGTAATTTTTCACTCCCACAAATAACATTTTGGTTCACTGACTTAAGAGGATAAATGGACAAGTCTCAGCAATATTTATACTTTAATCATAAATAAATCTCACCTTTGGCAAGTAGATTTATAGTTTGATTGTGACAAGTCGAAAGGTCTTGGGCCGCTGCCATAAATTCTGTAAAATTTCCTATTAAAAAAAATAAAGAGTTTCATATTTGAAACCAAAGAGGGATATGTTTTGGAGTAAATAAACAACATCAGAGGCAGCTAAAGTATTCACCTAACTATTTATCCCTTTTCCATTAGCTATTATGTTACACAGAGATCATAAAAATCACAGAATCATTTTGGTTGGACAAGACCCTCAAGATCATCGAGTCCAACCGTTCTCCCACCCCTGGCACTGCCCCATGTCCTGAGAACCTCATCTCCGTCTGTCCAACCCTCCAGGGACGGTGACTCCCCCACTGCCCTGGGCAGCCTGTTCCAGTGCCCCACAGCCCTTTGGGGAAGAAATTGTTCCCCAGATCCAACCTCAACCTCCCCTGGCGCAACTCGAGGCCGTTTTCCCACTAACCCCCCAGCTCCCTCAGCCGCTCCCATCGCACTTGTGCTCCAGCCCCTTCCCTTCTCTCAACTCGCTCCAGACACCTCAATGTCTATATTCCTTCCAGAATTTTTTACTTGTTTCAATTAATTCCGGGTAAGCTTCCCCACGCCCGGAGAGCCAGAGGAGCGCTGTAACTTTTCACAGTGTTTCAGTGAGCCCAGCCCGGCCACACAGCACAGCTCACGGGAGTTTTCCCTTCCCTGCTGCAAACGAGCCTTCCGCGCCGCACACGCGGGAGATAACGCGGTAAAACCCGCGTGGTTCAGTTTCCGTGCGATGTAAACAAGCGGGGAGGAGCAGCCGCGGTGGCTCCGCGGGGCGGGGACGGGACACGGGGGGAAACCACGGGGCGGGGGGGAACGCGGGCTCCGGCCCCGCCCGGGAAGGCCCAGCGGGGACTCACGCTCGCACTTCATCCTCCGGGTAGAAGACGGGCGGGATGACATCCTGCACCTTGCCGTAGCGCGGCCGCGGCACCTGGTACACGGGCTCCCTCAGCGGGGGGAAGGCGGCGTAGACGTCGAACCACAGCGGCTTCTCGATCACCCCGATGCGGAGCAGGTTGCGGGTCCTGCCGGGGAGAGGAGCGGCGGGGGGAGCTTAGGGGACGCCCTCTCCCTCCCCGGGCAGCCCTCCCAGGACCCCGCCCGCCCCCGCACCGGCTGAACACGCTCCCGATTTTCTGCAAGCGGTTCCCCGCCATGGCGGCCAGACCTCCCCTAGCAACACCGCCCCCTAGCAACGGGCTGCCCTTTAACCCGGCAGCGGAAACGCGCGCCCCGCCCACCGCCGCTGGGGCACGCAGCCGATAGCCGAAGGAAGGCCCAGGCAGCGCCGGCCGATGGCCGAGCAGCGGCTCAGCCGGATCAATTTAAAGGGCCAGCGCCGGATTCTGCCCTGGCAGCGCTCGCCGGGCCGGGAGGTGGCAGCAGACGGTGTCGGGCCAGCACAGAGCCCCGGGCTGGATTTTTTACTGTGATTTATTAAACGCAGCAGCTCCACCCAGGCCGTTTGCCCTGCGTCACGGCCTTCCTCAGCAGCGTGTTCCAGCAGCCTGCGCAGCAGGCAGCGGAGCCTGGACACGGGGCGCAGCCCCGGCTGGGGAGCGAGCTGAGGGCAAAATGCACAAATGCATCCTCCTTCCAGCCTTCTGTCCTTCCATCCTGCCCTGCTTCCATCCTTCCATCCTGCCCTCCTGCCTGCAGCCCGGGGAAGGAAGGGGCAGCACGTTTCCACCGCAGAGTGACGGTCTAGAACACCCCCAGCATGCACCATCTGACCACGGTTCTCACTCCTGGGCTTTTCTCAGCTGTTGTTTTGCTTAAAACAAAAATTTTGAAATGAACACTCCTGCGTGTGGAGCAGCAGAATCCAGGAGGAGGTGCTGGGACGGCTCCGGGCTGCAGCGAGCTCTGCACAGCGCCGGCTCCCGCGGGCTCCCCGCACGGCGACGTCCAGGGTTTCTCCAGCGTTTCGATGCTTTTGACACTTAAGGCAAGAACGCTGTGACTTTTTCCAGCATCTTCTCTCCCAGGGAAGGTTTCCGAGCCACCCGTGGGGCTGGGGAGCTCTGATCCTGCCAGTGACCGAGAGCTGCTCCTGGAGACGCGGGGGGTCCCGGGGCTGCCCTGGCTGTTTCTCACAGCCCAGCCAGGTCCAAAGCCCCACTTGTCCCCAAAACGAAGGGCTGCAGACCAAGGGCTTTGGCGCTGGCTGGGGACACAAGGGGCCAGCTCCCCAAGCGTGGTTTGACGGGCACCTGCCTGTCCCTGCAGAGACCCTCCTGCACTTCTGCTGCTTTTTGAGCCTCTGAGGAGCTTCTCAGCAGAAGTCCTGCTCCTCCAGCCTGTTGCAGGGCTGTGGAAGGGAAAGCCAAGGTGGTTCCCTTGGGGGCGATGCGGGGATGCGATTCCACCGGCGCCGTCCAGCTCCACATTCTCTGTGTCGCAGACCCGGCGATCCCGCCAGCTCCGCGCAGCGCGAGAACGTGTGGGGCCGGAGATGAATAACATGTATTTCAGAAATAATTCATTCCAATAACGTATTTCCATTCCACCCAGAGATGACACGAAGGAGCCAAACGGCCTGTTTGACAGAGTCATTGTGATGAAATGGCTTAAGGAAACCTCACACGCCCCATCCCCGGGGGGCTCATTCGGGACGGGGCAGGTAAACCGCAGCGTTTTTCCTTTTCCTCTCTGTCCTGGAAGGTTCCCACACACGGAGCCGACCACGGATACGCCAGGAGCTTCCCCGGGGATGGAGACAGGAGCTCCCCAGCTCCTGCAGCACTCGCTGCGTCGAGAAAACCGTCGGATGCGAATTCAGCGCCGTCCGGAGCAGGGAGGCGCCGAGCCAGGGCGGCTTTGGGCGTCTGCAGCCACGAGGGACAGTGGGCACAAAGGAAGAAGCGTTTCCCTCCCCGCCCTGGTTTATTTCTTTTTCCCGGGCTGTAAATAAGTGGCAGCAAAAAGCAAAATGCACCAGAGCGTTAAGAGTACAACAAGACTTTATTATGTGAATTACTATTAAAATCTTTAAGAAAAATATCACTTACGGAAATAAATTCTAAAATAGCAACACTTACAAATGTCACGGATTTGTTTTGTTGTGTTCTTTTTAAACCATTTTGTATAGAAGTGATACAAACGTCACTGAGAATTGTACATTTTTATGTAAGAAATGCATTTTGGCTTCCAAGCCGGTTTTAGTGGCCTTTCTACTCATTAGACCTGATTTTTTTTTCTTTGAATGACATAAAAACAATCACTCTTCATCCTCCATTGAAATGATGCTTTGTGCCTCCGAGATATTTTGCAATGGCTACAGAGTGACTCCATTCAGCGCGGCTTTGCCCAGCCCAGGGTATTTTGGGGCAAGTTGTTCGATGGTGTTAGCAAATCCGTCCCCGAGCCCAGGGTGCTCGTGGCTGCGGTGCCACTTTTGGCGCAGGGCCCTCCGTGGTCGGCGCGTGTGGCCACCACCAAACGACAGCTCAGCCACAAAAACGACTCGGAGGTGACGTGAGCTGACGTGCACAGAGCAGGAACAGTGGCATTTACCGGCGATTCCAGCAGGTCTGACCAGGGATGTGATGCAAAACGTGGCTTTGCCCAGCGCCAAAGAGCTCACCGCTGTCCCCAGAGCCGTGGCTCGGCACAGCAACCCCCCAGGGAAGGCACCGCCTGGGCACAAGTGCTTCAGCCTGGCACCGGAGCAGCCCCAATAACACCCTCCCGGCTGGGAGCAGAAAAATTTCCTTCCCCAGCCCTGTCGGTGCTTCCCGCGCTCGTGGAAACGTCACTGGAAGTGAAGCCCTTGGTAGCTCCGAGGCGCTGGAACACTGACAAGCTAATCCGCTTCCAAGCTTGACTTTCTTCCAAATATGCAGAGAGCTGCTCCGGGCTGGGAGGGAGTAACGGCAGCTTCCTACAGACCCCGAGCGAGCGGAGGGAAGGGAAGGAGCCTCTCCTCCCGCTCCACCGGCTGGGGATCAACCTCCCACCCAGGGAATAAAGGGCCTTCTGTCCCCAGCCCCAGCTTCACGCTCAGCCCCTGCACCCACAGCCACGCCGGCACCCGAGCCCGCGGGGACACACGCTGCTGTTGGTGACCGTCACCGCCGCGGTGCCGAGCAGCCGGTGCAAAGCGCACGGTGCCTCTTTGAACTTCAATGTGAAGTTCTTTGGCTCGAGGGACGATGCTCCCCAATCCTTCCTTCCAATAGGAGCAGACACCAAAGCTGGGACAAGCTCCATGGGGTGGATCTTCTGGGCCTGGCCTCTGGAACCCAAATCTCCTGGGGTCCTGGGGGGGGCTCCCAGCCCAGCGCATTCTGCCCTGGGCACCCCGGGCTTTGGCCGAGCCCCGGTGCTGCTGGCACCGCTTCGTTTGTGCTAACGAGACACCACCCAGACCCTGCACCCCAGAGACCTCAGAGCAGCCCCAGTCCTGGCCAGGGACCAAGCTCTCCACCGATCTCCATCACGGGGTGATGACCGTGGAGATCAACAGGTGCCACGGCTGTGCTGCCGGCGGGGATGGAAATCTTGGCTTCAAAGGCGTGTGGGCTGCAGGAGGGTTTAAAAAGGAGCCGGTCAGGAGGCAGCGCCTGCCATGTGGGCTTTTGTTAGCAAACCCCGCCGAGAGGCAGGGAAAACAGTTGCATGCGTGTTTGATGGCTGCGGCTCCTGCGTCTGCCACCTTCACAGCTCCACGCTTGCAACATTTGTGCTGGTTCGCAGGAGCCAGAAAGAGAAACAGGCGCGTCTGTAGCCACCTCCCGCATTTAGCAGTAAACAGATTACATCGATAAAGGAGAAGAAAAAGTGCTGGCGGCAGCGATTTCTGACTTTATGCTCGTCACTCATTACTTACGCAGGGAAGGGATTTGTTTACGTAATTATTTTTAGCCTGTGAACATCTCCGAAAGCTGTAACGGTTCAAGCACTGCCCGCCAGCCCCCGCGGCATGAGGACGGGTGCTCTGGCCCTGCTGTGGGACCCCGCGCCAAACCCGGCAGCGCCTGCGAGCCCTTGTGCAAACTCTCTGTGCCGAAAATCCTCCAGCACCCTCAGGTGCAAACCCCCCAGCTCAGGCTTTGCATCTCGCCCACGGCGCCCAGCCCGGCACCCCGCACACCGCACCCGGCGGGACGTGTCCTGCTTCGGCAGCGAGGGGTAAACCGAGGCGAAATCCAGCCCTTGGTGCTGCCCCGCCGTCCGTCCGTCTGTCCGTCCTGCCCCGCGGTGAGCCACGCCACGGCCCACCCAGCGTCCAGACTTCAAGGCAGTTTTAGCAATGCCGAAGGCAAAGGTTTAATTCAAGGTGAAACGCCTAGGAAAAGAAGGCCTTTCCTTTTATAAACAATTTATATTATTTGACTATTACCTGATCTGAATCTCTGCTCGTTACTCCTAGCAGTAGTAGACAAGGCTGTTAGGTTCTTTCTCACATGTTTTGTTGTTTGTTTGTTTTTCTCCTGTGTGCGCAGAGTAACATTACATCAGATCACTACAGAGATATGTTCAGGAGTGCTCCGGCCGAGCAGATCCCACATGTGAATGCATCCTCGTTAGTACAACTGATTTTCATTCCTCTGCGACGCCGCTCGGACCGCGAGAGCAGGCGGGACGCCGCTCCTCCCAGGGCTGAGCTCCGCCGGCTCCGCAGCAGCAGCTCCCACCAGCTGCCCACTTTTTTTTTCCTTTTTTTTTTTTTCCTGTTTGGCTGATTTGCTAGATAGAAGTTGTTTTCAAACCGCTGTTAAGAAAACATTGTGCCTCACTTCAATACTCGTACTTCAGAGGAGTACTACAGCGGAGGCGAGACAGCCAAAAAGCTGGGTTATTTGTTGGGTAGGTTTTTTTTTCCTTTTTCAGCCATCTTCTTATGAAGCCTTGTGCATGTTCTGTGCCAGCAACAAACCCCAGCGCTGGGATCTGGAGGGGAGGAGAAGGGGAGGGAAGGAGCACGGCTCAGCCTCAGCCGCACCGCGGCCCCGGCACCCACTGACGGGGTCTGTGCCCACCCGGACACGCTCTGCACCTGACCCAGAGCACCCAGCTCCCTCCTCCGGCACGGACAGACAGACGGACAGAGCCGTTCGCACGCTCACCGGGATCGTTTGTCCCCGGGTGCCTCTCACCGTTTACTGCCCTTCCTTCGGCGCCTCCTCCTCCTCCCGCAGCTGCTGCCTCCCCACTTGGAAATCTTCATCTGCAAGGCAGAGGCAGGCGGGGGCTGTGGCCACTTCCACGCTGGGACACCGGCCACCATGTCGTGGTCCCAGCCCCGTGAGGTGGCCCAGCGGGGAGGACACCCCTGAGACTGCCCAAAAGAGATCCCTGTCTCCAGTGACCCTGGCAAAGCGCAGGCTTCCAGAAGAGCCACGCGGGACCGGGGACGAGCCCCTTGCAGGGGTGGCCGTGCCCCAACGGGAGCCCAGCCCAGCAGGACGATGGTGCGGGGCAGGACGGGGCCGGGCACCGCTGGACCCCAGGTAACCGTGCTGAGCACAGCACAGCAAGGCACGGCGTTTCTTACCACACGAATGTCCTTCGACGTCGTCGAGAAGATTTGCCGTGGAAGCCGCTGTCCCCAGCCTGTGCCCTCCGCTAAGGAAAACCAGTTGCGGGGCTGGGATGTGGCCGCGGTGCCACCACCGCCCTCCCAGCCCACAGCCCAGCCGTGAGAGCCGTGGCCAGCCCCCGGCCTCGGGGAGTCCCGGGGAGCACCCGAGGACAGCCCCCGCACCCCCCACGGCTCCCCAGCTCTTTTAGGATACACCTGGTGCTTCAACAAGTGTTTTCTTTTCGATTTCCTCATCTTTGTCTTCTCGGAGAAGGCTCTGGCGAGTTCAAACAGCTTCTTGCGCGTGGCTGGAAGGAAGCAGCAGCCAGGTGAGGGTCTCACCCCAAAACCGTCCCCAAAGCTGCCCTGGGTGATGGGGAGGGGACAGCCAGGGCCAGCGGTGTGACAGCCCCCAGCACCCCGATTCCCCAGGGCAGCACCCCACGTTTGCCAGGGCACACCGCGGCTGTGCGAGGCTGCCAGGCTGGGAGCGCCGGGTCCTGCCACCGGCAGGGACACACTGGTCCCTGGTGGGAGCTGATGTTTTTACTCTTTCCCTGGGATTCTCGTGCCCTTCTCTTCACGACTGACCCACATCCGCCCCGTGTCTCAGCTGGCTGCAGCCCAGCTTAGGCTGCCCAAAGACCTGGCTCTGTTTGGTGGTGGGAGAATCGGGCTGTGACTTGAAAGGATTGGAGAAGGGAGAGTTCCAGCAAACCCTCTGCTTGCTTTTCTAGGATTCACACAAACCCTGCTCAGAAATCCCTCTATTCCTCAACACCGCCCACATCCTCAGCTCACGCCACAACCCACATGTGCACCAGGGACAGACGGACAGCGCAGAGCTGGGGCAGCAAGACCCAGGTCTCCATCTCCCGTCCCCAGCTGCCTCCAGCCCTTGTGGGCGTCCCGACCAGCAAATTAACTCACATTTTCCCATGTGTTTCAATTTGTCTCGGAATAAGGCATCGTCAGACACAGCACCGCCGGCCTCGCTGGTCACGGATGGGGCTGTGTCACCTGGAAGGCAAACATCTGGTCACCGGGAGTGCGTGCGAGGGGAGGCTGGAGACAAATCATCTCCATGACCCAATTCCAGCGCTGGAGAAGCGCAGCCCTGCCAGGAGCTGAGCTGAGCTGGTGTGATGGGGCTGTGCTAGGATGGGGCTCTGCTGGGACGGTGCTCTGCCAATTACCCCAGGCACTAATTGGGTGTTAGATCATGCCTATGCTCAGCACCCAGGATGGCAGCGCCACCAATTAGGAGAAGTTCAGGCAGCCCAGCGACTTGGCCAGATGGACCAGAGATCCCAAGAGCCAGGTCCTGGTGTCCCCTCCCCTTGGCCCGCGCCCTGTCCCCGGGTCTGGGTGCCCCAAAGCGCCGTGCACCCTCCCAGAGCCCCACCAGCTGCCCTGGGACATCGACAGACACCAGCTCTAATTCTGACTGCGGCAGCTGCTCCGCTCCCCGAGGTTAATCAGGATTTACTGGGAACAGTCATTATGTCTCCCAGGCACAATCCTCCGTTCCAGCCAGGACAAGGCGGGGATTTGTCTCCCCTGGGAGCTGGATCCCGGCTCCTGCCCACAGGGATGGACGGAGGCAGGACACGGGAGCAGCTCCCCATGGGGAAGGCAGCAGCACCCACCCCCAAAACCCATCCCCACCACCCTCCAGCTCCTCTCCTGTGCCGGGGGGTCAGCAGGGAGGGATCAGCCAGTGTCCTCCCCCCGCAGCCAGGTCAGAGGGCTGGGGACACTGGAGCTGCTCAGAGGCGATGCTCAACCTGCATCTTTGACATTTACCTGATATTACAGAGGAGAAACCAAAGTCGTTGCTGACAGCAACGCTGGTCGACTTGGATTTTTTTGACTCATATTTCAATCGATCTGAAAAACAAAAAGCCCAGCTGGATCAGACCCCTGAGGCAGCTCACGCGGCTCTGCTCCTCTCTCCTTGCGTGGCCCCACAGCTGCGGAGGGACAGGCTGACCCAAGGCAGGGACATGGGCCTTCCTGGCGGCCCCCCACAGCTCAGCAGCCGCAGGAACAGCCTGACCCAGCCCGGCACCGGCCAGGCTGTGCTCAGAGGACATTTCCCAGGCTCCTTGCTCTGGATTTTGCTGGGCTTTGCCAGAGCCAGCACAGAGGCAGGCAGGGGAGCAGAACTTCATGGCAGGCGGCTGAGCACCCAGAGCAGGAGCAGCCGCTGCCCGGTGTCACTGGGTTGGACCACTCACCACCAGCCTGGCCGCATCCTGCGCTGGCACAAGCCACCATGGCACAGGCAGGGTAACGCTGCTGATGGCCAGCATCACTGGGGAGGCGCGCACCCGAAAAGTGGAGATGGATGTTTCTGAAGGCGCTTCTCACCTCTCTCCAGGGCGAGGAGGAAATCCCGGTTCCTCTGGAGCTCCTTCATGAACTCCTCGTTCTGCAGGAACAGTGCGATGCGCTCGTCCTCCAGGTACTGCTTCCAGCGCCGCTCCTGCTCCAGCGAGCCCTGGCCCCGCGGGGCCGGTCCCTGCGGCTCGGGCTGCCGGTGGCTGCGGGAGCCCTGCCGAGAGGAAAACGTGGCAGCGGTGGGTCGGTGGCCTCGGTGCCCGCGCCAGAGCGGGCAGGAGGGTCCCTGCAGCGGCGCCTCAGCCTGAGCTTGGCCTTTTGTTCCTCTGTTATGCCACCACACCCCAAGCCCCGACAGCCATCAGCTGCTGCTCCGCAGCGGGGTCCCCACTACACCCAGTGCACCGTCCCCTCCCCGGCTGGTGCTGCTGCAAAGGGGACGAAGGGGGACAGGGCAGTGACACCTCTGCCCAGCAGGAAGTGGGACAGACAGGAGGCAGGAGGGACAGACATCCCACACGGGAATGGGGACCTCTCGGTCCAGGCTCAGTGTGGCACAGGGAGGAACCGGTGCCTCCAGAAATGCTCCTTGGCAGAGCAACGGACTTGCAAAGATTTTTAACTTAAAACTATGGGGTTGAGCCAAGACAGAAACTGGTGTGGAGGTGAGGAAAAAAAAAAAAAATCTGAAAAGCAGAGGCTGCAATTTCACGGTGACAAACGCTCCTGCATGAGGCACCTCGCGCTCTCCCCAGCCCCTGGTGCAGCCGCATCGGGGGAGCGGCAGAGCTGCTCTCTACAGCCGCAACCTCATCCTCGCCTACAACATTCATCTGATTTGTGGCTGCTCTCAGAGAGCCATAAAAAGCAAAAGCACACAATTATCGGGGAAAGAAAAGGGCAGCTGCTCCTCTCCTTCCCCTGAGCCCAGATGAATTGGCACCTTCCTATTCCCAGAAAGGCAATATAACCCGCAAAGCTCAACTTCCAGGGCAATCATTCAGGAAAACGCGGCAGGCTGCCTCTGGAGCCAAGAAGGGAGCGAGGAGCCAATGCAGGGGGGCTCTGGCCCCCTTTGCAGGGTGGCTCCTGTGTCACCAAAGGGGCTGAGGGCTGCTCGTTCCGCACGGGGTGCTGCCTGTCCCCAGGTCTTGTGACCACAAAACTGCCACAAAGCACAGCGGGACTCTGATTTCCCAGGGGCAAACCCTCTGGTCTGCACCAGATTTTCCCTGGCGGCGCTGCTCCTCCCAAGTCCAGCCGCTTCTCACCAGGGTAGCAGGTTAGATTTTAAAATAATTTAAAATATCAGGTGCAAGCAGCATCTCTGGCACTAACCGCTGGTCTAACAGCAGGGAAGTGTCAAAGCCTCGCTGGAAGTTTCCCCTTTCACACCTTGCTCGCTTCAGTCTTGCCTTGAACAGCACGAAGCGCTCCAAAACTTTCAGTTTAGCCCGCGCCTGGTACCCAGGAGCTGTCAGAGCGCCGACACGGCGCGCTCAGGATGGCTGAGGACGGGGTTTGTGGCTCCGTGCCGCACCGCGGAGCCGGGAGGAGCAGCGAGCCTCACCTGCGTGCCGGCCGTCTGCTGGGGCAGGATGCGGAGAAAGTCCTCGGGGAGGTTGCCCAGGAGCGGGGGGTTCCAGTTCCTGTAGCGCCCGGGTGCCGCGGTGCTGCCGGGCTCCGGCACGTCCGTCCTGTGGGGAAAGCACAGAGAGAACCTTTGGGGAGGGAGAAACGCCCCACGTCTGCTGCATGGCAGCCCCTGCCCAGCTCTGCCGGCCGTCCTGGGAACCCAGAAACCAGCGCACGCCCCCCAGACCCCCGGCGTCAGCTCTGGGAGTGAGAGGCTTTCCCAGCCAGCTGGAAGCCTTGGGGAGCTGCTTTCCAAGCCTGCCCACAACCGCACGGGCTGGGTTTCCCTCCTCCTCCCCGTTTTGCTCAAACTCGCAGAAAACAGCCCTGTGGGAGCCCGAGCGCTGCAGGGTTTTGCTCAGGAAGCCGATGAACGTCTCTCGCCAGATGCCACACAAGCCGGCAGCGCCTTCGTCCGAGGCGGCTGGCCCAGAGGCAGCCAGGGCACCCGCACCATCCCCAAGCCCACGGTGTTGCTGCCAGGGGACAGCCAGGGAGCCCGGGGGCTCAGTGACAGCAGCTAAACCGCCCCGCGGTTTCTGGTGCAAGAGCCACGATGCGCGGGGCCTGGGCCGCAGCACCTGCTGGTTTTGAGTGGAGGCGAGCGCTCCCCTCCCCCGGGAGCTGATTTTTGCCATTCCACGCGCTGCCACAGCGGCTTTCTGGGCCCCTCAGCTGTTCGCTTTCTAGGGCCTCGCAGGGATTTTTTAGCCAGCTGTGAGCTTCATTCATCTCCCTCAGCTTCGTCTGACGCAGCCCTAACGAAGTGACGCCAGATGTCCCTTGCCGGGGCCAGCAAATGTGCAGCCGGACTCTGGGGTGCTGGGGCCACAAGGGGCTCACCTGGGCGGGGGGGTGGGCGGCGCGCGGGGGTAGCGGCTGCCAAACTCCTGGCTCTCGTAGGCGGGAGGGGAGTAGACAGGAGGGGGCTCCTCGTCCGAGCTGTCTGGCTCCAGGGTCCGCTCCAAGATCTGCAGGACGAGAGGATGGGGTGAGGATGAGCCGGGGAAATGCTCCCCACATGCCAACATAATTCTATGAATCTGTGACCTGCCTGCCCATGGGAAGTAGTGAATGAATTCCTTGTTTTGCTTTCCTTGCGTGTGCAGCTTTTCCTTTACCTGTTAAACTGCCTTTATCTCAACCTACAAGTTTTGTCATCTTTACACTTCTGATTCTTTCCCCATCCCACCTCGGGGGAATGATCGAGTGGCCGCGTGGTGCTCAGTCGCTGGCTGGGGTTAAAGCACGAGAGCCAGGGGTTACCTCGGGGGGGATGCTGTCCTCCGAGTCCGAGCTGTCGTCGCAGCCGCTGCTGTCCAGGTTCATCTGCAGGAGCTGGTCGATGGTGGCATCCACAGCGCCGTTGTTGGCCCTCAAGACGCACTCGATGATGTCGTAGTCCATGCTGGGGAACATGGTCTTGAAGTCCTCCATGGCCTGGTTGAACTCCAGCCGGCGGACCTGCCTGGCGGGGCGGCTGTTGTTGAGCTCCTGCGCGGAGGAGCCGCCGCGCGAGCTGCCATTGCTGCTGCTCCGGCGGAAGAGGCTCGTCATGGCGCGGGGGCGCGGCGAGGGGGGCACCCGCCGCCGCTCCTCACGGGGCTCTGCCCCCGCGGCCGGCAGGGAGCATGGGTGGGCGGCGGGGTCCTGCTCCCCACGGCCGGCGGCTCCGCGCGTCAGCCCCCGGCGCGCTGCAGCATCCTCCCACCTGCCAGGAGAGGGGACAGAGTCACCCGCAGGACACAGCACCCAGGACACTGCCAGATCCCTCGTCTCAATGGGAATTTGATTTAATTCGACCCATCCAACCGCAGCCCCGCGGGACCGTCCCATCCCCGCGGCGCGGTCCGTACGCCGGAGCTCGGATGTGCTGTGCCAGGTGCTGTACAAACAAAATGCAAGGTAAGAAAAACAGCATCACTTCCACCACCGAGAGCTCCCCGGACGTAACATTTCCAGGTTTGACATGTATTTATAAACACAGTAAAAATCTCTCTTTAAAACAAAGAAATGGGGTGGGCTCAGAGAGTTTCAGAGCAGGGGGCTACAATACTCTGCAGCACGGCAAGTCGACCCTTGGGAAAAGCCACCAAATCCAAGATTAACATTCACTTTAAAACCATAAACAGATTATACAGCTACTGCTTCTCATTTGGAAATGCGGGGCCAAATTCAGTCCTGGATTAACTCCACCATTGAAACAGAATTACCCCAGGAACACTTTTGATCCGTAATATCATTTCCAAAGGCTTTTTCCTAAGCAGCAGGCAGAGAGTTCAAGATAACTGTCCCTAAAATGGTATTTAATTCAGAAGAACCTGCCAAGCACATTTCTTAGCAAAACAGAGTATAATCAGATTCAAAGCCACTAAGTGGAGCAGTCACCTCTGAAGGTCACCCGGGCTGTCCCCCGGCTGCGGCCAGGCCGCGTGTGACAGCCGTGTCCCCAGAGCGCACAGCCCGCAGCCCCGACCCGCTCCGAGGGGCTGCCAGAGGCTGCCGGCAGCCAAACCCGCTTGCGAAACCTGGGCAACTTGCCACGAACCCTGGGCAAAGGTTTATTTTGGCAATGTGGGGTAACGCCTGGTTGTGTCCCCATGGCATTCGCTCGCCCTGCGGGACAGGACCCACAGAGAAGCATCAGGGGTTCACTGCCGGGCTCGAGGGGCAATTTCCAAACAGCCTCGGGAGCCCCCAGCTCGCTTCCCGCCCGCGAACCAACTGCATTTAACAGATCGGCCCCGTGTCCATCCCCACAGCCGCTCTCTGTCCCCAGGTCTGCTCCTGCCCGCCAGGAGCCCAGCGCGGAGCAGAAGTGATTCCGACAGCCCTGCCCAGCTCTACTCACCGAGGACAAATAAATCTGCAGGAGTCAGTTAACAAAGTACGGCTTCTGGGCTGCTCCTCTGCTATCGTGACTCATTCATAGCAAAAAGGCGGCATTGTTCGCGCCTCCGGTATTTTACTTTAATTGCAATATTGCATGGCTGGTTTAGTCACATATTAAATTGAGTTATACCACTTTCACAGGCTCCTTAAGAGGCTTGGCTGCTCCAAGAGGATGGGGAAAGAGCCTGGACATCAAGGGGAAAACAGCTTTACAGGATACACCACAACATGATGCAGTGTGAAGATGAAAGCTTCTGCTCAGCAATGCCATGCTAGCCCACGAACCTCGAACGGTAAAATCAGCCCCCAAAACCAGGCACATGCTTGGAAATCCCCAGATCTGTAAAAAATCCTAACATCTCTTACAGTAACAGAAGGGCCTGTGGCTGGGGGGTCTTTGTCTCCCGGTGCTTGGGCACCTCCCCAAAACGGACCCTTCCCGTCGCGGGACAGCCCGCGGGGCCGTTGGGGCGGTCTGGGCAGGAGGAGCCGCCTGTGGCGTCAGCGCCGAGCAGCTGGATCATCCCGGGGCTGCTGGAACCGGGAACGTCGTGCTGGAAACGACAGTTGCTCAGCTCCGCGAGGAACGCAGCCCGAACGGGGAACAGCTGTAAAAGCCGCGGGACTGATCGCTCGCAGCCCTCGCAGCTCGGGGAAGAGCCTTGGCACCAAATGCAAGCAAAAATATTCCCTTCCCCGGTGTCTGCTGCAGCTCAGACAGCAGATGGGATCGCTCAAAACCCCCGAAACCAGCCCGGCCCCTTTCCCTGCCATTGCCACGCCGCGTTTGCAGCTCATCCCTGCAAACACGGGGGAGCTGCAGGAGGATCTGGAGACAAGGGCTGCCCAGCCGCTGGAGGGAAGGCTCTCGGAGGAAGTCTTGGAACTAGGGACATTAAATCAGAAAAAAAAGCTTCGGCCAGAGCAGATTTCTCAAGCTCTGCCTGCAGAAAGGTCCTGCAAAGGAACGAGAAGTCTGGGAACGCAACTGCAGGTGTAACTGTAACAGGATTGCAATGACGATGAAAAGTAAATGATCGGGAGCAAAAATAGCAGTCGTCTCTACCAGCAAACTGAAAGGCAGAGCACACACTGAGGATATGTAGGACATGTTCTTAGCCTCCAAAATCCCACCCCGCACCTTTCCGTCTGCCTCAGGGGCTGAGCGTGCCCATCTCCTGGCCTGAGCCCGGGAAAATGGCTTGCGAGCAAATCCTTTTTCACAAAAACAAATAGGCACCTGAGGATCCCCTTTAATACTTGTCCTCCCACGTATTAAAATGCCTGGGTTTAAGCGCTTTTCAGCAAAAGCACAAGGCAATGAGGGAGGAGAGCAGAAGGAAGCCCTGCCTGAGAGCCTGGCAGCACCCACCTCTCTGCAGAACGGAACTCCCTCCCGGCCGCGGGAGCTGCCCGAAGCCAGGGGAGCAGCCGAGAGGGACCAGGGAGAGCCCCGCAGTGATTCGGGTCCCGACGCCTGGCATCGGCCGCGTTACTGCTCCGGCAGCCAGGCCTGCGCTCCGAGATGCACAATGATCACATTCAAGAGAAGCGGCGGCGGCTGCCCCGGGGCACCCAGGGCCATGCCATCCTCCCCGAGAGATTTATGGGGGCCCTTTGTGAGCCGGCCAGATGTCGGCCCTGCACAGCACCCAGCCGGCTCAGACCCAGCCGCCCCCAGCGACACCCGGGGGGTGCCCAGCCGCGGGGTCCCGGCACTGCCGGCGCGTCCCCAGCCCCCTGCCGAACCCCCTGCCCTTCGGCATCGCGCTAATCCCGGCTTTCACACACATTTGCCAGGCCAGAATTACAGCCGCCACCCCCCCCTCCAAGCTAAGCCTGGATTTAATGAGGTAGCACTAGATCTTAATCAAAAAGTCGCCTGCCTTGCGAGGCCGCCTTGCGCTGGCTTCATTGAAGGTAATTTGATCTTGGTAGGACGACATTCCTAAAATAGTTGAGGGAATTCAAACATGAAATAAGGTTTCCAGGAAGGGATTAAAAAAAAATAGGTCAAGCAAGTGTGAGCGATTAGAGTAACGCAGCATCCCTTTGTATGGTTCAACTGTGTCTCTGTTCAGCTCTATCTTGTGTCAACATGTAATAAATTAGATGCGAGAGGTTGCCTAAAGCAGAGAGGCCGATATTAGATTATTCCGCAAGGTGGCTGAACATCGGTGACCTTTCGTCCTCCGGCTTTCACCCCTGACATCAAAACACACCCATCCCGGCTGAAAAATCAGCTTAGGGCTTGTTAGAAACAGCCCCGAGGAGCCAGCGCTGCCAGATGCGGAGGCGCCGGTGGCAGCAGCGAGGTGTCCCGCGGCACAGCCCTGCGTCCATCGCCCAAGCCGTGCCTCAGTTTACCCAGCCAGCTCAAGCCTCACGGGGGGAAGCCCGGGCAAGCCCGTGCCTACTTGTGTCCCCCTGGCACCGGCCGCAGCCGTCGTGCAAAGCCCTCACACCGTATGTCACATGCACCCATCTTTAACTGCTCACCCCGTCTTCTCCTGTTGCGCTCCCAGCTCGGCACAAAAGCACTGGGAAGCAGCGGGGAGTGAAAGAAAATCAAAATTCCTGCAGGTACAACGGTGTGTGGCTCCCCCAGGGCCGGACCCTGGTCAAGGTATATGGAGGAGTCACCTCGGGGCAATTTTTGGGTTAGATTTGGTCAGTGAGCTCCTAACAGGAGCGGGCGAAGGCAAACCCAGGCCAGGGGCGGCCCAGCTCACCAGCTAATTAGTGCCCCTGATTCACAAATGCTAATTTGCCGCTTGAGGTCAAGGGTCAAAGAAATTAAAGAATGGAAGGAGAAAAACAGAGAAAGAGCCTGAGCAGAGGCAGCCCCTTCCCCTCCAGCTCCTTGCAAAGCAGGAACCTACTGGGAATGCACTGGACTGGGCTGGGATTAGACTGGGCTGCCCCAGCGTGGTGGGGCTGAGCATCTCTGCAGGATCTGGCCCTGGGCATCCCCCAGAGCCAGGCAGCCCAGCAGGGACAGGCAGGGACAGGCAGGGACAGGCAGCACCGACGCGCCACCCAGCCACCAGCATCTCCAGCTGCTGCTCTCCCGCCGTCGGGGTTCAAGGGCTGACACTTCTTGTGCAAAGGAAAAAAACCCAACGTATTGATTTGCCCGAGGCTCGGTGGAGCAGCAAGACTGCACGAGTTTCTATGGAAACAAAATTAGTCAAGGAAAACTCTCACTGACACACGGTGAATTATTGACCAGGACGGGCCCCTGGCCATCAGGGTCTGGTACAAGATTTAAAGGTGCTCACTGTGCTGCCGGCGGCCCCGTCCCTCGGGGCACCAAACCACAGCCCTGCAGGAGGAAAGCCCCGGAGTTTCCACACTGTGGGCGCGGTATTTTGGGTGCAGAAGTGAAGCAGAAGACACATGTGCCCTCCCAGGCAGGACCCCTCGCTTCTCCCTCCTCCCCAGCCCCGCGCTGCATGGCACAGCGGCGATGGTGGCACAAAGCTGGTGACAAGGCTCCTGCCCGGTGCCCACACCAGCCGCCCGGCACGGTCACCCGTCCCTTGGCACGCAGGATGAGCCCACGGCGCCTCTCAGCACCGCGCCCACAAGTGGGGATCCCTGCGAGCCAAGAGGAGGGGAAGAAAGGGACTAATTAAGTTGCAAATTAAGCTTTTTTTTTTTTTTTTTATGAGCCACTAAGCCATATGGCTGCTGCAAGCTACCCTGCAAAAGCACTGAGCTGGCAATTCGGGCGCTGCCGTATCCTCGTTGTCCCGGGACACGGCGTCACACTGTAATTGCGCCGGTCTTTTGTCCTCCCCTGTGCCGGGTGACATTGCTCAGCAGAGGAGAACCTGCTTGAAATGCTACACCTCGCCAGGGACAGATATTTAACTAACACCAGTACGTCAGGCCCCTCCTGCAGAAGCATCTCCAGCCTCAAGAACAGGCTCTGCCATCGCTGGCCCAACGGGGCTCACAGGGGAGAGAAAAGCCCCCGAAAGCCAAAGTGCTGAGTTTGCTCCACTCCTCCTGCTCCACCCCAGCACGTCGCAGTTTACATACAGAAATGATACGGGGTGCTGAACTGGATTTGAAGGCAGGCCAAGGCTCAGATAAGCTCTCAGTCTCTTTTCAAGCTTTCAATCAGCTTTGAGGCTGACTGTCCCTGTAACCCACCTAGCAGCGTGCCGCGCTCCATTTTCTGGAGACCATCTGCCTTTTTTCCCCCCACTCGAGCTCCGTTTCCTCGCCGGGGACAGCAGCCGCGCTCCATCGCCGTGCTCCATCGTCCCCTCCCCGGGGACGCAAGCGAGGGCAGGGATCGACATGCTGTCAGGCAGAAGGAAGAAATACCACTGCCAGGAGCCAGAGCTCATTTCCCAGCAATAAAGCGGCGCGGGGCTGAGAGAAAACACATCCCGCACCACTTCAGCCGCTGAGTGGAAAGGACCAAGGGGCTTCAGCTTGGAAGAATAAAATCCACCAGCAAATGCTTGGTTTTAAGCAGTTAAAGCACTAGATTGGGTTCAGATTGGTGCATAAAGGATCTGCCCTTCCCAACACGTGTTATTGCCGTGGACGATGCCCTCCACATGCCAGCCTCGGCTCCCCGGCTCCCGGCTCCAGCTTCTCCAGCAGATGGGAAAATAAAGTGTTATTGCTTCCTCCCAGGGAGGGGAATTCCCCAGATCATCCTCCCCACTCTCCCTCCGTCCTCTTCAGCCCCATCAGCCCCACTCCGCCCACACACACCCCTCTGGGGACCTGAGGAAGGGCCAGAGTATCCATGGCTCACAAACACCATCTAGAAATGAAGGCCTGAAGCTTCCCGGAGTTATTTGTGGGTGGATTTTATCTCCTTTTCCACCTATTCTCGGTGCACTCTGGCGAGGAGGGTCCTTACAGGTGAGCCGGCAGCCTCCCTTCCCTCTGCCAGGCTCACACGCCGCAGCTGCAGAGCATGCAAGAAACACAGTTATCTCCCCAAAACGAACCCTGGAAGACCCCGGCAGCCCCGCCGGCGATGGGGACACACCGGAGCCCAGGCACGCAGAGCCATGGCAGGAGGGGACAGCTCCTGCAAGGCACTTAGTTTGGGTTTTAAGATGCTTGTTTGTTTGTTTGTCGCTGGGCAACTGAGAGGATGGAAAAAAATATCAATGTCATATTGTCACTTATGAGTCACCACCCAGCACGGGCTGAGATGCTCCATTTCTCCCACCGCTGCGTGCGGGGCAGGGAAGGGCTTGAGGCACCCCAAAATCTGATCAGCCCTCCTCTCACTGCCTACCTGAACACCGTCCCCATCCCCACAGCCGGGGACACCAGTGGCCCAGGGACATCGGTGGCCCAGGGACAACTTTCCAGGCCCTGGAAGGCAGCGTAGGAATTTACATTCATATTTGCATTTCCTAATTGCGTCTGTGGGTTTCCTGGGGCAGCGGCTGCCTTTGGTTTCCATGGCAGGTTTTGTGTGGACCCCGAGAACCGAAGGAGGCACAAAAGGGGCCACAATAGACCTGTCACTCACCCGCATCAAAGGCGGCCGGCGGGGTGAGACGTGAGCACCGGGGATGGGGACACCGCAGCCTGTTCCCCCTGGCACCACCGACAGCGGGGGGGACACAGGAGCCCCTGGGCAGGGGCAGAGGCTGGGGGCAGCCAACACGTGGGACACCGGCGGCTTTGGCGGTCACTGCTGGAGCAGCGGTGGGGACACCGACACGGCCCGGCTCTGGTGCTCACCCCAGGGAACCTGCAGACCAGCCAAAAACGGGACCGAGACATGGGAAAACCTGGTCCCTGAGCCACTGCTGCAAGCCCAGTGCCAGCGAGCAGAGACACGGCCCCGGCCACCGTCCCTCTGCTCGCCGGTGACAGCGACGCTGCTGCCCCAGCCGGGCCACAAGAGAGGGACCCAGCGCTCTGCACACCTGCGAGGGGTTTCGCATTATTATTTCAAGCATTTTTCTTACTTTATAGTCTGCAATTATCATCATTAACTCATGCCGCCTAAACGCTTCCCAGCCCTGACCGTGAGCGCCCCACACCACTGGCCAGCGTGCGCACCCCCAGGTCACGGCAGCAGCCCCCTCCCCGCAGGCCCCGCTCCCAGATTTTACCCTCACAGCACCAACATGGGCACAAACGACCCTCCGGCTCCTCTCCCAGCCGTTCCCCCCAAATGCCAGCGCCCACAGCATCCTCCGTTATCTGAGCCCACGGAGCGTGTTTGCGCAGGCAGATAAGGACCGAGCCCTCGCTATCGTGCTGGACACCCTGCCCGCTCCTGCGCGCTCCGGATCCGGTCAGGGGAAGAGCTTAGACACCGGCTCATTGGAGTTTTTAAATTTGAACACTCTTTTTTAATAAAATGTTGAAAAAGTCAAAACTTCCCTGGGAACTTTGTGGTTGGGAAGAGGACGGGCACCTTCGACCCATCTTTGAAGGAAACACTTTTGGCAATTGGAGGCTCCGGCACTAGGAAGGGGCTGTGGGCACCCAGGGGTGGGCGTGAAAGGCTCTGCAGGCATTGGGCACATCCTCACCACGGCCGAGGCAGACGCTGCCGGGAAGAAGACGCTGCTTCAGCCCACGTTGTTAGAGACAAGCGAGGAGGAGAGGAGAGCCACAGCCGCCCAGCGGCCGGCCAGCCCGGCCAGCAAAGCCCCCGTCGCAGCCCCGGAGGTCGGCCCAGGACGGTGGCTTTGCGCACGGACACCCTTCCCGCTCCGTCCTGCATGCTCCTTGGCAGCGGTAGCAGGAGGAGGAGGTGTGAGGAGGAGGTGTGAATCTGCTGCTTTTTAAAAAATAATAAAAAGGAGCTTTCCAACCCGCCTGGCAGGACTGTGCATGAGAGCGCGGCTTTCAACAGTGCCTTCCACAGCTCTCAAACCCTTCTCCATCGCCGTTTGCCCAAACCCCCGGGTGGCAATGCCAGCGCTGGCCGGGAGCCCCGGGCAAGGAGCAGCCTGGCGGGACGGTGCCCCCCAGGAGCCGCGGCCGGGCACCTGGCGGGGGTCCCCGAACTGCCCCGAGCCCGGGGGGCGACCGCCGCCTCGGCACGCCCGCGCCCTGCTGTGGATCCTGCCCCTCGCTGTGACCCACCCGGCAGAGGTGCCACCGCGCCACGACCCGGGCGCAGAGGAAGCGGCTGGTGTCCCGCGGCGGGAACCACCAACCGCAGCCCTGCCTTCCGCTCGGGGAGCGGCGATGCTGGGGGGCAGAGGGGACACGGCTGCCGCCGGGCCCCCGGTCCTGCCGCACCGCCGCGTTCTGCCCCGCCGGCCCCGCACCGCCCCCGGGGCTGTCCCCAGGCGGGGCGGCCCCGCGGGACCCTCGCGGTGCCCGGCGGGCGCGGCTGCAGGGATCCAGCGGGAGAAGCGGCGTGGCCAGGCCGCTGGGCTGCGGCCCTAACCGCCCGGGCAGCCGCACCAGGCGCGGCCCCGCAGCGGGCACCGGGCCCGGCCGCAGCCGCCGGGCGCCCCCGGGCCGCTCTGCCCGGGCCCCGCCGGGCGCCCAAACGCGGGGGCCCGGGGGCGGCCGCCGGCCCCGCCGCACCGCGCAGCCCCGGGGCCGCCCCCCCTCCCCGGCGGGGCCCGCCAGGCTCCGGGCCGCGGCCCGCGCAGGCCGAGAGGCGCCGCCCGCCGCGGCCCGGCCCGGCCCGGCCCAGCGCGGCCCGGCCCGGCGCACAAAGAGCCCGGCCCGCCCCCCTTACCGGCGGTCGGCGCCGCGCTGCGGGGGCGGCGGCGGCTGGCACCAGTCACGCCGGGAACCATGGAAAGGAGCCGGGAGGGGAGACGTACGTGGCGGGCGGGCGGGGGCGGGGGCGGCCACCGTGCCCGGCAGCTGGGGGCGGCGCGGCGGGGCCGGGGCCGGGCCGGGGCGGCCCGGGGGGGGCGCGGGGAGCGGGGCCTAGCGGCGGCCGGGCCAAAGCGCAGCGGGGACGGGGGTCGCTTGCGCCCCGCCCGGGGCCTGGGTGACCCCCCTCCGGATCCGAGCGTGTCGCCCCCGCGCCGGGGTGTCCCCCCTTGCGGGAGCGTGGCGGCCCGTCTCGGCCAGGCCGGAGGCGTCGAGGGGCCGGCGCCGCCCGGTCCCTTCTGCCCCCGCTGCCGCCCCGGGTCTGCCCGGCCCTGGGGGTGAGACGGGGCCTGGGGGGCTCGGGGCCCCCGACACCCCCGGCTGTGGCCGCGGCGTTGGGCAGCGCTCCCCGGGCAGCCCCAGTGCCCACCCGCCGAGCAGCATCCCCAGGAGAGCGGCTTCCAGGGCTGGTTTTCCATCTCCTCCGCACCTTTTGAGCATCCCGGGCTCCTGGATCTCAGACCACCAGCCCCGTGCACGCTGGCATGAGGAAGAGGACACGCCACCCTGCCCCACGGGCTGAACACGAGAGACGGGTTATAAGAAAGCATCACTTCGACCACGGACTGAAAGCAACCATCTCTGGTATCCAGCGTCTGACAGCTTGCAGCCACACCACAGAACAGCTCTGCACGGGAAGCGGTCTCCTCTTACAAATTACAGGAGACACTTTACATCGGGGGAAATACTTCTCATTTTGTGGAGACCAGAGCGAGACCGCAAACAGCAGCGGGTCGGGGCCTCCGCCTCCCTCGCAGCTCTCCAAACCCTTGCGGACACGAGCACCGCGCTCCCGGCACCTGCAGCTCCTGCCGCGGCCAGCGAGACCCGCTCGGAACCGCGTCTGTGGGTGCTGGACCCCGAGCACGCGTTTGGGATGGCGCAGAGCTCCCGCAGGACAGCTCTCCGTGCAGAAGGTTTTTTCCCCACTCAATCGTTTCATCCGTGTCTGGCAGCTAAGCGGTCCTTAGACTGGGTAAAAATCTGCAAGGCTTTGACAAGGAACACAGACATCAGTAAGACTGAAAACATGAGGCAAACCTTTGGCTTTCCCAGCGTACATGTGCCACGTTTGCTTCCCCAGAGTTAAAGGCAGAGCAGCATCTCCTGTGACACAGCGCCTTGCAGCGAGCTTTGTTGACTGCCATCTCTTTTCCTAATCCAGGCTTCTTTCAGGGAAAACAGGCGGTTTTATCAAATTTCTTTACTGTCCTTTGATATGGGTCTTAGCTGCTAATGACACTAGGAAGTAAAAAGAAATTGGAATAGAAATACACAACTATGAAGAATTAAAATAGTGAATTTAATTCATCCAATTCCAACTAATTTGGTAATTGCCTGAAAAACAAACCTTGCACAGACAACACAGAACACAAATGTTTTTGTCTTGGCAGCTGGTGAGAGCAACTAAATGAAAAGGTGAATGGACTATTTCTGCCTTCTCTGAAAAACAAAAGGTGCCACACATCCTGAAAATGGCCCTTGTTTTTTCACTGAATAGGCTGATTTTGGGGAGCTGTTGCAAAGGCTTTGCAAGGAAAGCAGAGGTCTGGACTCTGACGCAAGCAGTAATTTCAGCTGCCCACGCTGAAATGTTTTACAAATGTCTGGTTTTCAAAAAGCATTCACGCTTCCTTGAAGAAAAACCCAGAGCTTTGAAAAATGGCTCAAATGAGCCCAGAAACCTGAAGAGCTACCAAAAAAATCTATTATTTTTAAAAATCATAAGCCAGTTTTCCCAGCGGTGAGAGCTGGGCTCGGGGAGATGCAGTGGAGGATGAGCGATGTGACGTTGGGGCTCTCGCCAGCCCCGCCGAGGAGCGTGCTGGGCAGCCTGGCTCGGCTCATCTTAGCGCTGAAATGCTTTTTCCAAACCAATACCAAAAAAGGTTTGTTTCTAGGTCAGGACCTCAGTACTCAACTTTAACCAGGGGCTGACAGTCAAACCTGAACACAGCTGTAAAACGGATTCGCAACAGGAGCTCAGGCATTCTTTTTCTAATTAGAAAACAACCATTGAGCCTTGTGCGTTTAAAGGTGAAAGCTATTTTTGACATAAAAATTAGCACGTAGTTCCTCTGTCAGCCTTCGGTTGCTGCTCTGGAAGCTGTGAGCGAATGATCCAAAGATAAGAAGTATAAACACCCTGAATTAAATGAATAGGTAGAAGGAGATAAAGTTTTAAGTTTTACTCTGCCTGACAATTAGGAAGAGATTTTTATGCCTGCAATTTATCCTAAAAAGCACCAGTTAAAAGGTCCACTTAAGCACCAAGACAGACCTCAAAGGCGTTTAAAAATCTGAAGTGCTTTTAATAGCTGCATTTCAAAAATACTGTTAAATCTCTTTTTGAGATGAATAAACTAAGCTGCCAATAAAGCACGGCAGGAGTTGCAGCAGGACCCAGCTGCAGTTGCTTCTCGACAGCTCAACTCCAATATAGGGACCCTCAGCGGTACGATAGAAAAATATCAGAGTACCGGATGCTTTTAAAAACCTGAATGTTCTGCAAGTCCTGATTTTCCTTCTTTCTTTGGTGGGAATTTAACCCTGACAGCCTTGGAAATTAACCCCAGGCAGTTTTCAAAATACGGCTCAGGGCGGCTGTTTCTAAAATAAAAGTGAGCGGAGAGCGAGCAGAACTCGGAGGGTTTATCAGCCCCAGTAATGCCGCCGACTAATCCCTCGGCAGCCCTGGCCCTTTACGTAACCCGGGATTGCTGCAGCTCAACCAGCTTACGGGCTTTTTGGTGTTTTACTTTAAACCTCCCATGGACAAATGCACACACATTCAATACTTTTCTGCCGCTCTAAAGAAAAAGTTATTAAGAGGGGAAGAAAAAATCGTTTATTTGTGAACAATGGCAAATAAAATTTAACTCATACGCCAAGAATAACGTGGTTTTGTCTCTCACCTGTGATCTTGACTGAACAGAAATCTTCCCAATTTACAAGACTCAGGTATAACTCCCCAATGATAAGACATGAAAGGTCAAATCCCAGATTTCTCCGAACACCCTCTGGAAGTGGTGTTCCAAATAAAGAAAAACCCCGTGCCCACGGTAACCCATTTGTACAGTTCCTGGCACTGTGGGTGGTTGTGCCATAATCCTCCCTTCCCGGCGGCTCCCGAGCCCAGGATGAGCTCCCGTGCCATCCATCCGCCTGTCCTGGCAAAATTCAACCTTCCAACTTCCAGCCGGGGCTGAGCCATTAACCGAACGCTGAATGCTTATGGAAACTTAAGAAGCGAAAAATACCATCCCCCCCATTGAACTACTTGCAATTGGAGACCTGAATGGGCTCGATATAAACCCCGCTCAAATCAACAGCAGCAATAGGCTTCCCTGGGTGTTGGACTAGATCCAGCTTAAAAGTTTCCATGAAATAAACTCGGCTAAGCGCATCAGCTGCACAGAAACTAACTCGCTGTAACAGGAGCATCTGTTCTTTGCATCCACCATTTTCTCAGAGCCTCCGCTCCCCGGTGCCGCGGGGACACGAGCTGCCGTGCAAACCGCATCGTCTCTCGACATGCTGCGGGTTAGAAGGTAGCATGCAAGCCGTATAAACTATTTGACCAGGTAGCTTTCATTTGTCAAAAAAACAGCTGAATGTATTTGGTACGATGGCATTACAACGTGAAATTAATGTCTGCATCGAGACAGCGGAGAAGCACACCTCGGAACCAGTCATACACAGTACAGAGCAAATGTTTACCCAAGTACAAATGAAACAGGTTGACAATTAGCTAGTGTAGCTTCGTGGACATAAACCAGGTACATTCAGGCAGAACCAACATAAAATAAAAAGGAAACAGCCCTTTTCCTATCCCACGCTAAGAGCGCCGTGGTTAGTGGTTTGGGAAGCCTCTTGTCACGTTGAAAAATTTCCTTGCCGGTGTTTAATGTGTTTATTCTACTGCTACTCTGCTGGGATAAAAATAACGTCAGCAGGGCTGGACGGAGCACCCACTCTCAATACTGCAGTAATTAACAACATACAATTAAGTCTCACACCTGTTTATTGTGAGTAATTCATAGATAACCACTTCTAGTACACATTTTCATCTTGGCTTTTAATGCTTTTGGGTTTTTTAAAGCTCACGGACACCCAAACTTCATCTAAGGGTCATCTCTGTGATTCCCCCAGATGCGGAACGCTAGAGCTACCACGTCGGAGCGGTGGGAGGTGGTGGCAGTGCCGGGGTAGGGGCTGGATGGGGAGCTGCGCGTCCCCTGCGCCAGGCTGTGCCGGCTGTGCCGGTTGTGCCGGGGCAGCCGCTCTGCACGGGGCAGCGGCACCCGCCTCGGCACGGCTGAGCGGGAACAAAGTCATAGCTACATGTTCTTCTCTACAGTTTTGTTTATTGAGACAAACTAATTAAAAGGCACAAACATAGGGCATATGTTTACATGGACATTATAACAAACATATACATTAAAAGTGTAGGAATGTGTTTCCTTTCTGCTAAACAGAAAGTTCCTAAGCTTTTATATATACAAAAGTTGTACAATTTGATGTCCTAAAGTACAAAAGATCATTTATAAAATTATTTTACACTAAGCTCTATTTTTTTTCGGTTTTTTGTTTTTGTTTTACTATGTAGTCCAAGCCCCTAGACCGGTTTCACGTGATGATACAGACACCTGTCACCTGAGCCCGCAGCCCGGCAATCTGTGCTGCCCCGGCGGCCGGCCCTGGCCCCGGCGGTCCCGCCAGCGCTCGGACACGTGCGCACGCTCAGCTCCACAGCTTCAACTTCATTCACATAAAAACTTCTCAACTGGCTTTTTTTTTCTTTTTCTTTTTTTTTTTTTTTTTAATGTAGAGTCTTGGGTTTAGGGTGTTTTTTTTTTTTAAAACAAAGTTTTAAAAACGTGAATATGTGACATGATAGTCTAAAAAGTATATCTGTCTCCCTAAATTTTGCTTTCTACTTTATGTACAGATAAACAGGTTAAGAAATAAAAAGCACATGTAGCTTAAACATGTGTGACCATTTGTGGAGAAGTTCTGGGCTGGGTAGTTCAAACCATCACCCCAGAACTCCCACAAATTGATAGAAATGTGTTAACACAATAGAAGAATAACGTAAAAATGATGATGTTTGCAAATATTTACAAAGTTGAACAGATTTGCACAACACTTGATTAAGAAATAGGGGAGAAATTAAAAGACGCTCTCTGCTTGTCCTGGAGGGGCATCCTACCTAGTTAGTGGTTAGAATAAAAACTGTATACAATTTAATATAAGACAAAACTTCTAGTGAACAACTAACACGTCTGTCCCCTGCTGCAACACCAGCAGGCTCTGACTGGGAGGCACAGGGCATAAAAATCACACCCAGTGCCTCCAGAATCTTCCAGCTTAAAGCAAGATTTCTGAAGTTCCAAAGCACTCCTTTTGCTCCTAGATAAGAGTCCCATAGGGGTCTGACTGTTCAGAGACCATGTGTACATACATTTCAACTCCTCTTCTGTCAGCCATGGCTGTTTCTCACCAAACAATAACAGTTTTTTTAAAAAAATGTTGACTACAATGCTATATTCCCTTAGGGTAATATGTTGGGTAATATTTACATCTCCAAATATCAGGTCACAATCCCTATTATATGTTGAAGTTAGAATGATAAGTTATCATATGCTTTGCATATCAGAGCTGGTATCACCTTTCCCATAGGGAATGCTGCCTGAAATTATCATATTCCCAAAGGTAAAATGCATATTTTCTCCAAAATGCATTTTTTTTAATGACAACATTGTAATGCATTTACTCATTAAAAAAAACCAAAAAAACCAAAAAAACCAAAACATCAACACAGACAAAGATTCTACACTAGCTCAGAAACAGTGGACTGAAGGACTGGCAAGTTAAAATGAGCCATCCGCTCTGCTAAACATACAGAGGGGTCTTTGCTAGTGTTTAGATTCAAATAATTTTCTAAGTTATAATTTGGGGGATAAAACATAAAACTGGTTTTTTAATAACTTTTTTTTAAACTCTGGCAAATAAGCATCTGCTCTAATTCAGCATCAGTCAGCTAAAAGGTAAAACTTACTTTAAATGAAGTGCTCCAGTGAAACTCAAGTTTGAACCATGTGAGCCAAATCAACAGGGGAAGGAAGATGCTACTATGGTCTCCGATGGTGCTTGTTGCCCCAGTGTCTTAGTCTGAATTTATTATTAACTAAAACAAAACAAAAAAAAAACAAACAAAAAAAACCCCAACCAAACAAAACCCGAAAAAAGAACTGCTGGTAAGGATTCCATTTTAATCCTTTTTTAATACTGTTGAGGAGTTTTTTACCAGGGGGGCGAGGTGGGCAGGGCCTGGGGCAGGAAGGGCATGCTCTCCACCGGCCGCATGGCGATGTTGAGGGGACCCGCCAGCGTCATGGGCGTGGGGAGGTTCATGGGGGACGTTATGGTGACGGGGTGCGCTATGTTCACTGGAGCCGTTACTGGGGTGGGTAAATTGACTGGTGTGGTGAGCGTTAATGGAGATGTCATGGACAATGGACTGGTTATAGTTACAGGATGCCCTAGGTTCATCGGGCTGGATATATTAACTGCACTTGATACATTTACTGGACTTCTCATGCTCATTGCAGCTGCCACTGTGACTGGGTTTGTGATAGTCCCAGAAGCCACAGAGGACGTTATATTGAATGGAGTAGTAAGAGTCACAGGCGTAGTAGCAGCAGTGGAGGTTTGGCACAAGTTAGCAGCTTCTAAAAATGAGACATAAAAAGACAAAAAGTTTTTAACACATAAAAAACCATGGACAAGATTTAAAAATAAAACAAAAACAAAACCAAAAACAAAACCCAAACAAGAACAGGTACAAGTTCTCAAATAATTTTCTTTAGGAATTATTAGTAAGTTAAAACTGTTAACATTCTATAGCCTACAAGAAATACAAACTCTCATGCAGTTCATTTCAATGCAATATTGTTTTCCTGAGAAATCAAGCGAGGTTGTCTTATAAAGAGGGTTTCGATGTTCATAAAAACAGTATCGTACAATCAAAAAAATCCTCCCAAGAGGAACATTATAAATAGAGGAGAGAGTGTACATACCGAATGGTACGTACTCTATAGCCTTCTCAAAGGTGAACTGACATTCTGTGAAGGTTTTAAAAAGTCATTATTAGGGACTGATAAGCAAAGCCCGTTTCAATATTCACCTGCTTATTTCAGTCTTAATTATTGCTACTAAATCGTTCCACTGATCACAGTACTTCTACTTAACAATTTTCACGGCTACCCAGTCAGTACATCTTTCAACCCCCATTATCTCCTCAGCTGTCACACACACTACAGCTCCACTCTCAGTTGTTTTGTGGTTTTTTAGGTCTGTGCTTTTTTTTTTTACTTTGTTTTGCAGTAAGCAGGCATTAAGTGCCGCAGAAGGCAGAGGCGGGTGGCTGGGCCCTGGGCAGCGGTCCGGGCGGCGGGATCCCTGGGCATCCATCAGCACCACCTGCCGGCTCTGCCCTTCTGGGAGGCTCCAAAAAGAGAAGCGGGTAAAGGGGAGGGATGACTGCTAGAGAAACCAACAAAAATATATCCTACATCAACGCTACGGCACGTCTAAGTCGTGTCTTATTCCGCAATTGTAGGGCAGGACACCAAGCTCGGTCTAGACCCACGTTTCAGGAGGTTAAGCCAGGAGCAAAGAGTCCACTCTTGCCACTGGGGCAAGACAAATGAACCAAGACAGAGTTAACTTTGAAAGCAACATTAGCCCCATTCAAGGGTTACTGTTGGTTCTTCAAAGTCCATATCTAGGAGGGGTGGAAAGGAAGGGAAAGAGTAAAAAAAAAAGAAAAAAAAGTGAAAATAAATCGTATTAGACTAAAAAAAAAATCCCATCTAGTGTTGTAAAGCCAACACAAGAGGTGGCACTAGCAGAGGAAAAGCAGCAGCACGGGCACTGACCGGTCTGGCTTCGCCTTCCAAGCACAGAACATGCAGAGACACATTCCAGCCCATGCCCCTGCCCCAATTAAATCAAACTAACACCATCAATCTGACCACGCTTCCCCCCATCCACCTCCCTCACCTGCCCTTCTGTCCAAAACCGCTGGTTCTGTTAAACTACATCCAATAATCTCAGTAAGACAGGGAAGAGGGAACAAGACACAGTAGGAAGGAACAAGCAGGAAAAATAATTCTCAGAGATTGGCTAAATCTGGCACCCATTTGCTTGTCTATTTAGTGGCCTGATGACATTTAACGTTTCTGTTATCACTGCATTGTAACATGAATAAGCTGTTCTATACTGTCTGATCACAGAATTCAATTGGAATAACAATCAAGACGAAAGGAGCTAGCAGCCTAATACACAAACAAGACCTAGAAAAGAAAAACAAGAGTGAAGAAACTGAAAAGTTTAGGAGAAAAGAAAAAAATAAGGTGAGTCAAAAACATTTATTACTAAAAACAGCTGGTGAAAAACAGTAAGTGGTCACTAAGAACTTCTGCTAAAACATGTAATCCACAAGTCACATGGTAGGCATTAGAAATCGAATTGTTGAGACTTTAAACTGCTGTAACCCTAACGGACACTACATTGAAGCAATGTATTCTTCACAAAACTGACACATCGACCAACATCGGAAGCTGTTCAGCCTCCATTGCAGTAGCACAGGTGAGAGTGAGCTGGGAGCAGCAATAAGAAAAAAACATCATCACCTCTTAGTTAACTTCGTAATGGAACAAACAGAGAGAGGAGTCAATTCTATAAGTTCCAAAAAGACAGTTACGTGATGCTAAAGCGAATGGAATAAATTCGGAAAGAAAAGATGAAAGGGACACAGAAAGCACCTGCATGCAAACTGCTGCTGATGCAACACCAGAGGGTGTGGTGTGTGTATATATACATATATATGCACACCAGTTAACAAGGGGTAAATATGCATAAACACAGCTAAAAACCACATGCAAGTCAAAAACACACTCTTGCCTCGGAGCAGGCACAAACATCCCACTGTAATTGATGATGGCTACGTACACACGCAAGCACAGAGAGCAGAGGGAAGTTAGTAATGAGGAGCTCATTTACAACAGCCTTAATTTTGGTCTTGTTATCCTCCCGCTAGCTTTTACCTATGACTTCTAACATCGAGAATGAAATTTTCATGTAAGATATCCTTTTATGACACCTTAAACTCCCTACACATCTGCTAACTTCAGTATCTTATAAAACCAAGACAGAAAATACTGGTTTATTTTACCTTTCTTCCTGGCTTTGACGGCCTCTTCCCACAACCTCAGGGTCTCTACCTGCTTTCCCGGCCAACTTGTGACGTGTTGCTGCTGCTGCTGTTGCTGCTGCTGCTGCTGTTGTTGCTGTTGCTGTTGTTGTTGCTGCTGCTGTTGTTGTTGTTGTTGCTGCTGTTGTTGCTGCTGCTGTTGCTGCTTCTGATTGCTGGTCTCTTCACTCATGCATGCTATGCCAATTAAGTAAGAACACAAATTCACCTTGAAAAGTTACTCTGTTTTCTGCTGAGATGAGAAAGGCTTCTTCCATAAAGAGTGGGTGGAATCTCACAGGATTCCAAGAGCAAAAATCACAGAGGTGTTTAAAAACATATAATTAATTCTATGTTTTATAAAACCTGCTTTTCCAAGATCTAAAAACCAAAAGATCAGTCTGCTTTCATTGTCAACAATTTTCAGTTTACCATTACCTCACAGAACAGCATGTTACTACTCTCTGGCCACATTACAGCTCATCATTTGCACCTCTAGCAACTGCCGTAAATGCCTCGTGAACTGGCTTAGCACCACCGAACCGGCTGGAGAAGCCAGAGCTGTAACCCTACACCTTGAAAAATACTTCACGTCCAAATTTCAGTTTAAGCTCAACAATCAGGCATTTTAGACATTCCCGGTACCTTCAAATTATGCAGGAGTAACAGGAACTGAAAAGATCTTGTAAATTAATACTGTTTAAGGACAAAGCTTCCAAAGATATTCCTTACTTCTCCCTCTTGATTGCTCTGAAAACCCATCTTGTATCACTGACCATGTAGGTGAACTTAAGTTACGGGTATTTTAATAGGGAAGATTTGAAAGTCAAGTCTTCATTTGCTTACTAGGCACTCCCAGGTTCAGGCTGCAGCACTTCCACTGGGTTTGAGACTAGAAGGAACTATCACAACCATTTCATCTGAACTGCACACCGCCCGCCAAATGCCATTAATGCCCCAAACGTACCAGGGCTGGATTTAAATGCTTTTCTTGTTCGCTACTGCCAGAGGAATCATTGAGCCCCAGGGAAAAGCTCAGAGAAAGCAGAGAAATCTTTCTCCTAATTTTGATAAGCTTTAGATGAGGCTCCAAACTTGAAACCTGGCAGATCTTAGCAGTTCTTAAATATTCTAAAAACTTCAGAATTATCTGTTGGGACTGCTAGGCCTGCACAGTTCAGGAAGCAGCACTGAACGTGGAAGCTGAGAAAACCTGGGAACTCTTTTCTGCCAGAGATGGGTTATTCTCACAAAGTGCAGGGCATTCCTAAGGGATAAGAGCACAGTCTAGCAGCAAACTCATTCCACATCTGCCAATTTCTTGAGCTGAAGAAGATCCTGTTATCAAATATCTATTTTTAATAGGTGCGAATACCCAGACCGATGGGTATGGTTTTGCATTTTAACGTCATCAAAGGCAATTCCCTTTGCAAACACATTGTTATTAGAAATGTTTTTAAAACGTTCACCTACTTTTATTGATGCCTTGTTTACAGGTATTACAGTTGATACTTTGGCTCTGCCCGTGTGTCTTTAAGTGGCTGGTGATATATGCTGCACTCAGAAGTTTACCACAGATATTACACGATACCTTTCCTTCATGGCGCACCATGTGTGTCCGCAGTCTGTCTTTGGTGGCAAAGGCAGCAGTGCACGTCTAGACGAAGGACAACAGTTACACATGAAGTGCAGACAGCATCAGCACGTGAATTACATGCCCACTGTAAGCCTGGTTTACCTTGTAGGTGCAAACAATATCCTAAGGATACGGACAACCTTAAGTTCTACCTGTATTTACCGAGAAACCAAAATCAAACTGCTAAACAGAGACTGAAAATGGAAGTTGGCTTCTGAGATAATTAGGCCAAAATCATACTCCATACTAGCTGACCCTTCTTAAAACAGCGAGTTGCCATACCTACCAAAACAGGAGGTGGCTTATTAAAAAACTCTAAAATGGGCAAAGTTGTGTTCTGATAATATTTTTACTGCACAAATCTGAACTTGAGTTGCTCAATTACTCCTGTTCCTATCCAAATCAGAAGAAGGAAACGAAACCTTTTTCTAACACTAGTATTTTACACAAGACATTTATTTATTATGATGAGTCACTAAAACACAGGCTGGAACAAGCAGGGATATTCCAAGCGAAACAGTTAATTGTTCAAGGGCAATCAAGTTATTTGTCTTATATTCAAGTCATCAACTTACGACAACTTGCTTTCACCTTCCAGCAGAATAACAGATCCAGAATCAGCTATTCCAATCCATTTTAAATAACGGGTATATCGAGAAACGAATTTAATTTAAATATGCTGAAAACCACATTGCACACATTACTCCAGTAATTAGCCCTGAGCCGAGGACGCTGTTACAATCCTAATACTATGTTAAGCTTATGCTAAAACAGCACACCTATATTGTTCTCCAAGAAAGCAAAAAGCCGCTAATCTTCCTAAAAAAGTAGCCACAGCATCCTTTTAAATTGCCTCTACACTTACATCAGAACTACAGTGCTGCTGGTATGTAAGGCAGATGCGACTTTATTCCTAAACGAGCTTTCCAAAGAAAACTCCAGGAGTGAGTACAGTTCCGAAAAGATTATTCATCTGAGATTCTAATAATACAACAACATACTGTTCTTAACAAATCATTTTAGCCCTTACTTGGCATTTGAAGGGTCTCTCTGTTGAGTGAACATGTTTAACGTGACAGCTTAAATGATCAGGCCTGCAAAAAAAAAGAGAGGAACAGAAAACGCATATCGTTACAAATACACAGTAAGGACACTTGGCCAGCGGTGCTGAACACTGCGCTGCTGGCCCCTTGCAGCCCCGTCCCTCTGCACATCCCCGTGCCCCCGCGGTGGCTTTCAGCTTGAGTAACACGTGGTTACGCTGAGACCCAACCCGCAGTTTAAAACTGAACCGTGTTCTTCTTACACACCTCAAAATGGTACGTTTGGTCGTACCGTGTGTAAAGGTGACCGATCAACAGCTCTACAGATTGCAGTCTGCTCTGTTGCAAGCACAGACATTTTCACTAGAGGCAGCAGCAATGCGAGCTCCCCCACAACGCTCTGCCCGCACACCCGGCCTTGCTACGGGACAAGGAGACGGTTTGCCTGCCAGGCCCCCTTCGGTCATGGACCTTCGCAAAGGCTGGTCAAGGAGCTCTGTGGTCACCACCAGCGACACAGGCACGTGTCCTACGGGACCTGGATAAGGTCGCGAAATCTTTTCAAAACACTCTTGTAAAAGAGCGAGCGCTTTTGGCCACTGCCAATCTGGCTCAGACCGAGACCCACACCCTAGAGGTAAACAAGGCTCTTTATCCCCTCACCAATCTTCTAAGATGTCTGGTTCTCCTAGCCCCTCGCTATGATAGCTTAACCCTTCTTGGTTATGAAAAGCCAATACTTGAGCTCGCCTGGGATTTTCTACATGGTACCTCGAGAAGCCTTTTCCACAAACACCACAGGTGTAGGGTTTCGTGATGCCACCTTCGTGAGACCTCACGTGGTAGGTCATGCGATCCTTCCTCTTGAAGCGCTGATTGCAAATTGGACATTCAAAGGGTTTTTCGTCCGAGTGGGACAGCTTGTGCCGGTTGAGGTGGTAGACATCCCTGAAGGCCTTTCCGCACATCTCACAAGCATGGTTCTTCTTAACGGGCTTGCTGGGCTTCTTGACCGTCGGAGTGACCGCCATAGCCGTTGCGCCGGCGCTACTGCTGGGGTTGGTGGCAGAGGAAGACGTAGTGACTGTGGACAGGATGCCTGCGATGGTCGAAACCAATGAACTTCGGCTGTTGTCACCAGCGATGGTCGAGATAAGGGGCACCATTGTGGTAGGAGTTTTCTTTGGCCGTGACACTAATTTTATTCCTGTGTGGCAGGACTCGTGACGCCTCAAATGGTAGCTGTCCCTGAAAGCTTTGCTGCAGTAAGTGCACACAAAGGAGGTTTTAGGTTTTTCCTTTTTAATCCCAACAATAGCATCCTTTAATGTTTCTGGTGCAGGTTGAGGTTTCTGCGTTATTGGTAAGGGCAGAATCGGCTTCTGATCGGGTGGCTCAACAGCAGAGCTCAGGAGAGGCAACAAACTGTTCTGTGCTGCCTGCTGTTGGTGATGTGAGGCTTCGTGTGCCTAAAACCAAACATTCACACTTAAATTCTATTGATGGGTGCTCACTCTGACACGGTGAGAACATTTACACACTACAGGAAAGCACATTCTAGAGCAAAAGCCGTTGAAGTAGCGACTGGAAAAGGTTACATAATTTGGGGTTTGGACAGGATAAACCGCTCGCGCTTTAAATGCGTTCACCATGCAGGTTCTGTGGAAAGTGCAGGATGGCACACACTGGAACTATCAAATCATTATTAAGTTTCTGGAGGGCAACACTTCTTAGGGAAAACAACTAGGTGCTTGTCAGATCTTTTACTAACACAGCTTTTGATCTTTACATAACAGATAACTTGTTTTGATAACGATCATATCAGATGCCACCTTGAGACTATCTTTGGAGCCTATGAATGTACTGATGGGAGTTGCAAAATAATGCCCCACCTTTAAGCTGAGCTTAGTGCACATTCAGAATTAAACTGCAAGCACAGAGAGCCAGGGTGCGATAAGGCATCTTATTTAAACAACGTATTCATACCAGTGTGTTAGCACTGAAACCAAAGCAACACCAATCGAGAACCGTCTAAAGCCACATTTCTATATTTAGCAGGTTCCCGCCACATTTATACACTGACCACTGTGCTCTTTGCGTCTGGAAACTAATAAGAATAGCGACATGTTCTTTTTCTTCTCGATAGGAAGAGAAGCTAATCGATAAGCACTGGGAGACATCTAGACTTGCTGGAGAACACAGTGGCGGGGGGGGGAGTAGGAAAAAAAGCCCTTGGAGCTGTTTCAAAACAGCCAATACCAGCTGATCTGAGCTGGGGAATCAGACGGAGAAGCTGGAGGGAGGGGGCAGAGGGGACCCCGCCAGCCTGCCCCGGCAACCACCGCCCAGCAGAGCTCCGCAGCACGCTAGGGCAGAAAACACTATTATTAAAACTCATGCACTCAGACTGGGGCAAAACCCTGGCAGATACAAATTTAAAGTGGTTTAGAAACTACACAGACCAATTCAGCCTAACGGAGCATTAAAATAAATCACTCTAGCACCTTAAGCCAGTTTAAGCGCGTCTGTATTCAAGATGTGCCTCAGTCTCATCAGACCAGTTTTAAATCGGTCTTGTCACTAATGCAGCGTGCCAGGTCTGAAGCTGAGTTTGGGGAAACTTGTGTTCCCATTAGATCAGCTCTGCAGCCTCCCAGGACCTCTCCCCTACGGTTCCCTTCACAAAACAACACGACTCGAGGCTGTGAGAGATGAATAAAATGCTGGGCTGGCTTGGGAGCCCCAACTCGCTTACTTTTACATCAGTTGAGGACGCACAGCGTTACGAAGTGCGCTCGGGCTAATACTGAATCCATTTCATCACGTCCTTTAGAGACGACAGTATTTCTAGAAGCTCACTTTGGGACTTTTTCTCAGTTGCATCCAAGCTCCGGCCGCTTTGCCTTTCCCGATGGCGGCAGCAGCTCCAGCCGCCTGGGTGCGACTCTCCCGGGGCGTGCACAGCTGCAGCCGCTCCTTTGGCAGGTGACCTTTGGATAAAAGCCACCGGTGGACACAAACACTAGCCCACGTGGGTACGAATACGTGCTCCCTAACACCCCAAGCCTATCTGACAGGAAAACGGTTCATGGGAGAAATCCCAGATTCGGTGCGATAACGAGAGACAAAACTCGCCCGAATCGTTAGGAACCAGGCCAGCCTGTCCGTTTTCATCTGCGTTTTATGTCCCATCTGTGCCGGAGCTTGGGATGCAACAGGTAAGCTGAGTATTGCCACACCGCAGCAGCCACCTCATGCAACAGCCCGAGGGGCCGGTTTGCAGCAGCGGTTGCTGAAGAGTCGAACGCTGAACTCTCCTGGAGGCTGCGCTGCTAAATCAGGGCACGGCCCCAGCTCCAGCCTCTCTGCTAAACTTCTGCCAGACTTCAGTGACAATTGTGGATTTTCAACCATTTATTTTTCCATGTTCTTAAAAAAGTGACTGAGACACCTACATTGTATAAAAAGAATAGAGTACGCACAATACACATTGCAAGTACAATATTGAGCAAGTTGCATACCTAAATACAACTTTAATTTTAAAAAATTCTGAAATGTTTTACAGCCAACTTTAAATAAGCATTAAACAATGTTGTTAAACTGCATCAGAAGACACTTAAGAGCACCTAAGGATAGCTCCAGAGATACAGTTTCAAAGGCAGAGCTCGCAGATCGGATAATAGAGCCCAAATCCTTTGGACAAGGTTCAAACTTATGCAGTTTATGGATATTTTTAAGCCTTAAAGAATCATCAGCACTTCAAGGTAATGATGCACTTATTCCTACAGAACTGATAGAGACGGTGGCCATAAAACAATGTATATTCATCAGGCCACAGGCTGGGAAGCCGCTGCTTATGTAAGCCTGCTTATCTGGGTTCCCAGGCAGGCAGCGTCATTAGCAGCGCTGTCTCTAACGAACCCTCCGCCACGCGCCCCGTGCCTCAGTTTCCAGGGGCTGCCCGTGCTCCAGCCTGTCAAAAAAGGCTCAGGCAGTATTTTTTTAACTTTCTGTTCGAGGAGGGAAGGCAGCACCTGCTGCACGCCTTTCACGAGTCGTTTTTATTCAGGCACAGACCGCAGCTTTACTTGACCTAGCAGTCATGGCAAGTCAACATTTTTGCGATATTTTGCTCGCCTGGGACAGGCTCTCCTGCAAAATATCCTCATCCTATCACTAGTTTTTTCTTTCCTGGGGAGCAGTAAACAAAAAAATACTGTAATTCATGACCCAAAGTGGTAGGATGTGGCATTGTGAACTTCCAGTGCCAGAGGCTAAAATATTTTTGCGCTCCAGCCTTAATGTGAGAGCAACAAATTAGCATGAGTCATATCTTGAACGCTCCGTTTGATGGATGATTCCTCCTCGCATTAACAAATAACAACTTTCACTTTCCGAGGAGATATTAAAAGTGGTTTTCCAAATACCCATTTCAGGGACTAATAAGATCCAAACAGGAGCTGCTTATTCAGTGTCACAATTGTTTCTTTTTAGAGATACAATTCATCAAAATGCCACCTAAACACAATCAAACAGCTTTATTTGGAAAGGGCAATTTACAGGCACGTATCCCATTGCTAGCAAGACTAAAATTAAAACTTTGGAACCTCCTCTAAAAACATTTTGCTAAAAATTACAGCTTTACACACTGCTTATTAAACTGTCCCTTAGAAACCCTGTCACAGCTGAAACACACACTTGGCAAAACTCCCCCCGCAAAGAACCAGTGCGCGTATTCGGTCGCTTGCATTTGTTATTTAACTGATACCAGGGAGGGAGGCCGGGAGGGGCTTTTAAATCCACCTTTTATTGCTAGTTTTAACCGACTGGTTGGATCTCGGCTGCTGGTGAGAAGGGGAAGAAGAAAAACTGAAGTCCCATCAGGAGTATCTTAACAGTGCTTTCTGCTGGGTGCATCAGGATGCTCGCACCCCAAATCGTTGGTTTTAACAAAACGACTCGAGAAACAATGTTCAGCATTTATTGCGAGATCTTAAAGCTTTATTATTTGGGGGGTAAAAAAAAAAAAAAAAAAAAATCAAGAGGAAAATTTCCACGTCACAGTTTTATGAAGATGCTTCCAAGTCACACATAGCTGAGTACGTTAGGAGAGTGAACTGCTGACTCCTTAATTAAAAGCAGCAAAGCCTTCTCCTAAATCAAAGTGTGACATCGCTCTTTCAAAATACAGAACCTTTCACAAAAATAAAGGCGAGCAGCAAGAAGCTGGACACGTACTTGAAAGTATTACTTGGCATTTCTCGCCGGGGTTGCCGCAATACCAAACCACCAGCCTGCGAATAATTTCCCCTCGAAAACGCTCAGCTGTGAGCCTGGGAGGCAGAAAGGCGATAAACCAGCCCCAACTCGGAGGGAGATGGCCCTAAACTAAGGAGATTAACTTCTTAACGTGAAGTTGCCTATGTGCGAATCACAACTGCCCGCTAGAGCGAGAAATAATTCGCGAGACCTCGGCCAAACTCCACGGCATCACCCGCATTCGTCACAAAAAGGCGGAAAACCCAGCGCCCGGCTCCCGGTACCGGCTCCCGGAACATTCCCGGCGTGTTTTCGGAGCCAGAGCACCCGAGGGAGTGACTCATCCCTCGGTACTTGCAAGGAAATCATTTTTCCTCTCTAAAGGAATGGTGCTCGCTCTTGGCGGATTTATTCATTCAACTCAGGTTTTCAAACTCGTGTCACGGGTTGGGTTTGGGTTTAATTCCGAGGAGGACAGTGAGCGAGCGAGCGACCGCCACTGGCAACGTGCAAAGAGGATTATTTTACCTTGAGAAAGGTGATGTGTGGAGCTTTGCCTTTTTTTTTTTTTTTTTTTTTTTTGCTGCTGCTGCAATTACACATTTTCTGTTTTCAAGCTCAAAAAGAGCAGGAGGCATCAGAAAACAATCTGGCGTGAAAGGGCTTGGCTCACAAAAGCCAAAGGAGGATAATTTTTTTTTTTTGGTACACTGGATTTTCTTTGGAATTACATAAACAGCGGTGCTTTTAAGTCGGTCTTTCGCAGACAGAAGGGGGGAAAATTGTGACTCAGTTGGCAAAGGGAGGGGTTGCACGCTCTCCCGTCCCCATTCCTCCTCATTCCCGTTACCATTTCGCCAGTTTTTACAGAAATCCAGCCCGCTCGCGTCCTATTTTAAAAGAAAACAAGCTCCCTCGTCACCCGGCCCCTGAGTCAGGCTGTTTAAAGAGGGATTAATTTATTCTCCCAGACACGGTGTTTGTTCCATCGGGGTTTTGTTAGAGCTCGGTGGAAGGTTGGGTGGGTTTTTTTTTTTGTTGTTTTTCTTTTTGGCGGGGGGGGGGGGGAGAGAACAAACAAAACAAACAAACAAAAAGAAGCTAATTCGGGTTCTGGAGGGAAGAGCAAAATAATCAGAAATATCAAAATTATAAACGCCGCCCTCTTTCTAAGGAAAAAACGCAAGGCAAAGCATCCCGGGGCGGCGGCGAGCGCCGAGCGCGATCGGCTCGGGGGCGGCGGGCGGGAGAAAGTGCAGGAGGGAAAGGAGGGAAAAGCGCAGCCGGCGGCGGGGCCGGGCGGGCGCTCCCCCGGCGGGCCGGGCCGGGCCGGGCCCCGCCGCGGGCCGGGGGAGGCGGGCGGGAGGCCGGGCGGCGGCGCTGACTGACAGCCCCGGCCTAGCGGGGAGCCCGGCGGGGCGGCCGCCCGCCCGCGGCCGCTGAGGGGAGGGGGGGCGCGGGCAGCGCCGGCCGCCGCGGGGCCTCACCTGAAAGAGGAACGCGGTCCAGTTGGCCTCCATGGCGGGGGCGTCCCGGCCCTCGGCGGGCGGCGGCGGCGGCTCCGGCGGCGCGGTCCCCCCCTCCCTCCCCCGGGCCCCAGCTACATGGAGCCGACAACAAAGCGGCGGCGGCGGCGGCGGCTCAACATGGCAGCGCCGAGCGGCCGCTTCCGCTAACCTCCGGGCTGCACCACTGCGGCCCAGAGGGGGGAGGCGGCGGCGCGGCGGCCCGGCGGGGCGGCGCGGGCCCGGGCCGCCGCGGCGCCGCCCCCGCCGCTCCCCTCGCCGCGGGGCGGGCGGCGGCCTCGGGGCGGCGCGGCGGGGCGGCGGGGCGGGCGGTGGGGCCGGGGCGGCGCGGCGGGCCGGCCGCCCCCCCCGCGGGGCTGGCAATGGGCCGGTCCCGGGCTGGGGAAGCCGAGGCGAGCTGTGGCGAGAGAAGATGGAGGAGCGGCCGAGCTGTCCAGCGCCGCCGCCGCCTCGCCGCGCCCCGGCCCGGCCCCGCGGGGGCCGCCCGCGCCGCCCGCCCTCCCCTCCTTCCCTCCTTCCCCTCCCCGCCCGCCCGCCCGCCGCCCCCGCCCGCCGCGCAGGGAGGGAGCCGCGGGGGCGGCGGGGGGCGGCTTCGCCCGCGGGTGCGGGCCGGCGGCGGGAGGAGGCCCCGCACGTGCCGCCCCGCCCGCCCGCGGCAGCGCCGGGACCCGCGCGGGGGGAGCGGCGGGGTCGCCCCGGGGGTCGCCCGGCGCCGCCGCGTCCTCGGCCCGCCCGGGGCTGCTCCGCGGCCCGCCCGGGCGGCCGCCGCCGGGCCTCGCAGCCAGCCGGGCCGCGGGTCTCCGGGGCCGCCGAGCCCCCCGCCCGCCCCCGGTGCTCAGGGCAGCTCCCCGCGGGCAGGGCCGCGCTCCCGGCGCGGCTGCGCAGCCCCCCCGCTTCCCCAGCGACACCCGTCCGAGTTGCAAACCGTCCGGGTTCGCTGCTGTCTCAGGCGTCTCCAGCGCAGCACCTGAATGCAAATCAAAGCCACAAGCAATTAAGTATATACTTACCGTTAATTACGTGTTTATACACATCAAGCACGTCCCTGACAGCGGCCCTGAGCTGCCCGTGCGATGGGGGCTCCGTGTGCCCCCCCAGCGGCCCGGGGGACACGGGTGGGTGCGGGGGCACCTGCGGCACCGCCCCGGGGGGTGTCCGGCGTCTATTTGGCAAGAAGCAGGTTAAACATAGCAGGAGGATGGGTGTTTGAAAACCAGACGTCTGCATACAGGCAAGGGCTGCCTTCCCTGGGACTGGCGGAGATCACAACAGGCTTACAGGACATTATTATTATTATTATTATTATTATTATTATTATTATTATTATTATTATTATTATTATTATTCTCCCTCGCTCCACTCAATCCTCTTCACTCAGGCCCATCCGTGCTGAGCCACGCTGCCCGTCGAGGCCTCGGCACCTGCTTCACCAAAAGCAGCCAACGCGTGAAGAAGTGCAGCCGAGTCGCCGCAGGCTCCCGCACAGCTTGACCCCAGCAAGCAGTGCCAAATACGGCTCGTGTCGAGGAAGGTTCCCGTGGTACTTCCCTCCCTACGGGAGAGCCGGGTGGTTTTTCTTGTGTTACAGATAATGCAAAGGCTGGTCCCAAAGCCCCAGCTCGGTGTAGCGCTGGGGCTGCAGCGGGGACCAGGGACGGACACCGAGCAGCCCTCGGCAGGGGGCTCGGCAGGGCTCCCAGCTCGGGTGTCGCTTTGTGCCACCTTGGGTGAGTGACCTGGCTGTGTGGTGCTGGTCCTTGGCCCTCCCTGAGTGTTTCTTCACTTTCCAAGAGCGTTGCAAAACAGTAGTTGTTCTGTTCAGAGTGACGCTTGCAGTCGTTTCATGCCTCTCAGGCTAGCTGCTAGCTTTTTTCCTTGAAAACCCAGCCCTCAAGTCAAGTGATTATGTCAAAATCTGTTTGCATTTTAAGAAAAAATGTTTCTCAGCCCTGTGCGCCCAGAGGAAAGTTTGTGGATATGTGCCCAGGGGGGATTAGCTGCCTGGAGGAGCCTGAGCCCCTGGGGTCACCCGCGGCTCTGAGAGTCCGTCTGCCTCAGGGAATTTGGAACCTGCTTCGTTTGGACCAGCCCCATCTGCACCGCGGTAAAGCTCTAAACCTCTGCACTGATGCATCCGCTAGGCAGCACTGGAAACGGGCAAAATCCCACCCTTGCTCTGCAGAAGCTCTGAATTAAGGAAAACAAACCAAAAAACAAGGAGTGGAATGGGTTTGGTAGCGCACGTGCGACACGCGCCCAGGGAGCGCTCGTTCTGCTGGGCAGATGCTCTGCCGCACGTCGGGAGCTTTCCTGCTCCTGCCCTTCATCCTGTCCCCGGCAGAGAGAGGAAACCCGCTGCGGAGTGGGGATACCGCTGCTGCTCCTGGTTATTTATCTCCCGGTCGATCAGTTATTTTTGTTAACGCTTATTAATGGAGACTTGGCAGAGCTCTCTTTGTTAAGGGCTCACACTCGCGTCAGTTAAAGGCTAAGAAAACTACCCAAGCGTATCGGTGAGTCATCGAAGAAATCCCGATGAGCACGTAGGAGGCTAAACTCCACGTTCTTGTTGTTTTTACAACTAAAGAACCAGGAGGGGATATGGGAACAAAACCTAGAAGACTCAAAACCTTCTTACTAAGTCGGGGGAGAGGGAAACAGAGCTGGAGCCGCTTTCCTCTCGCCAGCGTCCGGCGCCCCTCGCACCCGACACATCCCGCAGCGCAGCAGCGATCGCCGACAGAAAAGCTGCGGTGGGAGCAAAGCGAGCGAAGGGCTGCAGAAAATCCCCGGGGCGAAAAGAGCCTGCAGGAGCTGTGTTTGTCGAGGGCAAGTCTATGCCAAACCTGACGAACTTTCCTTTACCCAGAATTATAATTGGAAATATAAGAAGCCACAGTGTTTGAAAACATGTATTTACATTATATATGCCCCAAAGCAGAATAAACAAAGGTTAGATTTGTAAGCTCTCCATCTTAATTAACGCAGCACTGCTTTGGACAAACCCACATAACAGGTGGCTTGAAGTATTGTGTTATTTAATTTATACTTTCCAGCTCCCTGAGTCACTGAGCTGGGACAGTGACAGCACCAGCAGCCACCCGCTGCCGCTCGGCTCCCCGCGGCGGGCGGGCAAAGGGAATTTCTAGGGCAGTGGGAACCGTGTGGCCCATTTACCACCATCCCCAGGCTGCTCTTTCCTGCCTTTACCAACACAAATCTTCCCTCTTTTCTCTCTCAGCACTCCCCACATTGTTGGGAAGGACAGGGACGCTGCCAGGGCCCCCACAGCCGAGGCTGGTCTTGGGGAGCCCCCCGGGGCTGCCCCTTGGTGCCACAGCCTGACGCCGGTGCCGCCGAACCCCCCACGCCTCCTGCCACCCCCGCGCGGGACGTCCCCTCCGCAGGAGCGATCCTCACGGGTAATGCATCAAACCAATTCGCGGCACGACTGGTACAGAGAGGAGCCGCTGCCTCCACCGTGCTCAGCCACGAAACAGTTAATAAAGTGCCTATTAGCACAGGCGCCATTAGCTGTCCTGCCTGCTCGGGATGCCGGGCAGGGGGATGAGCGATGAGCTCCCTCCGCCAGCCCGGGAGGATCGTCTGAACTCTCCCTGTTTTACACAATTACCCTTGCAGAAGCCCCCTGTGCGTTAGGACCCGTAATGGGACATGGGTGATAAAATAATAATTTGCTTTTCTGCTGTCCGCGCATCTTGCGTGGTTGTAGAGTGGACGAGTCGGGCTGGGCGAGCGGCTGCGCCCCTGAGCCTGCTCACCGGGACCCACAAAGCACCTTCCCCAGCCCTGCTGCCCACACGCCGTGCTCCGGTTTCCTCCGGCGAGCATGTGCTTGCATCGCTAAGAATAGAAAATGTTGTCAAATATTTCAGCTTTAGAGGAGCCCCTTTCTGTTTGTGCTCTGCTCCCTGAGTGATGCGGCGGGCTCTGAGTTTCACATCTCCATGAGGCTGAAGAGCCCTCGAGTGTGTAAATAAGCTGCAACGACACTGCCGAGAATGTGCTCCCTTCGGGCAGTTTCCCTTCAGCTGCTTCCCAGCTTCTCTGGTTTCTCTCTTTGCAGCCCCAACTTCCCTCCCCAACTGACCAGGGAAGATAAAAAGAGAGGGTAAAATCTGCCCACAGCTACAGAGTCGTCGTCCCTGCTGCCACGCAAACCTGCTGCCATCCATCTGTCTGTCCGTCCGTCCGTCCATCCATCCATCCATCCCTCCACCCCTCCACCCTGCTCCCTGCCTGCACCTGCCCCAGGGCTTGGCGGGAGCGCTGCCGCTGCGGAAAGCGCCGTCTCCTTCTCGTAATTAGCACATCTAAAGGATCGCTCCACTTTTCAAAAGAGGAAAATAGGATGCAGGAAATTACCAGCCGGCTCAGCTGAATCGCCACAGAAAAGCACGGTGCCGATCAATGGAGAAGCAGCAAGAAGCTGCTCAAAGGGCGGGAGCCTCGTCAATGGGGCTCGGTGGGGACTGGATGATGCTCGACGCCCCGGTTTCACGTTTTCAGCACCAAAATTTGAAACGTGCGTCGCTGCAGCAGCCATGTGCAGGGAGGTAGGGAGGGAAACTGGAAAAGCCAGCGCAATGCCCACAGCGCTGGAGCTGTGGTGCCACGAGGTCCCCACGCTGTCCTGGCAACAGGGACACCTCGGGTCCCTGTGGAGCTGCGTCAGCTCCCACCACACCCCAGGGCTCCCCGAGAGCCGGGGGGCCCGTTGTCCCCGCCAGCAGGAAAAGCGGGAGCGTTACGGCCACTTTGGGCGTTCAGCCCTGGTCCGTGCAGCTCGGAACCCTTCCCCGCTACCGTCCCCGCCATGGGAGCCCCTCGCCCTCCACCATCCTCCCCCATCTTCGCCACCCGTGAATCCAGCACCGTCCCCCTCCCACGTCCCCGCAGCCTGAGCTCTGCTGCCCCGCACACAGCAATGCCAGGGCCGGATCCCCTCCTGCCAGCTCCGCCGCGTCCCCCCAGCCCGGCACACGCCAGGAGACGCTCGGTGCTGCCAGACGGTGCAGACGGTGCGGCCGGCGAGCTGCGGCGAGGAGGAGCGTGGCGAGGAGCGTGGCTATCTTCAGCCCTGCAGCGCGCCGGAAAAGTGGCGTTATCTCTTCCCACCTCCTTGTCCTCAGCTGTGCTGGAGCTAATCTCCGCTCGGCACCTTGAGCTGCCCCGCGCCACGAGCACCCAGCGGCCCTTTGTTGTTATTTTGGTTCTCTCCGTCACAACTTTTTTTTCCCACAGAGCCGCCCTTTCCGCCGCTCAGCACGCCGGCCCTGGGGACAGGCTGCTGGCGCGGCCGCCGTCCCCCGGCACGGCCAAAACGACTGCCCGTGCCCCAAAACCGGGGCCACCCGCCTCTGCTGCCGCTCAACGGGGACACACGCGGGGGACGCCCTGCGAGGGTGTGCGGAGCGGGGCCACGATGCCGTGCAGCGCAGATTGCTCACGCTTTACACCAAATACCCAGTTTTACGCATGTATAGGGTATTTCCAAAAGACAAACCAGATTTTAAGGCGGTGTATTTTAAGGTCATCCAGATCAGTCAATAACGGTGGCACAAAACCACAGTCTTTGATCTGTCCCCACAAGAAAAAGCCACAGGGTGTAATGTCTGGGGGCCTTGGGGGCCAAGGGTAGTGCCAAGTCTTGGGGTCCCGTGCAACCTGCCCAGCGTTGAGCCTGTGGGTCTATCCTTTTTGAACACCCTGTATGTGGTTTGTATATGGTTTATATATGATTTATGTATGCTTCGTGTATGATTTACACAAAACCACGCAGGTCTACAGGGTTTTCTGGTTTGTACCAGGATGTTTCAGGGACCGGCTGGTGGGCGCTCACCGACCCCTGCCCGCGGCACCGTCCGCCCCGCGCCGCCCAGGACGTCCTCCCCAGTTTGATTTGAAATCTTCCCCAGACAGAGCGTGCACCGGTTCCTCAGCGGCCGCTCCTCCGGTTAATCACCACTGACCATTTTTAGTAATAATTCCTGCGGGGCCGAGGATGGCAGGGAAACATCCACTGCTGCCTCGCTCCCCTTGCCACCATCTGCCCCGGCTCTCCTGGCTGTGCGGCGGGCACGGCAGGTCAGTGCGTTTGGGGAAAAAAACCCCACGGGCACTGAATTAGAGCAGCCAAGCCGGCGAGGAAATCCTCGCGCTAATCCCTGATCTTTCACTGACACACGGGCAGAGCTCGGCCGGCCGGCTGCTCCCTCCTCCCGCCACAGCTGGGAACCGCGGATAAAGCTGCATTACCGTCCCTGCGAGGCTGCTGCGATTAATAGCAGCGAAGAGCTCGAAAATCCTTTGGGGAAGGGAATGGTGAGGATTAATACCCAGCTAGCTGGCTGTGGTCCCCTGGGACAAACACTGCGCCCCATTTTCTTTATTCTTTGCTATTTACTTTTTTTTCTTTTTTTTTTCTGGGACCTGGCTGTTGTTTAATCTCATTTGGCAGCTATGGATTGCTCCAAAATAATCGATGTTTGTGCATTTGTCTGCATCGCTCAGCCGATACAGTGGGGATGAGCATCCAGCTCCTCTTTGTCACCTCTGCGGAGCGGGGACGCTCTGCCCGAGGCTCCCACAGCCAGGGAACCAACTCTACAGGTCCGCACACGAGCAGGGGTGGAAAAGCAACGTGGTCAGAGGAGGCAGAGTCAAATCCGAGGCAGAGTCAAATCCAAGCCAGAGCTGCGCAGAGGAAGTTTTTCCCCCCCGAGTTTAAAACGGTATCGACAAAAAAAAAAAAAAAAATCACTAGAAAAATACAGACCTGCCCTTTGTCAGAAGGAAAATACACAGAGTTCAGCAAACTGCCAAGTATTTCGGTTTTAAGTTTCCGCTGGCGTGCTGGAGGCAGCTGCTTTCTGCAGCCTCTTGGCATCGAGCGAGCGGAACGCCCGCGCGGAGCCGGCCCAGCGCCGCGGCCACGCTGGCGGAGCTGCCCAGGTACAAAACCCGCCTCGTGGGGCTCGGCAGGACCCGGCGCGTCATCGGCTCCGCAGAACGCAACCCGGTCAGGTGAGAAACGGGTATTTTAAAGAAAAACATTATACCCGAAGCTGACTCATAGAAATATGAAACTCACTTAAGGGATGAATTAGAGCTATTAGAACACAGAGGTAATTACTCATGCGAACAATGCCCTTCTCAACTCTTTAATGATTACACAAATTAGTGCATAAAATTATATTAATAGCCCTACAACTGTTGCGTATACGCAGCCCTGCGGCTGTGAGGGGATGAGCCAGGGGACCGAGGGCCAGGCTGGGTTGCAGCCCGTCCCGCGGCTCCGGTGGCTCCGTCGGGCTCCATCGGGCTCCGTTGGCTCCATCGGGCTCCATCGGGCTCCATCGGGCTCCGTGTCTCTCCCGGGGCTCCGCAGAGTGAGACAAACCCCGCAAGACGCACACGCTGCGGTGGGTTCAACAGGCTCCATGGTCGGACTCACTCACCTTCTCCGGCCGCGTGGGAGAGGGATGTTAGGGAACATTTGTTATACAGGGAACTTCCCGGAATCTTGATATTTTTTCTTTAAATTCAGCTATTCACAACAGCTTCAATAGCAATCCAAGATCAACCGCTCTTCTCTCCGCAGGTGCAGTGAGGATTTTTACATAGTGGACTTTTACCAAAGCTGTCGCTATTTTTAGCTCATCTAGCAATTACAATAATTTTTCTGTACAGCTGAAAACTATCCGCTGTCATCAGGAGTAAGAAACCTCGAGCCACGACTAAACACGAGCAGATCAATGAAAGAGCCGGCTGTTCTAAAGCAGAAGTCTCTGTTCAGAAAACCAAAACAAACCATCAAGAAAACCCAAACTGGTTTCTAGGAGAAACCACAAGTTTTCTCTCTATTGCAGCGCTGATGTTGGGTTTATTGAGCTCTCCACTGTCAGCGCGATGTGCGATTAAGGCCGGGCTCCCTCCCTTCCTCTCTCCGGCGCAGCTGGCGCAGGCAGCAGCATCGTCCTGGCTGCGCTGGGCAGCTGCACCAGCCGCGGGGCTGCGCGGCTCCGGGCGGACAATCGCCCTCAGTTTCCCAACAAAGCGGCACTATCGGGAGCTCAGGACCATCTGGAAAGGCGGGTTTCCCCGTGCACGGGTGGCAGAGCTGCCGGGGGAACAGCGCAATGGCACCGGGGAGGTAAAGCCGCAGACACCAGCCCAGTGCAACCGGCTGAGGAACCCACCCGCTCCCATCCTTACCATGGAAAATAAACTTATTCAGGGGAGGGAGTGAAGTCTGGGTGCCCCCTCCTCAACAAGGGGTTTTCAGGCCTTTCCATCTTCCAATTGCTGCTGCTTTTGGTTTTCTTCATAGCCAACGGACTCTTGCAAACATTGAGTTTGGGGATAAATGCGTTTAATAAAGACACTGGGCTCCTTGATCTGTTTAAACCCTACAGAACACATTCTTGGAACAAGTGCTTGCAGAACAGCTAACGCGATCGGACTGCTGCCTTCCAGCAGAACCTGTTCCCACTAATTCATGTGAGACATTAAAATAAACGGCAGGAGGTTTCCCCCGCGGGACTGGCAGGTCCGTGCCCGAGGGCAGCGCTCCCTGGCAGGGCAGCGACGCCGGCGCTGACGTGGGTTCGTTTTCATCCACAGCCCGAGAAGGCAGAGGGGGAAGAGGGGGTGGCCCGGGGCTCCCCGGCTGCAGTGACGGCTCCAGCACCCAGCTCACCCCAAACCATCTCAGTAACTAAGTTAATGAACTACGAGACATGGTGTAATCAAAAACTGAGTATGGCAGAAGGCACAGACTCCTCCAGCTAACTTTTCCTCGCGCTATCAAAAACGGTTTACAGTGCATTTCTGAGCTTTTAATTTAATTCCTCTACTTGTAAAGCCCATTACATCAGAGAACGCGATACTCCCCCTGAAGATGGTGAGCTGTGCTAGTTGCTGTGGATGAGAGCCAGAAATGAAAACCCAAGCAGGTGGGGAAGCCTGGGCTGACCTGGGGCAGGGGGCTCTCCTGCTCCATCACCAGCACCTCTGGCTGTTTACAACTGAAAACGTTTTACAGGAAAAAAAAAAGTGTCTAGAGGCATGAAACACACCAGAGCTCGGCATCACAAACAGTTTTATTACAGGATCTCAAAGTGCTTTACAAACACCAGTGCTGAACAGTGTGAGGTACGCACGAGAGGACAAAGGGGACAGGCTGGTCACGGCACGCAGGGCTGGGACAGACACATGGACCAGCAGGAACTCAGACCAGCAGGTCACCTGCTGCGGTGACCCAACCTCTCCGCCTCGGCACAGAAAGCCAAAATGAGAAAGACTCCAGCATTGCTCCGTTTCTGTCCATTTTTCAAGTGAAATGAAGAGAAGCAGCTGCCCTCCTAGTCTTCAGGAACTCAGCTCCCCAGAGGGAGCGCAGGAGGGCACGGAGCTCTCCCGAGGCACCGACAGGAGTTAAATTAGTGCTCCAACACATTAATTAGTTTCTTATGAGCTTGCTTAGAAGCACAGGCTCTGCCGGAGCCCCTGGGCAAGCACCGACGCTGGTCACTGCTCCTCTCCCCAGTTCCAATCTCCCTCACCAAGTTCTTCCTCCAACTCCTAAGAGCTCAACCCTCTGCAAACCCTCCAGCTCTCCTTTCGTGAAAGGTTTCGTTTCCCTGTGCACACTCGCTGCTTTAAAACCACTCCCATTTCACCTTCACAGGGGGCAGAACCACTCAAAGCCCAAGAGAGTTTGGGGTTTTCTAGGCCAAACTTCCCCTTGTTTCACCACCACACCACTTGTACCCCCAGGCAAGCACCACCCGCTCCGCTCCATCACACCCCACACCCTGACCAAAAATCTGCACTGGCCAGAGCCCCCCACTCACCCCACAGCCACCTCGGTCAGTCCGCTCTGCCCACAACACGCCTTTTACCTCCCACTAAACACAGGGCTTTGCTATTGGGATTTCAGCATTTTTGAGAAAAGCCTCAAGTTCACGCCTTTGGCAACACAGTGTTTCTGGAGGGCCACGACGTTCTGTAACAAACCGCCTGTCACCACCCCCAGCACCCTTGCAGCATTGGGCTAAAACCCACATCTGCTCATCCCGCCCCAAATCACAATTTACACATGACCCTCCTGCCCCAACCCAGGCAGGACACATTTCCCTGCTGCAGAGAAGCAACCACCACTCATCTACGTCCAAAAAAAAGTGTCCATATTGACACAAATCCCCTGTTCCAGCATTACCCTGGTCAGCACCTGCTCCGCACCCCCAGGACCCTCCTGTACACAAGCAGATGTGCAGGAAATCCCGCTCTCTGCTCCGTCCTGATACTGCTCTGTAACTCACTGTAAATTCAAGATATTCAAACATAAGCAATGCCATTTCAGATGCGGTGGCAGCACCAGGAAGGTCTGTCCCATTTCTACCCCAGGACACCGGGAAGCGCTGAGCCCGATTAATCTCCCCATTTGCCTTTTGTGATACCTCGGAGTATCTTTAGCAACAACATTCACACTCAAGCATCCTCCTTTGAGCAGTCAGAATTCTTTTCCCCTTTTCACCTCCTCGTATAATAAATTCCACCCATTTCCCAGGGAACTGATCCTTTATTTGGGAGCAGCTCAAACATGAACGCTTCCTGCGAACACTACAGCTCTGTTCAGCACAAAAGCCTTTTGTCTCAGAGCTCGGTTTTAACACCGCTCCAGCAGCAAGCCGAGACTCAGACTCTTAGCAACAAATGATGACAACCATGCGTGTTTTTTTAAAAATTTTATTTGTCAAAGAAAAAAGGCAATAGCCAATTGAAAACCTACTTAATCTTTAACTCCAATTTTTGTCTTTAAATTTAGAGAAATGACTTATTGATTTACTTTTTTTTTTTTTTAAACAAACCCCCCTTTTTCCCCTTTAACATTTACCATCTACTCGTGCTGAATCCTTCCAAGGAGATTGCTCCAGCGTACCTCTCCAGGTCCTCGCTTTGCTCCTTTTACCAAAAAAATGAACAACTCCATCGTGCATCTTAAGGGCTCCAATCGTCAAAAATAGGAAAAAAAAAAATCTTTGGAATAGCCAATTGAGTTGAATAAAAAAATCCACACGAATGCGGTTTGGTTGGGGCAGGAATCCACTCCTATGTTCCTGGTAATTTGATCCCGCTCCATGAATCCTGGTAATTCAGCCTCCCTATCCTATCCACATTATGATTTGAATCCAATGATCCAGCTCCAAGGATTGGGATCCAGTGAGCCCTCTCCAATCCAAACCTTTATAACCAGCAAAACCAAAAAAGAGGAGGCAAAAAGTTAGATACTGTAATGAAAAAATAGGATTCTGGGGAATGATCAGTTATGTTTGCCATCAATTAATACAGATGTACATTAATAACTATCAATTCCCCAAAACAAACTTTTGAATGGTGATGCTCAGATAATTTCGTTAGAAATGTTAATTACTATTTGGAGGAAACACTGTAATATTTACAATACGTCAACTGAAAATGCCAACATAGTCATCGCTTGTATGGTGGTGCGCTACAGGTTCTGTGGTTGCAAAAAATGTTTATGAAACTGGAAAAGCTTTACTGGTACAGCTATCGACCTATGCACGGCTGGACGGGACCACATTAACTACCCAAAGTTTCCAAACTTATCGGTGCGTCAATTGTGAATTAGTCTGAGGGGGCAGGGCTGAGACTTAAGGAATTATTCCCCACTAGGTTTTCTATTTTTCTTTTTTGCTTTCGTTCTGATACTTTAAAAAAAAATGCAATAGTAACGCTGTATCAGTCACACAGAGGACATGCAGATTTTAGCAGTATTGATATTATACTCTGATTTAAAGATACCCTTGATCTACTACAAGTGTACGAATACTACAGAATATTAACACTTGTAACCAAATGCTGCATGACAAAATAAACCAATATCCCACCCCCGTCCCAGTTATTCCTTTAAAAAAAGAATAGAATGGAATAGAGAATTACAAAAGCAAGTACTTAGCCACAATTGCCCCCCAAAAAAGTTTTAAAGAAAAGAGCAATTGTAGTCTGCGGTAACTAGAACATGCCTGAAGTGCCACGTAGGTGCACGTGCTCAATTAACCTGTCTCTCAGTATAAGGTCAATACTGCCAAGTTCATCTGTGACAATAGCACTTGGAGTCATACCATTGCCTCCATTATTGATCTGATCCTCCTCAATCCTCCTTTTGACAATCCTAAAATGATTGACATGTGCTCCACAATCCTTTAATCCAAAGCATTCTTAATCCATCTCTTCAGATATGTCTACAGAAAGACACACGAAAAGGCAAGATAAAATATAAGATCCCCCAGAAGAGACAAGTTAGCCACAAACATCCCAACATCCCCAGCTCGTGTAAACCATAGCTGAACACGGAGACATTTACACAGCAATACCACAGCGTGAAGAATGTTGGTATTTAACTAGAACTAAATCGGAACAATCCTGACTGACATCAATTAAAATACAATTTACCAGAGACATAAGGGGAATGTTGATGTTAAGGAGCAAATACTCACTAGGGATTTTACACAAGAATGCAATTCAACACTTCAGCCAATTCGAATAAAACAGTTTGAATTTAAAAAAAAAAAAGAAAGAAAGACTGTACTAAGTAAAGGAGAACTGTGTACAACATGGGGTTCTACAAAAAGATCAGAGCTAGTTATCATTTATGTACGAGATCGGGATCTGCTGTGGCGGGGAGAGTAGCGTGGAGATCCTCTGCTTCTTCTTGGGGAATAACTGCGGCTTCTGCTGTTGCTTCGACTACGGCTTCTGCTACGACTACGGCTGCGTGACCGAGATCTTCCATAGCTTGGGCTTCTTGGGCCATCAACTTTAACACGGATGTAGGCAGTTTCTCCCTATTGAATAGACAGAACTTTCGATTGAAAAGTCGAGGCTTTAGGGCCATCTTTTTAGGCATGCTGACAGACCGAAGAGATTATTTACTACAGCACGGAAACAGACATCAAAGCTTTACAGTCTATCTCCTGATATGCTGACCACAGATTTCATTTAGCTGCTTTGTACATAAGCAATGAATTCCACACGTTCCTTACCTTCAGATCCTACTGTTAAGCCCCTTGTATCCAATTCTGGCCAAAGAAAGTAAGTATGAAACCTACCTCATGAGATCTAAATTTAGTGTTATCCAGTTTTCGCACAGCGTAGGTCATATCTTCCTTCCGCACAAACTCCACGACACCAGTGCCATCTCGGAAAACATCAGCATAACATACATCACCTGCTTCACGCATGTGATCCTTTAAATCCTGCCAACTCCCACTTGGAGGCAGCCCTAAATCAAAAGCAAGATGTCACGTCAAAACCAAGTTGCGCTCTCATCTCCTGTAGCTGCAGCATCAGTTCGCAGGAAACTGAAGAGCCGTTGGCCCCACGGGGCCGGGATTCCTCCCAGGCGATGCTTTTGAAGAACCAGCTCGGAGCTGCACGGCCCCTCGCCGGGACGATCGCCTGGAGGACCCCGGGGGAGCACTTGGGTGACAAGAGAGCAATGACTCACCCGAGACGATCACTCTGTACTCCGAGCGCCGGGACGGGGGCCCGTACCTGCCCCGGGGGGCTCCTCCCCCGCCGCCACCGCCGCCGCCTCTGCCGGTGCCCCGGCCGCTCCGGGGGAACTCCACGCGGAGCCGATACCCATCGTAGTCGTAGCCGTCCCGCCCGTACACGGCGTCCTCCGCGTCCCTGCGGGCCGGGCCGGGCGGTGAGCGCGGTCACCCCCCCGCGGCCCCCCCGCCTTTGTTCCCGCTCCCGCCGCCCCCCCCGCGCGGGGCCCGTCAGCGCGGCCCAGGCGGCTCCGGGCGCCGCTCCCGCCTCAGGCCGGGGCTGCGGGACACGGGGGAGCGCCCCGGGGACGGAGGGGGGGCTCACCTGGGGTCCTCAAACTCGACGAAGGCGAAGGGCGGGCCCCCGCGGCGGTTCTTGAGGTCGATGTCGCGGATGGCCCCGTACTTGTAGAAAACGTCCTCGATGTCCTTGGTGCGGATGTCGGGGGGCAGGTTCCCCACGTAGATGCGGCAGTCGTTGTTGCCGGCTGGGCCGCGGATCACGCCCCCTCCGGACATGGCAAGGTCGGCAATGGCTGCGGCGGTGGAGGGCCGGGGCGCGGAGAGCGGGCGGGCGCGGGGCCGGGCCGGGCACACGGGAGCGCACACGCCGCCTCCCCCAACGGCCGCTTCAAAATGGCGACCGCGGCTCCCCTCGCGGTGCTGCTGCGCGCAGCGATCTCACCCCGGGACGCAGCACCACCGCGCTGACCGCCAACCAGGCGGCGCCCGCGTCTTCCGCCGCGCCCTCACTCCTCCGTCATGCGCATGCGCGGCGCCGCAGAAAAGTAGTTCCTCCTCTCTCGCGCCCTAGCGGCTCCGCCTCAGAAGCCGAGCCTGTGCTGGCGGTGCAGCCGCTGAGCGCGAGGGTGCAGCGAGCCCGATTCTCCCTCGGAAAAGCTCCCGCTGTTCCCGGTGGGGGAAGGACGCAATCCCCCGCCGCTTTTTTTATGGCGGCAGGCCGTGTGGCGTCACATCCGGTGCGGCGCCCGCGCCAAGAAGGCCCGGCCGTGGTGGGGAGGGGTGTATCCCACAATGCAGCGCGGCGGCGGGGGCGCTTGGCGCCAAAGTGCGGGGCGTGTCCCACAATGCACCGCGGGGCGCGCCGGGTGGATGGCGGCGGGCGGGCGGAGCGCCGCGGTCTCCGCCGCGGGCACGGGGGCTGTAGCCGCACTCGCCGCCCGTCGTGGCTCTGTCACGTTGCGGTGTGCCCGAGGGCTGTGGGGAAGAGGGCTCTGCCCGTTCCCCGGGAGGGCGGGGCGGGGCGGAGGCGGGCTGGGCCCGGCGCCGCCACGCTGAGGTAAAATGGCTGCCCTGGGGCACGGGGAGGCCGGGCCGGGCCGGGCGCGCCGCTCGGCCGTGTGTGCGGCCCGCTTATGTGACCCCTTTCGGCACAGCATTAGAGTCACGTCTTAGTCCTGTCCGGTTCTGTTTGTTTTTCTCCACTAGCACTGTTTGCTCATTCTGAGCGTAGTACCGTGGTTCTCGCATCAGACTGTGTCACGGTCTGCTCTGGAGAACACCCCGATGTACTCTGCGGGCTGAGCACAGCTACTTTGGACAGAACAAACCTTGAAAACGTCCTTGACTTCTGTTTTAGTCTACGCAAGTTAATAAAAGTGGAGGAACACAAGCACTTGAGGCGAAGTCACATCTCGAGTGGACGCATGAAAACCTTTCCTGAGGGCTCTGCCCTCACAGAACTGTGCTGTGTGGTGCGTCTTCAGAAATTTAATGTAAAGTTACATGAAAAATGTGTGCAAAAGAAGGCAGAAGAGGGTTTTCTGGGGAAGAGGCAAGAAAATAATGTACAGTTGAAGTCACATTGAAATTCTTTTCCAAATGAGGGTTTGTGTGATCCACAAGATACAATGGGTATAGGAAGGCGACTTTTAAAAAATGTTCAAATTAGTGTCACTTGAGTAGTCTCTAACCTGGATTTCTCTCATTTATCCCTTTGTATCCTGTGCACCGGCACACGCGAGTCCACGTGGGGCCGGAAAGGTTGAGTCACCGTAACCGCCGTGACGGGGTTAAAGTATCTGAGCGTGTAGAAAAACCCTTTAGGCTCCTAAGTTAATTAAGGGATTTTGAAAAATGTGTCATGCCTCTTTAGGAGTCTGTCGTGCATACTTCATTTTTCATGTGTTAATTAAAAATGCATATTCCTCTAGAAAACAGCAATCCTGGCGACTTACAGTTAGAACAATATTTTCAGTGTAACGTCACGTTTGACCGTTACAAATGCCTTTCATTGGTTTCTCATGTAGGTTAACGTCGTGTGTGCCGCTCCAGTGATTTTTAACACGGGCAATATCTCTGTTAATTGCTGGTGGTTTAAATAAAGACTGCTGTCAATCACTGAGGGATGGGAAAGCCTAGCATCAGAAGTGGTGGTTTGCAAAGTATAAACTACCAACTGTCTGAGGATTTTCCGCATTTTTGAAAGTGTTGTGGTTTCACAATTCTGTTTGTAGGGGGATACGAGCTGGTGAGACGGGGACTGTGGTTCCAGTGTTGATCTACGGGACTTTAGGGCGCGCTTGTGGGTAGATACATCTTCGGGACCAGCACAGTTTAACAAGCTGATTCAGTTATTTGCCAGGTCAGTAGAAATACTTGTTGCATATTAAAAACGAAAACAAAACCTCCACCACCAAAACTCACAGCAACAACAAAAATCTCCAAAACCCCACTATGCTTTTCCCAGGAGCAGGGAAGTCTCCGTCCTTTGCCAAGAAATGAGTGTTTGTTTTCAAAAGCTTATTAAACGGCTGAAAGTTATTCTTAAAGGCATCATAAAATGAAGTAAGTGCGCCTGGTTTGCGAAAACCCTATTGCATGTTTTCTTTTGTGTGTTAATAATCCTCATAACTGCTTTAACTGATTGCCTTAATTACCTTAATGAAGTGTCTCTTTATAGAAATAACGAATGTTTTCTTCCTTGTTCTCTTTTTTAGCTCTGTTATCAGCAGAGCGCTTTAAACAGCTGTATAAGCTGCAAAGCATTTATTTGCTTTGTCAGAGTCGCTTTTGGCTTTCTGGCACAATGTGTATGTGCAGAATCATTAATTATGTAGAAAATAAATTAGTGGGAAGGAAATGGCAAATGATCTTGCTTTAAAAAAAAGGCAACTGCTGTAAAATGACAACTTTCAGTCTCAAAATCAGAGTAATGAAAACCAGGGCTTTCAAATAGAGAATATTGATGAATAATGCAAATATTAACTGTGTAACTCAGTCTGTCTGAGCACGGAACGTGCCCGGGTGGAGATGTGCTGGAGGAGTGTTGGTGCAGCCGCTCCTCACTCTGCTCGAGGCCCTTCCCACGGCAAGAACAAAAACCTGCAACGGCGCTTTCGCCCTTTTCTGGCTTTTTCACAACTTGCCTTCCTATCCCCTTCCCACCCAGACCTCTTTGCATCCATGGTGTGAAAACGCACCCTCGCTCTTCGCAAAGAGCCATCGCCCTGCTGCAGGTGGGTCTTTTTATGCAAAAATACTAAAATGCTTTATCACCACTCATTTTTTTGATGATGACAGAGAGGACTTGGCAGCCAGCGGTTTTCCCAGGTGGAGCCATGGCCTCTGTGTTTCATCACTTCACCGAGAACCTGTTTTTCCTAAATCACCTCCTTAGTGCAGCATGATCCAGCTGGGATTAGTCGCAACTAATCTTACTTTGTTGCACAATAATTGTTCATCAAAGCTCAGATTGTTTGGATGAAAAGGGTCATTTTGAAAATAGCGTCTTAGTTGCAACGGGGTTTTTTTGAGAACCGAGCTTTGCATTGTCCAAACTTGCTGTTTCCCACCCGTAACCATCGTTCTGAATGCGCTGCTTGAGTGGTTTCTTTTGGCATTTCCACAGTAACACGAAACCGCACAGATAGTGTCATAAAGCTGATATTTTGGGGGCCTTTGATTTTAAATAGTGCCTCAAGTTATTAATTTGCATGTAGAAAAAAAGATGCAAAAATACAGCCTGTGATTTTTTTCAGAGAAACTCAGAGCACATTGTTCAGACAAGGAAAGTGTGTGTCAGTTTGAAAAGATTTACCACAATGGCAGAGCTCATTTTATTTATGTAGATTTATGTGTAAGCGAAAAGGTTTCATATACACGTGCTGTAGTACGTCTTGATGCAAACAAAACCCACAACACACTCTGAGTGTGAACCTTTCCTGAAATCCGGCCTGGAAGGACACACTTGGGTAGGGGTTTAAAGAGGAAAAGGCACCCAGCAGAGCAGGCAGCACCGACTGGCATTTTCCTCAAATGACACCACCCGAGTTCAAATCACGCCTGGAAGGCATTGTGAAAATGCTCATTTTTAGGAATTCTGAGACATTGTTCTTTATTCTTCATTAGCGCAGCTGCACCGTTCCTGTTCCTGCGGCTGTGCGGGACCAGGAGCCGCCTCCTCACCCCGGGCCAGTCGAAGGGATGCACGGAAGCAGAGTTTAGTTAAACCCTGTGTGGTTATTTGTCTTGCTAGTAGCAATTAAAGGTTAATTACAAAATAAAAATCAGGGCTTCTGATGTGATTTCTGCAGCCTGTTTTGATGTTCCTGCGATTTTCATCTGCAATTCCCATGTGCCACTGCACCACGTCTGGAGTGGGGAGGGGATGAGGCAGCAGTTATTACAGCACAGACTGAAAGGTTTAACTGAGGCCCCCCCAACCTGTTTTAATTGATTTTTTCCCCTGGGAACACAGTTCTGTTCCCACAGGGCTCTCCGGGCTCCTCCTGCCCGTCCCCACTGCTGCCGGCTGTCACCGAATATCGCAGCCGCCGCTCTCCCTGCCCGCTGGGATCCCCCAAAACCTGACGTGGGGATGCAAACTCTTAATGAAAATAAACCTGCTAAGGAATAAATAAGCAAAAAGGAGCGTTTCATTTGGGCTGCTCATTTCTGAAGGATCCTGGTGATCAGGCACAGGCTGGCCGGCGAGGTTTCCCCACGGCCGCTCCTTTGCTGCTTGTTCTATGGCTATTTTTATTTCTCCCTGCGTTTCCCCCAACACCTTCCCGTGCATTTTGTACGTGTGCATCGGCAGCATCGAGAGCTTCTGGTTTGGCGTGTGGCACCTGTCACCGTCCCTAGCAGGACACGGCGGTGCTGTGGCTGCGGCAGCAGCAAGGGTTCCATGTTGGGACATGCTGGTAGCCGTGCTGCTGAGCCTCAGCAGCGCGGGTAGAGCTGAATAATTTTGTTCTCCAAAAATAACCCTGATTTGCTTGGCCTCAGTGGTTTCTAAAAGGAGCTTTTCCATTAGGTTCCCTCAGAGCCGCCAGCAGCGCTGCCCACATTCCCCGCACTCTGAAAAGAGATAACAGGACGCAGCCCCTGTGGCATCAACGTGGGGTTGCTGATTTTTATAATACGTGGAAATGGAATGAGTGAGAAATGGATTTAAATTGGTTTCAAGCAGAATATTTTTCAATACAAATGAAGTTTTAGGAACTGTTCCGTTGACCTGCGGAACTTTGTGTAAACATTTGAGGAAGGCGAGGGATTGCGATAACCACTCGAATACGAAAAGTTACACAGCCCAAGGTAGGAGTGACGCTGAGCTGTGCATTTTGGCTGTTGGAGCTCAATGCAAGGCAAACAAATGAGGAAAAAATAACCCAGATGTTTGCAAAAGGCCCAGGGTGGGAGCAGTTTGCTGAAAGGTTCTGCTGTTCCCACTGGAAATCCTGTTTCACAGCATCTTATTATCCAGATATCCCCAGTTTAGGAAACGTCAGAGTTCATATCCCAGTCATCCTTAAAGAAGGTGAAATGTGCAAAATCAACTGCTTTTAAATGAGCAAGTTAAAATCCATGGTCAGAATTAGGCATGGAAGTGGCTGTCTTTGCACCCTGCAGTGCAAAGCAAACATGAAGCCATTTTCATTTCTTGTGTGGTACCGGACTTACTGGTACCACAATAACCCAACTGAAATGTGAAATGCAAAAAATAAACTTTTTTTTTTCTTTTTCCTAATATGCCTTTTGGGTGCGGTTGCTTGAGGATAATAAATAAGAATAGCAGATAATTGTATTTTAGAGGCAGCACCCAAGCATGAACATGTGGATATTATTTTGCTAGTTTCCCAGGAAGCATATTAGCATTTTTATACTCTGAAATACCACATGTGAGAAAGAAAGGATGAAAGGAGCAGCCAGCTCCGTGGCTGAGGTCTGGGAGAACTGGGAATGGTGGGAAGCTGCAGCACCAGTAGACGCCGCATTTCCTCTATGGGAACCAGTTGGCCCAAACCCCAGCGCTCTGGGTAATGTTGAGGCTTCTGTGCTGTTAACAGCAGAGGAAAATGAACAATAAATGTCTGCTCCTGGTCCTGGGGGTGAACATAAAGCAGTGCTTCCGTATACTTGTGCTTCGACAGCATCAAAGACGTCAGTGAGTATTTTTTTTCCCCTAGGGCTCTTGTTTTATTATTATTCCCCTTTTTGCTTCTCCTCATCCTCCTGGGCAGAGGCAGCTTTGCTCGCTAACAATCCTGTTTGGAGTTAAACACGAGCCGAGCGCTGTGACGGACTGGGGCTGAAGTGTCCCGAGCACCGGTGGGACTGGGCTGAACTGGAAATGCACGTCCTGGACACCCATGTTGGTGGTTCACAGTGGGTTGCTGCTGGTGAGAAGCCGGGACAGGAGCAGAGCTGGGCACAAGGACAACCTCTCCTCTCCCCTCTGCATTCCCACGGCAAATCCAGCAGCAGACGGAGTAGCCTTAAGCATTCCTCTAATTAAAAGAAAATCCTTCATGGCCTCTTGTATACAGAGAGGTATTACAAACCGAAGGGATGTATAAAATGTATATTTATTGATTGGATGAACTGTTGCAGCTCCTTCCATAGGATCTGGTGAGAGCACTAACAGATGACTGAGGGCAGGGCTGGGGCTTTGGCAGCTGTGTCACAGCGCCGCGAACACCTGCCTGCTGCATCTACACGTACATATACGGAGCTGCCCACCTCGGCACCGCCTGCAGCGCCCGTCCTGGGGAGCCCCTGGGGGATCCCCTCCATTCTGGTCCTGCTTTCCCGGGCTGGTGCGGGTATGGGTTTGCAGAGATGCACCCACAGTGAGTTGTTTCTGGCTGCTTTGCTTCTGATTTGTTCACAATGGCCTTTTTTCGATTGCAGGAAGGCAAGATTATTCCTGGTAAAGGCCCAGCAGTGATGAGGGACCGGACGTGCCTTCCAGTGAGAAACAGCCACTTGAAGGCTTTTGCAGGCTGAGCTTTTGTGCTTAGCAAGTTGCTCCACCTGGAAGAACAACTCCAAGAAATGTGCGTAGTGGAAATGTCTGCAGGCCTGGATTAAAATGGCCCTCGCAGATGATGCTGTAGCTTCCACAATGTAAACATTACAGAGAAATCATGTAAATATGGGGGATTCTATTTTTTTTCCTCATTTTTTCCTTCACTCAGGCCAGGAACTGCTAGAGCTTAAATAAATCACTGCAGAAGTGAGACTGACCCAAATCATTTTACACAGCGGAGACCTTGTCTCCCACTTTTGGAGCTTCTCGTATTTACGCTGTGCCAAAGCAGAGTTTAAGTTGTCTGTGTGGCAGCAGCTCCTTCCTACACCCCGCGGAGCTCGGGGGAAGGTGTGAGATCAGCTCGCGTGTGGCAGCGAGGCTGCCAGGGGGACAGAACCACCAGCTCACGCGTGCCGGCGGAACCAGGGGGGATTTTTCGTGCGGTACCACCCCGTGCTTGGTGCCGGCCCGTTTCCCTGTCCCTGTGCGGGGCTGCTGCTCCACCCGGTTCAGCTTGTCCTGCTCAGATCATGCATGTGTGCCTGGTTAATTCACCCATGAGTGTCCACCAGTGAATGCACAAGTGCCCAGTTAATTTACACTTGAGCACCTAATTAGTGAATGCATCAGCACCCAATTAATCACGCATGGGTGCTCAGAAGGTGCAGGAGGGCCTGACCAGCCGCATGCGAGCAGCCACAAGGGTCCTGCATGAGCAGAGAACCTGCACACAGATCGCAATTAGTTCATACACGAGCACAGGATTAGTCCACCCGTGAATGCCCAGTTAACGCGTGCATGACTGCCTAATTACCCTGTGCATGAGCCCCCAATTAGTGTGTGCATGAGCACCCAAGTTGTTCATGCATGAGCACCCAGTTATTTTGCATGTGAATGCCCAATTAGTGCGTGCATGACTGCTCCATTATTTCATGCATGAGCACCCAGTGATTTACAGGAGATTTCCCAGCTGGCTCACCCATGAGTGCCCAGCGTGTTCTGGGCACGGGGACACTCTGGGGATGGAGGGAGCAGGGCAGAGTGGAGGTGACACCGGCTGCAGGGATGTGCTGCAGCGGTGCAGGATGAATCCCCCATAGCCAGCCCAGAGCACCTGGGCACATCCCAGCACTGCGAGCTGAGCTGAGGGCAGCGCTGGCCTCTGCTCCACCACAAAACCCAACCCTGGGCTGTGCTGTGGCTCATGGACGCTGGAGCAGATCATTACAAGTCTGAAAACTTCAGGAAGCTTTTGATGTGCAGGCAGGACCCCTTGCGGATAAACTGTGTTGGGTTTAGGGCTTGTGCAGGAGCACCCAGCCCAAATGCTGTAATGGGAGAGAGGACAGAAGAGAAAAAATAGAGAAGTTCAAGGGCAGAAGTCAAATTAACTCTTGTCCTTAACCTGTGTCCCAAAAGCCCTCTGCCTCGTGGTCAGACTGGGAGCCCTGCACAGCCGTGGGACATGGTCACACAGCACACGGCTTTCAGGTGACTTTTGCTTTGGCGTTTATGTTGTCTCTAAACCCACCTTTCCCCTCCGGAGAGATCAGGTTAAAGGGAGTTCCCAGCTCTTGGCACATCCAGCTGGTTTGGGGGCCTGGGCTGGGTGCTGGGAGCTGTGGGCCGGCTGGCTCAGCCCTCGTCTCTGTGCACGCACAACGGCACTTGTTATGCTCACATGCTGATACAACCGCACCAAGATTCCAGAGAGATGTTTTTATTTATGGATTCTGCATGAACTGCACACCGCAAGTCACTTGCAAAAACTTGAAGAGAGCAGATGACCTGAATACATATTAATAAGGCTCACAAGTCATTTAGTATTAGTTTTTTTCTGCCACGCTTGCGGGATGGCAAGGAGCACGCTACCTCGTGGAAAACGATGTTGAGACAAAAAGCCTTCTAGAGCTTGTCACACTTTAAGCCCGTTTGCCTTGGAGATAAGCCCGGGCTGCCCTGACGTGGTGCTACACTGCAGCTGTCCCTGCTCTGGGACAGAGCAGTGATATCCCACCGATACCAGAGCGTTTCTCCCTGGGCAGGAACACCTCGACACCCCACGCCTACCGCCCCACAGCTCCTGCAGCAGTAACGGGGTGATTCCTTACCTGGGGACATGGGGGCAGTCCCAGGGTCCTGCGATGCGGGATCAGGTGTGGGGACAAGGTGCTCAGCGCGCCGGGCATGGAGAGAACCTGGTTCCCATTGATTGGGGGATGTGAGAGCAACCCCTGGGAGACAGAAATGCACCAGACGGGATCTTTGTAGTGATGAGAATTGCAGATGGTGAAAATGCTTTATCATCCCAAATTTGTGAACAATAAACAGAGGGACGTGGGGTCTGATACGGATGTTAACGGACTGCTTACGGTGATCAAACCCTCAGCATCGGCGGTGGCAGCTCCCCGCTGCAGTTTTACAGAGCATTCCTTTTATAGGGCACTTTCTTTTTCCACAGGATTTATTCAGGTTCTATAGCAGGGATTCAGGGAGATAATAACGTACATTAACCAGGGCGCTGAAAACTGCTTCGCAGACAAGATTGATCAAAGCAGCCCAGGACTGACAGAAAACTCTCTGTAATGCAGTTTGCACAACACTTGCCAAAACAATTGACTCCTGGTAAAAAATAACTCGGGCGGCTTTGGGGAGGCTGCGGCCGGCGAGGAACCTGCTCCAGCAGCCGAAAGCTGATGGCTGCAGCAATGAGCTGTAGGCTAAGTTGTAGCAAAGTGGGTTTGGGTTAAATAAGAAGAAAAATGGCATGTCACTGTGGAGGTGCAGCGTGGAAGCGGAGCTGGTGCAATGCTGCAGCTGTGCTGTCAGCCCAGCTTTTGGTTTTCCAAACCTCTGCGTTGTTTAGGGCACATGCACACAAAGTCTGTATTTTTTGACTTGAAAACGCCCGGGATTGGAAACGCATCCCGTGGGGAAGCGCATGGCTATGGGGCAGGAGGAGCACAGCCTTAGATGGCAAAGGGCTCCTCGCAGCCAGGCCCTTTTCCTGCTAATCCCTGTGAAGTGCCTTATATAGTGCACTCAGAGGAATTTATAAATAAATGCTTTTTGTCACGATTCAGGAACGCATCTTCCTCCGTGGCATTTGAAGCACTTTTTTACGTCAAGGCCACGCTCCATCATGTGCAAAGAGCGCGCCAAGCCTGCCAGGGGGCTCCTCTATGCTCTCTTGCTGCTGACGGCTCTGGGGAAGGAAGCAGGATGTAACTGCGATGATGTGGTTTATACCGGGATTACGGTCTGACACCCTCAAATTATCCATCTGAAGGCAGGAGGTCAGGTCCCATGCCAGCAGCCGTGGTTCTTACAAACTCAGCGCTGTCCAGCCCTGCAGTGTTAGTCCTTGTTCGCTTTGCTGCTGCTCACTGGCTCCTGCTCATCTTGAGGCTGAAGCTCAGGTCTGGACCCATTTGGGAATAGTAAATATTTTATTTGCTATTGGGAGTCTTGACCAGTATCTCAGAGGCTGCAAAGGTCACAGCAGGAAACATCCACTTCGTTAGCACGTGGGATCAGCCCGTTCCTGGGCCATCTCTTCACAAGGCGAAAACACAGCCATGAACTCCAGCCTTTCCCCCCGAGTGCTGTTATCAGCCTCTCTTCCTGGAGCAATGAAATTTGATAGATTTCAGTAGCCGGAGTGGTCTCCCTGGTTCTGAAGGCCACACATGCAATTAAAATTGCTCTCGTTAAGAGGCAGCTCAGCCCAGGCAGCATCTTCCCACTATTCATGCCGGGCAGTGCCATACAGGGAGGGGGAGGGCGCAGGAAGCGGGACAGCACAGGAACAGGGGCTTTGTTTCACTGGGCTTTTCTTCAGGTGGCGTCTGCAAAAGGCTTCTTGGCACCTCCACTCAAGTGAAACCGAGTGATCGAGGCGGGAGCTGGTGGGGCAGGCCTGTGCGCAGAGCACTTAATGGAGGGCAGGAGCCCTGCCTGGGCAAGCCAAGTGTTACACTCCTGTGCCAGGCTCCTGCCGGCCCTGCTGCTCCCTCGCTGCGCCTGTGAGTCCTGGCCCAGTGCGAGGCCCAATGCCCCAGGGACACCACGGCAGCAAGGCCCCCTGAGGGGTCGGGCTCTCCCAAGGCAGTTTCCCCCAAGGGAATTAGGTCTCCCCAAGGCAGTTGGTCCCTCCTAGGGGTTCAGGGTCACCCCCGCGGATCGGGGTCCCCAAGGCGGCCGGGACGCCCCGGGGACCGGGCCCCCCTGACCAGGCCCCAGCTCCTCACCGCCCCGCGGGCGCCCCCCCGCCCCCGCGAGGCCCCGCCCCGCGCCGCCCCGCCCCGCGCTCGCCCCGCGGCATTGTGGGATGAAACAGGATGTAGGCAGAACAGCGCGGGCGGACGGGCCGGGGCGGCGGGCTGCGCCGCGGTGCAGCCAATGGGGGCGCGGCGTGCAGGGCGGCGCAGCCAATGGGGGAGCGACGGGCCGCGCGCCGCAGCGGGCGGGGCGGTATTTGAGCGCGGCGCGGCGGCGAGGCGCAGAGCGCTCGGCGCGGCGGAGGGAAAGGAACGGAGCGAGCAGAGGCGAACGGGTTCGGGCCTCCTCCCACCTCTTCATCGGTGCCGTGCCGTGCCTCGCCTCGCCATCCCGGGGTGGCCTTGTCACTGTGAAGGTGAGCGACACCCTCCGCCGGGGCGGCGGAGACCGGTCGCTTCGTGTGTGAGGTGGCGGCGGGGCCGTTCCGGGGGAGGAGGTTGAGGTCCTGGCGGGCTGGCGGCTCCGGCTATTAGCGGCCCCCGGCGGTGCTCGGAGCCCGCCCCGCCCCGGTAGCCTGCCGCCCGTGCGTTGCTGGCCGTGCTCCGGGCAAGGTCAGCGCTGCCTCGGGTGCCCCCGGGGCTCCCCCCGTGAAGGTCACGCAGGGCTCCGGCCTGCACATGCGCCTGGCTCCTGGGAGCGTCTCCCCGGGCCTGCTGCTGCCCTGGAGGGGAAGGGGCTGTGCCGCTCCCCCTTCCCAGGGCCCTGTCTTGCCGTGGTGGTGAAGCGGTGGGTGCTGGGCTTGGGCCTCGTCCCCATTTTCGTGCCCCACACTGTCCTGCTGGGGAAGCGGTGGGGTGCTGGGCTTGGGTTCATCCAGCTCCCAGGGCCCCATCCTGCCTGGGGAGGGAAGGGGCGGTGTGGGGGCTTGTGCCTCATTCTCCTGAAGCTGCATCTTGTCCTGGTGAGGGAAGGAGTGGCTGCCGAGCTGGAGTATCATCCCCCTTCCAAAGATCCATCCTGTCCTGGTGCGGGAGTGGTTGGGTGCTGGGCCTGGGCCTTGTCCTCCTTCCAAGACCTCACTGTACTCAGATGAGGGAAGGTTTGGGTGCTGGCTTGGGCCTAATCCTCCTCCCAAGGCCCATCCTGCCCTGGTGGGGAGCAGTGTAGGTACTGAGGCTGTGCTTCCTCCCCTCCCAAGGCCTCATTCTGCCCTGGAGTGGCTCTTCTAGAGCTGTGGTCTTCCTCCATTGAGACCCCATCCTGCCCAGGGTGTTGGGGCTTTGTAGTTTTCCTCAGAGAGGGCCAGACTTGGGTGGCAAGACCCTGAGGGCCAGCTGTGATCTTGTGGTTTAGGGATCAGATGCGTATGTGGTATTGCAGGGCTGCCTTGTGGGGAGGATGTCTCCAACCCCACGGGGAATGTGCTGAGATGGGGGCCCTGCTCTGTGGAGTTCCTGTGGGTGGATGGGCTGGCTCTCAGAGCTGCTCTCAGCCCAAGGTGGGTGCGGGGACCCTCCCTCTGTCTGCCATCCTCTGTCACGGCTGGCCCAGAAAGGATGCTGTGCCCTGGAGCAGTGCGGTGCTGGGGAGGGCAGGCTGGGTGGCTCTTGCAGCTCTACTGAAGAATAATTTTTTTTTCCCTGGCGCTGTTGGCCCTCGGCAGCATGGGCCTGCACTGAGATGCTCTTTGCCTGAACAATGAAGAAGGAAGATGCTTTTTGCAGGTCACTGGTTATGTAATGGGAAGTGCCCTCTGAACTCATGGTGCAGTGGAAGTGTGTGAAGAAAGGCCTGATGTCCATGAGAGCTTGCTTGCCCTTTTTCCCTAAAGAGGCTTTCCTTGAAGAATGACCCCATAAGTGAATTTCTCCTACTGCCCTTTTCCTGTGGGCTGGACATCCAGGAGACTTTTTCCGGGGGATTGCTAGATTCCTGAATAGTGAATCCAAATCTATGGGCAGTTGGTTGGAGTGTTCTGAGCCATGTCTTGTCCTGCCAGGGTTTCTGGGCCACAGGCTAAAACCTGCTGGCTTAAGCCACATCAGGGAGGGGAACAAACTGTCTGGCTGTGGCTTTTTCAGAGCTGTGGTAGGCGTGCATGCTCTCTGGTGTTTGCGCTCAGTTCCTGTCATTTCTCCTGATGCTATTAGTGTGTGTTAATAGCAATGCTCCATTAAACATTTTATCTAAAATGTATAAATTAAGGTTGCAATAGAAGTCTTCAACTGCAGGCAGAGTGAAGAATTGAAGTGTTGTAATCAGAGGGCTGCAATTATGTAACTGGATTCTCTTTCTCTCTGGGTAGCAACCTCCTTTAATTGCTGTAACAAAGCTACTCCAGTTTTCTGGGACTGCTCCAGGAAGCGATCAGTGCAGCAGATTTTCTTCACTCCCCAGTAGAGCTAAAAATGTGTAGTTTCACTATTTCAAAACATACTTGGTAGTATCACTCAAGACTTACAGCACTGTAAAAGGATTTAGCAAACTTAATGGTGCTCTGCAGGCTTAATTGGAGGCACTCCTTGCCATTAAGAAGCTTATTCCCACAAAGTTTTAATATGCTCTGGTAAGAGCTGCTCCCAAGGTGAGCAGCTGTGGTCCCCCTCAGTGCAGGCTGTTGCTGGACAGGTCCCCCAGATAACAGGTGGCTTGGGGTGAGGGTCTGGTGCCTGCAGGAGTGTTGGGGTGTGCCAGCCAGCAGCGGGGCTGCACAGGGCTCCTTCCACAGAGGGTGTGGTGCAGCCGTTGCTTGAAGAGAGGCTGCAGGGCTAGGATTGCCAAATCCCCGTTTTCTAGGATAATATGAACTGCACTGAAAACTTCCCAATGCTGAACATCTCCCTGGAAAGTCCACGGCATATCTACATGTAAATGGCTTCAGTGACTGGTATGAACCACCTGAAACAAGGTGGCCAAACACTCAGCTCCAGTGCACCCCTTTCTAGTTTCGTACAGGTCAGGGCAGCACTCACATGCTGGTTTCTAGCATCTGTGTTGTGGTTTGCAGACAGGGAGAGGAAAAGGTGGTGGCTTTGCCAGGCCCATGCTGTGCCAGCTCTGTGTGGGGCTTGCTGCCCCTGTTTCCAGGCTGCAATGTGGTGTAAACCTGTTTCTGGCTCGTCAGACCAGCTTTGTCCCATGGGAGCAGCTGAAGTCTGGGTTTCAGTGGCAAAGCAGTGGTGAGATGAGGGGGTGGTGACTGGCTGAATGTGGAACACCACTCCTTCCAGGCTAACCTCACAGCAGTGACTGTAATCCTAGTGTGGGGTGGAATAAAAAGCACCGCTGCTGTTAACATGCTTCCTGAGCCTCCCTGCTGGGGATGGGCAGTCTGGGACCCCTTGCTCACAAGGCTCTGAATGGATGATGCTCCAAACCACTGGTGCTCCTGGAAGGCACACTTGGCTGTAGGCTATTGATGTACAGGAGGGCTGTGGCTCTCTGCAGATGCCACCTCTTCCCACATAAGCTTTTTCTGCATGTGTTTTTTGCAGGTGCTGATGTTGGGCTGTCTCTGATCTAACTTCCAGCCACTGCCAGCACCACAGTGCTCTGACTATAAGGGGCATTTTAGCCTGGGACTACTGTAGGCCACCCTGAAATTCACCTTGGGCATAACAGCGGGGTTGTGTTATCAGTTTGTGACACAGCCTGCCACAGAAAGGACAACGTCTGATGTGCAGGAAGCTTCTCTTTTCTTGGGAAGGGATTAAAGCAATCTATGTTCTGCCTTAGGTTCACAATGTCTGACAGAAAGGCTGTGATAAAGAATGCCGACATGTCCGAGGACATGCAGCAGGATGCTGTAGACTGTGCTACGCAGGCAATGGAGAAGTACAACATAGAGAAGGACATTGCAGCGTATATAAAAAAGGTAAGGGGGCTGTTCTGGCTGAGACTTCCTGAAGCTGTTCAGTGTGTGTGCTGATCATCAGCCTGAGTGTCTGTCTGAGACTTCATACTCATGTGTTTAGAGAGAGAGAGAAGATGCTTGCTTCTTTGGTGCTGTTCCCAAGAGGATGGAGTGACTTCTGCAAGGTCAGAGGAGGGCTGTGGCAGAGCAGGGCTTGGTGTGTTGTTCTGGCAAGCTCTGAGCAGTGTGAGTGCTGTCCCTCTGGATTTGCCAGCCCAGGAAGAGCTGGCTGAGTCTCTCTTTAGCACTTGCTCCCCAGATGCTGCTGCTGGACTTGCAGCTCCAGCGCAGGGTGGGATTACTCCATTTTGCTCTGTGTGGGCAGCTGTGCATGTGCGGTTCTGTCTGCTGCATTCCTGGCTCTGGGACAGGTGGTGTGGAGGAGGATGGAGCCTTGTGCTGGCTGGCAGGGTTGGGAAAGGTGCTGCTTCAAAACCAGCACAAGCAGCTGCCCTGGCTTGTGGAGGGTTGTCTCCCCATTTGCAGGAGCCCATTAACTTAACAAGTCTCAAGCTTGATGGCATCTGGGGAGCTGTCATTTCCCCCTGTAGTAATTTCTGATGGCTGGACAAAGTGCTTTTGAAAGGGCAGAGCGTGCTGCTTAGGTGATGTAGGCCTGGTACCTGGGCTAGCTTTTGGGCCTTGCTTGTAATCTAGGCTTGAATGTAAAGGATTCAAAGGTGTCTCCTGACTTCTCAGATCACTTTGATTGGAGGCAAGACTTATCTCCAAGTGCTTGGGGCAAAGCAGCCTGTAAAGTGAAGTGAGTGCAACAGAAGGCATCCAAGAAGTTGGCCTTTATTTCTTGAGAGTGTGTTGGGAGGAGGGAAGCAATTCAATGCACCTTCATGCCCTGGCAAGAAAGCTTTTCTGTACTTCAAAGGTTACCTGCAAAGAGCTTAAAGTGTCTTGCTGCTGTCTGAGAACTAGCACTGGCTTTAATCTTGAATGTTGAGTCTGTTCTTCTGGCTCTGTCTCAGGGGAGGGAAGGGTGATCTTGGGAGCTGTGTATTAATTAGAGAGAGGAAAATGGTCTTTAACCCTATCTTACCTGCTGAGTACAAGGCTAACTATTAAGGCAGCATTCAGCTTGCTCATCTCTGACCTCTTAGATCCTCATGTGCTCTCTGTTTCAATGCAGATTTTTCTCCCCTTTATGTGAAGAGCAGCCAAACTTCTCTTTCCTTTTTTTAGGTGACCTTTAAACTCAAATGCCTTGCTGGGGCAGACATGCCAAAATCTTTTTTTATTTTTTGTGAGTGGGCTTGGAATGGGAGAGGAGGAATATTCCCCTGAGCTGGCCTACACGCAGAGCTTGAATAACACTGCACCAGGGAGAGCTCTTAGGTCTGATCCCTCTGCCCAGGGCTGATGGGTGCTGGAAATCTCAGGAGATAATTTGCTTGTGTTGGAGCCTTCAAACAATCCAGTGCAGAGGTCTGGTTGTGTCAGTCACTACCTTGCTTAATGTAATAGTGGCTGGCTTTGGGGAATCTAAAGATGCTGCAGGTGGGAGGAGAGGCAATAGTGTGTGAACAGAACCAGCTAAGAGTATGTACTTAGAACTATTTTCATGTGGGCTTTCTTGGCCTTAATGCCTCTCTTCTCTTTCTTCAGGAATTTGACAAGAAGTACAACCCAACTTGGCACTGCATTGTTGGCAGAAACTTTGGCAGCTATGTAACACATGAGACAAAGCACTTCATCTATTTTTACTTGGGTCAGGTTGCAATTCTTCTCTTCAAGTCTGGATAGGAAGTAGGAGCAAGTGAAGTTTGGACTGTAATGCACTGATGGCTGAAGCCACAACTCCCTTTAACATGGCTATGCCGCTGCATGGACTGTATACTATATTTAATGTGTATATGTTGCAGTAAAAATCTACTTCTGTTTAGTTGCCTGAGAAGAAGGCGGCATTTTTTTTGTTACTGCTTTTTTTTTTTTTGGTTGTATTGCACTAGGAAACCTGTAAATGCTTAATCAATGGCCTTTACGTGGGAAGAAATAAAACTATTCCACAACAGCTCCCTCAGTGGTAATTCCTTCTTTGAGGCTGGGAAAACTTATTTGGGCAGGCCAAAAGACCCTGACTTCCTTACCGAGTTTTATTAGACTGTTAATCTTGTAACGAGGAGCAAAGCCAGTGTGAGCCTCCATCCCCACCCTGCAGACTGCAGAGAGCTGGCTCTCCCAGTAACCATGGGCAGGTGCTTAGATCTGCCCTGAAAGCTGGTGGGTGGCTCTTGATCCTGTGGCTTTCACACCCAAGTTGAACTCCACCTCGGACTGTGATGACCAGACTTGCAGCTGGCACCCTTGCTCGTTCTTTCTGTGCCCGCTGCTGTAGTTTTTGCTCTGCTGAAACATTGACCTAGACTTGTCAGCAACTCAGCCTGGTCTAGAAGACTTCAACAAACATCCACCTGAGTTGCTGCTTGTGGTGAAAGCAGCATCCTGGGGCTGAAGTCTTTAGACCTTGATACTGAGATCTAAAGCCACGTGGCCCGTCCCTGAAATGGAGTAGGATATCAAATTGGTGACTGCTGACAACAGCTTGATTTGGTGTGTTCTTAGCCAGTTGTCTCAACACTGCCTTAACTTGATGCTCTCTTTAAAGCAAATTAGTCATGTGGAAGACTTGTAAGTGGCCACTGTCTTTTTTTTTTAAAAAAATTTTTTGTAGCTGATAAGCTATTTCTGGAGGACTGTCCTCCATGTTCGGATATCTGCTTTTGTTCTTAAAGCACAGTACCAAGAAGTTAAATTTACATGTGATGTTTGTGTGAAGGAAACTCATGTAACATCTGCTTCAAAGGCAGACAAATGTCTTGGTCTCCAATAGGTTCAGCAGTGATGTTGTCTTAGTATGTACTGACTCTTGGATAACACTGCAGGAAGTTTTTTTTATCTGGGTGTGCAGAAATGCTGTGTGATGGCAAGTAAATACCTGGTGCTTGTCATAAGGTCTATTTATTGGTTTGCTAACTAATGCATAGATAATATTGTTGGGCTGGTGAGCCTGACTTGTGTCTCTGAGATAAATTTGGTGTTGGCAACAAGTCACTGCTGGGGCAGGAAGAGCAGAGGGAAGGGAGCTCTTCATTGTGAAATGACTTGCTGACCCAGGTTGACTACTTCCTGAAGTAAAAGTCCTTCTTGTCTCTGTGCAAAATCCAAAGTATGCCTAATTTTGTAATATTGATAGAACAATGTTGTAACTAGAAAGAATGTAGCTGTCATAACTTCATGTTGATGGAAATGTCTGCACTGGGGTAATGTGCCTTGGACTGTCTGGGGCACTTTTGTGGTCTTGTCTATTCAGAAGTCTGCTCTGGATCTGAAAGGAGAATGTTTTGGTTTGTGTGTTTGTGGTGTGGTTTTTTTTTTTTCCCCCAAGCATGAGTCTAATGTGAACCTGTTCACAGTCTCTCATGGAGCAAGATCTGTTCCCTTCATAACTGCAATGGCTCAAATACCATTTATTTTTTTCAAACATTAAAGGTGAATTGACACATTTAAACAGCCTCTAGTTTCTTTTTCATTGCCAGCTGTCCCAAGCAAAAACTGCACTTGTCCAGTGAGGGTGAGCAGAGAGTTCTCTGCCCTGGAAGATGCCGGTGACCTGAAGGAGGCAGGAGCTAATCCCAGCCTGAGGTGAAAAACGTTTCCAGCCTGAGCTGCGTCTGTGGGAAAGCAACACTTCCAGGAGTGTGTGGTTGTATCTGGGGTGCTGCAGGAGGGGCAGTGTGCCCCAGGACTGACACACGCAAGTAGAAAGTGGGTTTAATACTTCCTAGGATGTGTCACTGCAGCAGGATCCTGCTTCAGACTGAGGAAAATAAATTCTAGCTTCCACCTTGAGCAGGCAGTGAACCTGAGCCCTGCTCATCTCCCTGTGATGATACTGGTGCTGTGTGTCCTCAGCTGTCCCGCTAAGCCATCGTCTGTGTAGCTCTGGAAGATACAAACTGCCTGAAGTTCAGCAGCGCTTCCCTCTGTGCAGCCGAGAGCAGGCTGAGGTTTTAATGGGGAGCTTTCTGTCCCTGCTGCCTTCCCCTCCTGCTCCTGGCAGCTGTCTGACAGCTTTCGGCTTTCACTTTTTCCATTGCCAGCTCCACTTTGTCTCCGGTTTCCACTAGGCTCAGGTGTCTGACATGATGCCTGTGAGCATTAACTGCTGCTGTGCTGGAGAGGCCACCAGCGTCCCCAGGATGGTCCCTCCCTTTCAACAGCAGCATGAAGTTATTTGGAAACATCTGGATCTGGGGCACTGAATGGAAGGTACGTATCTGGGGAAAACATCTGGAGGAAGAAACTTTCCAGATGTGTTTGGGCAAAAATGCTATTTAAATGTTAATATGTTACTGTCCTGCCTTACAAGCACTCTGAAAACCTCTGATTGTGGAGGAGGTGGAGGTGCTGGGCACAGGACAGTGTCTGCAGGTGTGTGTGTGCGCATTTGTTGCGGGGAGCAGTGTGGTTCTTGGCTGGGGAGTGTGTCACATTGTTTTCTCTTGTACAAGCCAAGTTATTCAATTCCTCATGTCAAGTATTTCTTCCAGATGTGGCCTTACAAAAGCAAAGCTTTGTGGCCCCGTGGAGCAGACAGGCTGGTTTCTGGTAGCTGTGCTCCATGTTGTACTAGATGTTATCTAGGGTTCATTCTTCTGCAGAGGGAGCATGCTGTAAAGCCACAGGAGGTGTGTGACTCCGTTAGCCAGAGCCTTGCTCCATGCCTGCCTAGTGTGATATTCTTCCCCCTTTTCTGTGACCACCTGTGACACTTGGGAAGGGACAAAGTGACAGCAATGTCCTCCCCACCCAGGGAATCCTGTGAGGGCCTGGGTGTCGCAGGCTGCTCCTGTGGGGACACGCAGCCTGCAGGGCTGTGCTCCCCATCCCTCCTGCCCAGCAGAGCCTGTGGCCCTGCCCTTGCAGCCTTGATCACCCCCAAGCACGTGGAAGCGGAGCCTGTTGCTGGTAAACCTGGTACCCAACAGGTGCGTTCCTTTTCACAGTGCTTTTGCAGTAGATTTGAGATGAAGAGACAAAACACAGAATTCATTTTTATCTCACTTTCAGTCTGATGGATAAATCCTTAGGAGGCCAGTGCCACTTCATGAAGGACGCGGGACTGTGCCATCCCTGCCCACCCGAGGTTTCCCTGCTTTGTTCTATTTATTGAGCAACGGTTCTGACACCCTTTTCCAGCCTGTGACTCATAGCAGCAGTGTCTGTGCATAAGCCATGTGTCTCGGAGTGCTTTATAGATACAGGAGCTGCAGGAGCCAACTGTTTATTAAAAGATGATCAGATGTTTCCTCCCTTAAGGCAATGTCTAGCTGAGGCTGAGTAATAACTCATTACCAATGAGACAACCGCTTATCACCAGGTCAGTGCCTTCCCCAGCCCTTCTGTTCCCGATGGCAGGCGCTGTGTTTCTGCACTGAGCACCGGTGGGCTCAGCACCCCCATGGGGAGTGAGAAGGGAGCAGCCCTGCCAGACCTTGCACTGGTCCCTGTCCTGTTCCTAACTCGGGGGGACAACCCCAGGCTCTGCTCTGCAGGATTTGGCCCTGAGTTAAGCTTGAGGAACAGGTTTTATCTAGCCCTGGTGTAGCTGGTTTTCTCCTGCCTCTGGAAGCAGTCCTGGCCTTGCAGGCCGTGTCTTTCTGTCCTAGTGCTGGAGACATGGAGCAAATGCACCAGAGCTGGCTGTGGCCTGTGGAAAAATCGATGGTGGAGCAGCGCAGCGTGCCGCAGAGGGGTGAGGCGGCTGTCACGCTCGGCTATGTCCCCTGTCCCCGTGTGCTGGCCCCTCGCTGCCCCATGCAGCAGCACTTGCTCACGGGCCCCTGAGAGCGGGTCCAGCTCTTGTCCCCTTGCAGGGTGCGGGGCTGGGACCCTTGCAGGCTTGCTCAGAGCCTTTCCTCAGACGCCATCCTCCGGCGCGGCCGCCACGGCCCTCCCCCGCCAGATGCTGTGGAATCACTCCATGTCCTTTGTTCCCTCCCTTGCTTATGTGTCTCTGTTGATTTATGACCATTGCAGAGCATCCCAATTGTGACTCAGCCGCTTGCCCAGACCCCGGCCAGCCTGTGTGCCCTCAGTCTCAGCCTGCCAGGTGGGGAGGATTTAGGGGAGAGATCCAAGCCCCCCCTGCATTTAGACCTATGTACGGCCTTTTCTTTTGCCTCCTTCCAGCCTGGGTGTGAATGAAGTGCTTTCAGGGGGAGGAGATCGCTGGGTGCCCTGCTCCCGCTCTCCCTGTGCGTTGGTTGCAGCCCATAAAAGCATCTGAGGAATTCGCCACGGTGGTCTCTGTGCGGGGTGAGCCAGTAAAAGCTGCCCTTTGTTCCTGCAGCCTCAGAGTCCCACACAGGGATGGGGCTGGAATCTGCATGGCTGGACGTGTGCTCCCCTGACACGTCACCTTTCGCAGCCCCTGTGCAGGTGCCACACTGCACTGGGGCCGTCGGGGAAGGGTTTTCCTGTGTCTTGCCCTGGCCTGAGCGAGCACCCGGGTGAGCAGTGTTGGGCACCGCCGGGTGCGATGGAAGGTTTCCCCAGGCCGGGCTGAGTGCCCGCTGACACACACGGTGTGACCCCAGCTTGAGCCTGGTGCTGCTTAAGCTGAGTCAGAGGAATGGAAATCCCTTCTTACACAGATATTTTTCCACAAAGTGTTCAATTACAGCTTTGGGGATTAATCTCACACCCATCTCGCCCCGTTCCCCATCTGGCCGTGCCGCTCGCCCGCTGCCTGCTCTGGCAGGAAAGGACGGAGGGGCTGACACCGAGCCAGGACATGCCTCTGCTGCAGCCTGCACACAGGCGGCTGGCACCCGGCCCAGAACACGGCTCTGGAAAAAAATAAATGCCTTTTTTGTTTTTGAGGAAAGCCCAGAATGCTTCGACAAGGACAAAACCTCTTTCTGAATCTGGTTTTAAAAGTCCTCTTTCCTCTAAAGGTTTGCAGTGACCTGGCCAAAAGTGTCTGCTCTGCCGTGGGTCAGCTTGGACTGGGTAAACCTGGACCCATGTTGCAAAGTCTCCTCTGAAACGGTAGCTTGCAGGGGGGCTGAGGGACGGCACCCATGTCTCCCCTTTCCGGCAGGGTCCCCACCTGCGGGTGCTGGCAGTTCCCCTGGCAGGGGTTCCCTGCACCTTTGCTGTGTTGTAATTAGCAGAAGAAAAACCCTAGTGTGACTCAGCGAGCTCTGGGTGCCAGGCCAGGGCTGTGACACTGCCCTGTCCTCTGACTGACGCGTACAATTCAGGCAGAGCCTGGGCCGGCTAAAGGTCCTGTGTTACTTAAATATTTTATAGAAAATCATTAAGCAATTAAGTCTGGCAGATCTCACATCATAGAAAAAGCAGCTTGAAGTCTGTGCAGTTAATGCTTCCCAGTTGTTTGGGATGTCTTCTTGGAGTCTTAACTCCAATCCTTGCTTCAGAATAACTATAATTATCTCTTAATTGCCATTATTGTTTAACATTTTTAGCATTTGCAAGTGCAAACTGTTACAGTTTTCTGTGCAGATACAATCAGTAGCCAGGGTTCACAATGCAAGCAATTAAAATCCCGTGATTATTACAAGCCTGCATGTCTATGCAACAGCTTCAATCTGCATAATTTGCCAAGACGTAGGCTAGAAACTCAGACAAATTTAGCATTTATTTAGTAACCCAGCAAAGCTACTACCTCTTGCTGCCTCCAATGATTTTCATCTACGGCACTTTTTGGAAGGACGTGAGCGCTGAAAGGAGGGGAAAGAAAGCATTTTCTAGAATACATCCCTGGAGAATATACAGCAAAGATAAAATTATGCACATGAATTATGCATATGAATTATGATTTCACTCCTATTTTTGTTGGGATTAGCTCATGTTTGGTGTGCAGCCCTGGCAGGTTGCTGGCAGTTTGGCAGCGAGCAGAGCGCTCTCGCCAGCTCCCAGCGTGTCCCTGCGCTTTCGGGTCCCTTGTTCCTCGGGGGCTGCGGAGCCTCTTGGGGAGCAGCCGTGAGGATGCAGCCCCTGCGCCTTCACCCCGCTGGCCTGGGAAAGCAGTTTTTGTCTGTGTTAATTTATGGTACCTCTTCTGAAAACATGCAATGGATGAAAACAAGATTTAGGTGTAAAACTAAAAAAGCAAGTCTGCACTATTTTGTATAGAGGAGGAGGCGTTTGCAGGCTCTGCTGCCACCAGCCAGGTTTCACTGGTGTCCCCGGGGTCCCCAGCACCTCCCGGGGAAGGCAGGCATGGAAACATTCCCAGCTCCAGGGAGAGGATCGCAAGGAGGAGGCGGCAGCAGCGTTTCCAAAATCTGCGCACCAGACTCAGCTGCAGTCCCAGCGCACAGGCGATGAAAGCCACATTAAATCAAGCCTGCAGTCCTTCCATGAGAAACAGCTCGGGAAGCCTGAGCCCAGGAGGGCTGGTGACCCCAACCCACAGGGGTTTCCATGTGAAAGGACGTTTAATGGCCCTCAGTGCAGGGGAAGAATTATCCTGATTAGCCAAATCACCAGGGCACCTGCACCCAGGGGGAGGGCTCAGGGAACCAACTCGGGGGTCCAGGCTGGGGTGTCCCATCGCTGCTGCTGCCTTGGAGTGACATCCCTGACAACCCAGCAGTTGTTTGTGTGAGAAAATGAGATTAGGAAAGTATTTCAAGTATTTGTGTCTGTCCTTCAGTGGCAAAGCAGCCCGGAGCCAGCGCTGTTTGTCCCGTCAGCTGGCCAGCAGCTTGGGAAAACAGCCGGGAAGGTGCTGGGAGGCACCTCAGGCACCAGCAGAGATAACGCTGAATTTGCACATGCCTTTGGGGAATGGTGTGTATCCTGGTGCAGGCAGGGGCACTCGCTAAATCCCCCTCCCAGGGATGGGGTAGCTGCGTGTGCAGGTTTGCAGGACCCCTCTGCGGCCGGGGGCTCCCCAGGCAGCTCCTGCTCCTGCACCCATCTCAGCTCTGGGACAAGTGGTTTTTCTGTTCCCGCTGTCCTCAGCCTGCCCGCTCTACAACCTGAGCCAGTCACCTGAGGACCCGTGTGGCTGAGGACGGCACAGCTCGTGACACTGGTGTGTAACGCCTGGCAATGCTCTGCATGGCGCAGGCAAAACACAGGTGACTGGTGCAGCCACATCGACTTCCCCACATGTATGAGCATGTCAGAGGATTGGGGATTTTTCCTGGGTTCAGGTGTTTGATCTGCTTTGAAATGCGGCTGATAGGAAAAGTTAGTAAATTTGGACGTTCCCAGGAAAGAGAACCAAAGGCGGGATGGGCAGAAACTGCAGTGTCCAGGAAAGCCTGGGACTGTAACCCTCCAAAATTCCACCTGAGTTTTGGGCCAGTTATGCTCCCAGAGCAACAAGATTAAGATGCACTCCCTCCATTTTGCCTTTTACAGGAAGAGACACAGCTGACAAATCTGAAAGGTGAGGAGGAGGCAGGGAGAACCGGCAGCAGCTCCCAGGTTATCACTTTGTCGAAATCAGCAGGTATCTGCCGTGCCCTTGAGCTCTCTCTCGCGGCTCCTCTTTAATTTGGCTTCCCCATGGCAGCTGTCAGCATCCCCGCATTATCAAACCACCTGCCTGAATTTCAAGGATCTCATCCATGTATTCAGCAGGAATATAAATTTCTGGGAGCTCTTGGCGGCCTTGAGATCAGAACAGCCAGCCCGGGGATTTCTGCTGAGCTGTGCTGACACCCCTGAGCTGGAATTTCTCAGCTGGGGGGCTGCAGACAGGGGTTTTGATTGAAGCTGTAACCAAACAAGATGGGCAAAATGTTGTTGGTGTTTTTCTGGCCACAGCCCCGCTCCCTGGTGCCCGGAGGAGCATGGGGCCCGCTTGCCCGTGTAAGTCTGTTCTCCCGTGTCCCAGCAGCATCATGGCTGGGGAGACCCAGCCCGGGAGAAATGAGCCCAAGTGACACAGCCCAGGGAAGACACTCACTGCACGTGTTCTTAGACAAATGTCGCTCTTGAAATCAACAGAGAGGGAGATTCCTCTGCAGCCTGGGGAGCCATCCTGTCCACATTCTTCCCTGGGACCTTCAAAGGAGCTGAGGAATCCAATTCCCACTAATTTGCTTTGAAAACACCAACCTAAAATTGTAATGATGGCATGCTGTATTACAGGGGAGGAAAGAACCCACCAGACTAGCTACATTGTTTTCCTAAGACGGGGGTTTTGATGATTTATTTAGACTTACATTTTTAACAATATTATGTTGGTTAATGTTGGAAGGTGTTCCTACAACTAATGAAAATTTCATAGACTGACTGGGGAAGAAAGAGCCCATTTTATGTCCTCTACCAGATGGCCTGAGCCAGCTGCTCACTTTTTTTCTTTGAACTGTGATTCTAATGACTTCTCCATCCTTTGAAGTCTGTCTCTGAGCTGCTGAACCAGATGTATTTGCATGATAGTAGCAGAGCGCGTTTAACAGTTGCCGACTTTTGCTATTTTCCCCCATGGCCACTGCTGGATACTGTTTACTTTCATTTGGGGGTTTTAAGGGGCGAAGGCTTACCAGGCGCTGGTAAAATGTGTCTTGGTGTAACATCGCTGGCTGCAGTGAGTTATGCCCTAAATCCACAGCATCTTTACCCAGCTCTCAGCTGGTTTCATTGCTTTATAAACCCAGGCAGTGGTGTGAGTCTGATTTCAGTCCCAGATTTATGAGGGCCTCACAAAAGCAGGGGCTGCTGTCAAAAATGTTAATTTCAGCACCATTTTAAAAACAGGATGAGAAGAAAGGAAGAGCGTTAAATATGTATTAAGAAGTTTTAAAAATAATAAATCACAAAATAAAATAAGTCTTTTTTTACACTGCCTCGCAGAGCACTTACAGGATGTCAAACAGTGGCTCTCCCCAGAGCGATGGCTGGGCTGGGATGGCAAAGAGCTCTCTAAAATCATCCGAGCACAATATTAATACGTGGTACTGCCTGAGGCTGTCTCTGCTACGTGTTTCACTGTGTCTGCCTCGGAGGCCTGTTAGGGACTTTGGGGGAACAAATAATAAGGAATAAATGGAACTGTGGAGGTAAGAAGCAGAGCAATTAGCCATAATCAGACAGCCCAGGGCAAAGAAGAAAGCCGAGGCGACAGTACTGCGAGCACAGCATGTACTTTCCTTACTTGAGGTGCTTGGCCCGATAAGGAAATGAAAGGAAGGTGAAGCGAGGTGAACCGGAGGTAAGACACTCGAGTGAGGTACCAGATCGTGGCTTCGCCTGGTTGTGACAGGGATGGAGAGGACGCCGTGCCCGGCCCTGCAGCCCCCCGCTCCTTTCGGGGGATGCAGGTCCCCATGTTGGCAGTTGCTCTATGCGCAGGGCAGCGACACTTGGCCTGTCCCCGTTCAAGGGTATTTCCCCAACCGTGGCCTTTCAGTCCCTGGCCTCTCTCCTGGGATCCTACTCACAAGGAAATGGTGGGAGAATCTGTTAATTTGATGTTACACACCAGCAAGAAATTAATTCCGGGCAAGGTGCAGATGGAATCTGGAGTCACGTCCCTAACATGGGCAGGTTTCTGTTCCCAGCCGCCAGCCGCTCGTGTCCCCAGTGCCGTAAATCTGTGGCGTCCCGTGTACAGACGGGCCTGGGACGGGGCAGGGGGTCCCCGCTCAGCAGCCGGGGGCTGATTTCAGGCCACATCGATCCCTTACGGTGGGTGTTAAAGAAACGCGGAGTGTCCATGACGGCTAAAATCTGCACAGGGAGGCTGGGCACCTGTGAGGATGGTGACACCGCTGAGGGTGACACTGCTGTGCGGGTGTCCGGGCTGTGAGGGTGACACTGCTGTGAGTGGCACTGCTGTGCGGGTGTCCTGGCTGTGCGGGTGACACTGCTGTGAGTGGCACTGCTGTGCGGGTGTCCGGGCTGTGCGGGTGACACTGCTGTGAGTGGCACTGCTGTGCGGGTGTCCGGGCTGTGCGGGTGACACTGCTGTGAGTGGCACTGCTGTGCGGGTGTCCCCGCTGCCACCCGGGCCGGCCCCGCCCGGCCGCCGTAGCCGCCCTCCGCCCCGGAAGCGCTCCCGTTGCCATAGCGCCGCTGCCGGGAGGGCGGAAGATGGCGGCCGTGGCGGTGGCGCGGCCGGAGGAGCCGGACGGCTCTTTGCGCCGGTACCTGGAGCGGTTGGGCGCCCTGCGCTCCCAGCCCGGCGCGGAGCGGCCCGACGGCGGCCGCCGCACCGAGCTCCACCTGCTCTTCGACCAGCTCATCTCGGAGAGCTGCGGGCCGGCGCCGGCGGCCGCGCCCAGCGCCCAGGTACGGCGGGGCCCGGGGCCGGGGCCGGGGCGGCGGGGGCCGGGGCCGGGGCGGCGGGGGCCGGGCCGGTGCTGGGGCTCGGGCGGGGCGGGCGCGGGGATGTGCGCGGCCGCGGGGGGGAGAACGCGCTCGCACGTGGGTGTGCACGTCACGCGAGTGTGCACGTCACGTGGGTGTCCACGTCACGGGAGTCCAACGTGACGCAATTTGCAATTAATTGATTGTTTTGGACGATGCTCCTTTCCCCGCTGCCTGTCCCTTGGTGCAAGTTTGTGTTTCTCTTTCGTAGCTGCCGGCTGGGCTGCCCCGGTGTTCGCGGGGTCGTCGAGCGGCTCCCCTGCGGATCCGTGTCACGTCCCGTGTGGGGACCGAGCGCTGGGGTGCGGCAGGGGCAGCTCACGGGCTGCAGTTCCATCCGTTTCGTGACGTTACCCGCGCGTACTGATGTTTGTGGTATCCACACAGATCGGGTTGTGTGATCAAAGTCTCAGCTGATGATGTGGTTTCCACCCAGCTTTGTAGTCTCGGAATAATAAACCAAGGCTTCTCTTTTCCAGGATGTTTGTGCTCTGCTTGTCCAAGCCTGTCAGCTGGTTCACCTTGATCAGGAACATCTTGTCAGCAAACTTTGCCAGCTCATCCATCACTTACTTAACAGATTTCAGGTACGGAAGGTTTGGCCTTGTCCGTCCTTTCCCTGTGTGCTTGCTCCCTGGGAAGCCCTTCTGTCTTTTTACGGGATTATGGAGCCGACCTTCATGCTGAGTTTCTCAGATTTTCAATATATTGCTTATTTATTCCTAGCTGAGGTTCTGATCTGTGGCTGCAGCATGGCTGTGAAAACAGCTCAGTCACAAATGACAGACCATTGGAAATACTCTTGGCTATAGGACACTTGTTTTGATATATCCACTTCTGAAGTGTCGGCTGATTCTGTGATTGTATGTGATTTTAACAGCCAGGTCACCTGAGTCTGTAATCAATATATCTGCGTGTATTAACTCCAACACGACGATGTTTTCTTGACCACAGTCCTTTTCTGCTGTGTCAGGTGATGGTCGATGAACAGAACTTGAATTTTCTTCTCTCCTACTGCATCTCCGCTCTTAAGCAGTGCAACTCTTGGACACATGTGGAAATTCTGCAAGCCTTAGCAGCTCTTGTTTACAATAATGGACCGAAATGTCAGAAGGTGAGCTTACAAGCCAAGAGAAAGTAAACACAAAAATATTTACACTCTTTTTCCTACAAAAAAGGACAATTAAAAAGTGTCATGTTCTCAAATCATCACATCTTTTATGTTAAGAATAATCCCATTTAAATAGTGACTGATATTTGTAGAAAAGCTGAATTTGAGGTGTGATCGGTGTATATACCAGTAATCAGGACCACTTACTATCTGGCTTGAGCCAAAGGCACACTATCAAAGAAAGGCACCAGATGTAGTGTGCAGACTGACCACCCCAGTGTACCTGTGGATCAGGCAGGAAGAATGCGGGGAGCTTCAAATTGCTCGTTACTCAGCAGGCTCCACTGAGGACCCTAAAATTTATCCTGTAACCAGATCAGGTCTTTTGTGTGCGATGGGCTTGAAGCCGTGGCAAAGTGGAGACTGTCGGATATCAACCCTGAGGTCTGCACAAAGCTCCCTGTTGCTGCAGCGTGACCAGGAGTGTTTGATGCAATGAATTCTCCTGCTGTCAGCAGCTCTTGGCAGCTTGCAGAGCAGTTTCTGGTGTTGGGCTGAAGCACATGGCGGTGATGCCGGTGGTTCTGGGGCTGCCAGCTCGCATGGGTCTGTAGCCTGCATAACCGCAGCAGTTTGGTACGGCAGTTACTGGCTGAGCTTTATGTCTGGGCAGAAAGGATAAGCTGGGACTCGATCTGAACTATGCTCATGCTCAATACTTTTAAAATACAAAATAAAAAACCTTTGGAAATTAATATTTTCATGTCATTTTTATAATCTGTCTGTGGAATCTGAAATTGCAGCTGACAAATCTTTTTTTGTAGCATAGATATGTCTAGCTACCAAACAGAAGAGCCAGGAGGCTGAGGGAAGAGCACCGACCCCTAATGACTTCTCCTGGTTTGTTTTAGTATCTCCCGGATTTGCTGGGCAAGACTGGGCTCTTGGTGCAGTTCAGCGATTCGGCTCAGCCGGACGTGGAGCTCCGGAGGGCAGCGGTTCGCAGCATGGCCAACCTGTGTCTCAGGTGCGTACCAGCCTGCTCAGATGGTGGAGCGGATGCTTTAGACGTACATCTGAGCACAGGCACAGCTGCTGTGCTCTGTTTTTGTAGTTATTGTCAGTGATTCTTTTTCAATTCATCTGTTTTTCTATTCCACATGTAAACATGCTGATGCCACAGCAGCATCAAATCCTCAGTGGTGTTCTCAGTGGTGCCCAGTGAAAGGACAAGAGGCAGTGGGCACAAACTGAAATACAGGAAATTCTGATTAAACATAGGAAAACAAAGAAAAAAAAACCCAAGGATTATCGAACACTTGGGTCTGAGCTGGTGTAACTTTATAAAGCTGCGGGACAGACTATGAACGAGCCATCTGTCTCTTCCTTTCATTTTAGCGTGCCTGGACAGCCGTACTTGGATGAGTCCTACAGAAACGTCTGTTTTCAAACTTTTCTAAGTGTGCTGCAGTCTTCAAAAACCTCCGATGTAGATGACATCACTTTTTGCATGGTAAGTGTAAGCCTAATTGTCTAGAATAATCTAATTAGGAGATTGTGCTGCTGGAATGTTGGAATTTGGAATGTATGAAATTTGGAATATTGTCAACTGAGATTTTGCTTAAATAGTCTTTTTTTTTTTTTTTTTAATAATCATAAGTAACTGTCCCAGTAATTATGTTGAGCAAAAACATAAGTGCCTAGAAGGTCACTTGAAAGAGGCGAACATTCAGTGTTTTGGGAAGGAGAAGTAATTCTGTCTTTTGGTTTCCAGTTACTGCAAAATGCACTGAAAGGTATCCAGTCGCTTCTCAATGGTGGGAAGATGAAACTAATGCAAACTGACCAAATTGGATCTCTTCTTGCAGTATTAAAGGTAAATACTTAAATCCACTTGGAGGAGGAGGCAGACACGGGAAGGTGCATGTTCCAGGTGCTTGTGAAGTGGGAAACAGCAGGAGAAGACAAGGAGGGAGCAGAAAGAGCGTGGGGGCAACGTTGTGTGAGAGAGAAAGGGATTGAGTTTCTCTCACAGCATCTTAACTGCACTTCCCGCAAAAAAATGTGAGAGAAAGATGGGAGGCTCATTTTTTTGGACCTATTAAGATCCTTCTAGAGATGGTTGAATTTCAGGTGTTGCATAGCTGTTAAGTAGCATGGGGAGAGGGCAGACCCGGGGGAAGGATCACCAGCCCAACCAAAAATTGATGAACAGCCGAGTATTTACAGTAAATCTTTGTGCGTCAAAAAGGGGGAGAATGCTAACGTTTTTGTGACTGTTCGAGAAATGCATGTTTCACGGACTGCCAGGACTGAGCATAGAAATGCCCGCAGCCTTGTACCCAGCTCCGCTACCGCAGTACGACAAGAGGTCGCCCGCTAAACAGGAGCAATTGGAACCGGCCGCCTTTAAGCAGACGGGGGTAAGCTGAAATTATACCGATGCTACTGTTTGCTCATTGTGTGTGTGTTTGCTGCGGTTGTTCATTACCTGAGGTGATATTAGTGGCTGAAAGGCACTTTGTGTTCTGAGTATGTGATACGTTTCGGATTCTTTGCTGTAAAGGTATTGATTGTAAACCTCCGCACTGAGTAAAACTGCTTTGTACGCTCAGATGCTGAGAGCAGCTGGCTCTGCAGAGCCTGGTTTTCCTGAGTTACGCTCTGTGCATCAGTTATTCATCTGTAGCCAAGAATTCTTGGCCTGCAGACAGGGGATTGGTTCCTACAGACTAGGCGAAGCTTTTTATTTTATAAGTTACATTTTCCCTCCTGACACTTGCACAATTGTTTGACTATTTCTTAGGGAAGTCAAGTTCATCTAGAGGCTGATTTCCTCCTCCCTCCCCCATCTGTTCTGCTTAATCCTTCTGCAGGTTATTTTTTAACCCTGTAAATATTTTGGATTACCGATTATCTGAAAGACATTCAAGAAAATAAAGTTGTATAGTCATGTTGACGTGTTTCTTTTACATGTTAAATACCTACTGTAAATTAAAAAGAACTACAGAAGTATTTACTCTTTCTCTTCTTTAATTACTTTTGTGTGAAATCTGATTTTTAACTAAAAGTTTTCTTGCAGATCTTTTGCTTTACTAATGAAGAGGCCAAAGCTTAATTTTTGAGGCTGTTCAGATATAAACTGTGTATTTACACTAAGATATTCCTGTACTGATGTTACTGTTGCTACTAATAAGCAGGGTTTGCAGATTCTCAGATACTAAAGAAGTGACAGTTTCTGTATGTACGGTATTGCACATTCGTGTAATTGTACTTACGTGCAGTATTGTTGCATCGGAAGACTGCTACATAGCTGTGATAACTCTTGATTAAATTAAATCTCATCTGAAAACTCATTTAGAAACTTGTATAATTTGATGTTGATGTACTACACAGAGGACATGATTTATTATCTTAAACTCTGGTTTTATGCTGGATTAGCAATTAGTTTTGTTTTCAGTTAAGACCTTTTTTCCTGAGATTTACAACTACAAAATGTTTGCACATCTTTCTAGATATTACTTCAAAAGATTGAAAAAAAAAAAATCTATTTTTGTCTTACAACAGAACCGAAGGAAGAAGTCCAAAGGCAAACAAAAGAAGGGAGAGCTTGCGGAAGAAGGAAAAGAACATTCGGGTGATGCAGGAAACGAATCGGTACTTGGAGCCGACATGCTGAAATTGCACTTGGGGGATGTGCCGAACAGCCCCCGTGCAGACCCCGGGACCCGCGCACCGGCCGGGGCAGCTGTGCCCGCCGGAAAGGACCACTCGTCCTCACGCTGTACCGCCTGGAAAAGAATCAGCAGCAGCGAGTCGGAGTATTCGGATGCTGAAGGTGGAATACAGAGCAAAGTGAGGTGATTGTCGTTGATGTGAACAGAAAGCACAGTAGCAGAGCGTACTGTTCGTAACGATTTAAGCTCACGTGTCATGTTAAAGCCCAGCTTTTGCTCCTGTCAATCTGGCACAACTTTTACATGTGTGCAGACTCTTCCACGTGATCTTAGTGCTTTTTTCTTAATCAAAACTCTTGGAGAAATCACTTTGCCTTTTGATTTCTCTGGTGATACGAATTACTGCCTTCCAATTTTCTTGTACTGGTTTGAAAGTAAATTTGTTCTTTCTCTTCCTGTTCTTGGTCTAAAAAAATTCTTCTCACAGCTAGCCACTCTCATATGTGAAAGAGATTGCATCCATTACTTTGCACTGCTGTGATTTCATTAGTCTTTTTGTTTGTTTTTAAGATCTTACCAAGCCAATGTTCGTCAAGGGGCCCTGGCCTGTTTCCTCTCCGCTATAAAATCAATAGAGAAAAGAGTTATTTATGGCTACTGGTCAGCGTTTGTTCCCGATGCACCCGGTATTGGCAGCCCCCAGTCGGTGTCCTTGATGACAATTGCTTTAAAGGACCCTTCTCCAAAGGTGAGGCAATTCTGCGTAGGGAAAGCATTGTATTTTTGTATTTTTTCCCATATTAATCTTTAGAGTTGTTTTCTCTGGCCTTCAGTAGGTACTTTGGCTGCCGTATCTGTATTGCTTGGTCACCGTAACACAAGAAATAAGAGGATGTATTGGTTAAGGAAACAAAGGATTAGTTGTATACTGCTTACAGTTATGAGAAAATATAGTTGGAGTTGAATTTTCTCTGGCTGGAGAAAGAGACTTTTACAAATCTTAAAATTCTCCATCAGCTTGAAGGAGGTGTTAAAAGTGGGTAACAGAAATGTCTTATCGTTTCAGACCCGTGCCTGTGCTCTTCAAGTTCTCTCAGCCATCCTGGAAGGTTCTAAGCAGTTTCTTTCTGTTGCTGAAGATGCCAGTGACCACAAGAGAGCTTTCACTCCCTTCTCGGTCACCATTGCGTCCAGCGTGCGGGAGCTGCACCGCTGCCTGCTGCTCGCCCTGGTGGCAGAGTCCTCCTCCCAAACACTGACACAGATAGTCAAGGTAACTGCACCATAGATGTTTCAAATGCTGCCCAAGAGATGATGTTTTTCTCTAGATTATGTCTTGAAGAAAGATTACACAAATATTATTGGAGCTGTTGGGGACTAAGGTGGTGGTGGGGTAATACAGGGTGGTTCAAAAAGATGGACCCAATTTCAAACACATAGTGATTTCAGATTGAGTCCATCTTTTTGAAACACCCTGTTGACTGTTGTTGTCTCACGAGGCTTCATGGACTGAGTCTTCCTACAGAGTCCTGGGGTTTCTTTTCTCTCCAGCACAATTCTTTTGTTCCTGCATTTCTTTCATGTAGTCTTTTTGGAGCTGAATCAACCTATGAAATGATTCTGAAAACTTTGAAACTGGAATCCCAATTGTCAAGAAAAACTATTGAAATTCCGTGGTCTTAATGCCAGGTCATAGTGGTTAAATAGTTGTTCTTAGGAGCCAAGTTTGTAACCGGTTTTCAAAACAGCAGATAATTGGCACATTTGTTTTCAGGTGCCCTCAGATAATTAGCTGTCTAAATGACCTAAATTGCAAATGTAAGAACAAATCTCTTGGAGGCCAGACTGACATTGTAACCACTGCTCCATGTATGTTCTTTTGTGCGTTTCAGTGCCTTGCGAATTTGGTTTCAAATGCACCTTACAGCCGTTTAAAACCTGGGTTGCTGACGAGAGTTTGGAACCAGATAAAGCCATACATTTGCCATAAAGGTGTGTATATGTTATACCTTAATTTGACACTGGTTATTACAAAATAGTTGTGGATTTCCCTCTCCCCACCGCATGCTTCATAAATACATCAAAATATGTGTTGCTGTCAAATTGCATGTTATGATCTGTTTCATTTGAAAAGTGCTGAAGAAGGATGCTGAAGTGTTGGTGAGATGCTAACAGACTGGATTTTCTTCCCCCGCCCTGTTCTTTCTTGCAGATGTGAATGTTCGAGTTTCCAGTCTCACATTATTAGGGGCCATAGTATCTGTCCAAGCACCTTTACCAGAGGTGCAGTTACTTTTGCAGCAGCCCAGTTCCGCAGGGCTGAATAACAGCGGCAGCGCAACCCCTCACCGCTGGAGTAGTGATCCGTGGAGGAAAGCCCTGCCCTCGGAGCGGGGGACTCCGGAGAATCCAGCGGGATGTATGGCTTCGGAACCCTGCTGGCTTATCCACCTCTGCGTTTCCATCATCGTGCTGCCCAGAGAGGACTCCTGTTCTGACAGCGATGCTAACTTAGCGTTTTCCAGCGTTTATGAGCCCTGTCCCCTTCGGCTGGAGTCCTTACAGGTGTGGATGAGCAGGAAGTTTGTAAAATCGACATTTTGGTACAACAGCAAACTGCCTCATGTCAGCCAGGCCTCAGACGTGGTTGCCTTTGCTCCTCGCTCTTTCAGTGAGATTTAGGCTAAAGCACTTGCTCGCCTAGTGTCTGTGCTGCTGTGACTGACAGAGCAGCGTTAGGGAATAATGTTTCAATTCTGTGACTGTGGCTGCAGCATAACTGTCCCATAGTAACACCTGCTGTAGCAAGTTCGTCAGCCTGTGATTTTTGTTGCCTTCATTATTTTTAAATATTATTTGGCTGTGTGTGCTGACACCTGGTGAAGGCTGTGAAACTTCCCCATGCAAACTCCTCCATACAGAATCTAAATTCAAGTTTTGCTCGAAAACAGTGGGGAAGAACCTTGCAGCCAAAGAATAGTCTGCAGGGAACTATGGAGCGATGCTGATACGACTAAAGCAGTACCTGTGAATGTTGAGACTTGGCCTTGTTTTCCTTCATGTAACTACAAAAAATAATAAGATTTTGTAACATGCATCCTAAGAAGTCTCACTTTTACTGTGCTTGTTAAATCCAGCTTCACAGAATGCAGCAGCAGTATTACGGGTGATACAGAATATGTTGCTCTTACAGGCAGTCTTGCTTGATTTTTTAGCTACAGGAGACCTCACAGTAAATAATTCATGGTGTTGCTACCTGATAGTGCTTTTGTGGCCCTTTTTTGAACAAGATAATGGAATAGGGAGGTTTTTAATTAGCTGTATTATTCTAGAAGTTGTGCTGCAAGGTGTATCTGTTACATCAGAGTTTAGTATGTGGTCCAAGTGTTGATTAGCCCGTTGACATTCTCTCTGTGTGTATTTGGGGTATTTTCGTTTAACAGAAGGAAATGACACTGAATGGAATTTCTTTTGTTTGTGCGTAGGTGTTGGCTCTTCTTGTGAAAGGTTATTTCTCTCTGGCTCAGAGCTATTTCCTAGAACTTGGAGAAGTGGCTTGCAGGTGCATGGAAGAAATGGATCCATCCATTCAGCTTCATGGAGCCAAAGTAAGAGCAGGAGGAAACGTCAACATCGTTTTACCAAGTCAGTTTTACCTGTTAGTGTGCTTCGCCAATGCAGATGAGTGGTGATGAATATCCAGAGCATCTCTGGGTGCCTGCTGTAGCTCTTTGGCACATGCAGTACCCTGACAGTTTGAGAAGTGCGCTTTCCACTTCCAGTCTTGAATTCTTAGCAGAATTTTGTTGCTCTGCTGAGACACCAGGAAGCTTGGGAAATGCAAAGACTGTAGCACTGGCCTTTCTCTGACGTAGCCTCAGCTGGTGCAGGAGCTGTAGTCTGTCACCCAGAGGAAAGCTCAGCAAGATTTCCTCTTTGCCCAGCAATTTGTTAGGCTGTTCTAGCTGGAGACTTTACGTAAGAAAGGATTTTCCTCTCATTTCTTTACTAGCAGGGACAGAATAGGGTCCAAAACAATACCGAATCTTTTCTTTTTGTTACCTGGGTAAGTAAGTATAGTCCTAAGTGAAGGTCGCTATAGTTCCATGGTGCTTGAGTCATCCCCGGTAAAGATCTCGTTGGTTTTTGTTTCCTTGCAGCTTCTGGAGGAGCTGGGCACGGGGGTACTGCAGCAGTACAGACCCGATTCCGCCGTGTCCCCTGAGCAGAGGGTACCGCTCAGCCTGGTGAGTGCGTGGGCTCCTCTGAGACTCCTTTCTTCAGCTCCACAAAGTTACTGGCACAGGAACAGATAAATCAATTGCAGGAAAGCAGAAAGGGACTCAGTACCCTGTGGCTTTATAGGTGATGATATGCACAACTTTTATAGACTTCCTGCATTATTATTGTATCCGGTTTTTGTCTGTAGGCAGATGTGTTGTGGTTTTTTTCTTTTTTTCCTTTTTTTCTTAGAAAAAGACAATCTACTATAGAACTTGAGCATAACTGCTGAGTTTAAATAGGTAAACCTGGCTGCTTCCTCTGTAGGTTGTAACTTTCTGGACAATGATGTTAAATGGCCCTTTACCTGGGATTCTTCAGAACTCTCCACATGCGACTCTTCAGACAAGCGCCTGTGATGCCCTGTCCTCTATCTTGCCAGAAGCTTTCAGCAGTCTGCAGGTAGGAGTGCGCTCCTTTAATCGGGGCGTTTTCACCTCCTGAGGCCTTGTGCTTGTCTACCAGATTACAGTAGCGTAAAGCCTTTGAAAAACTTACAGGGAAAGAGTAGAGAAACCTTCCAGATTTCTTTTACACTCTGAACAAGTCGTGACTATTGAAGACTGGGAAAGGCAATGTTGGGAGTAATTCATCTGTCAAAATTATTAAACTGTGGGTCACAGAAGCCGTTTGGCCCCACCACGCATACTCCGCATTGGTGATGCCACATGGGAGATGGAGGGCAAGAATGTCATTGCACAAAGGAGGGGTGAAGGGTTGTTATTTTGCTGGTTAAGTCTTCGATGAGACAGCCGAGCGAACAGCCATGGGCTGACGTTGGTCACCAATTTGCATGCATGGTTTTTTCTTTTGGCTGGATTTTAAAACACGAAACTGCAGCGATCGCCCTGGCAGGAGCAAATAAGTGTGTTGGCCTTACTCTCCTTTTGTAACATTAAATATGCTTTTAAACATAAAAGCCTTGGCAGTGTGTCACCGCTGCATTGTGCAGCTCCTTTTGTGTCACTGTGCCCTTCTTGATGGGGAGTGCTCTGCCAGATCTCATTTGCCCCAGAACTGCCGGTCCAGCAGTATCTCTGGAATTCTCCCTCTGGTTTCCCCAAGTACAGCGTGTACTTCATCACCCTGTACTTTGATCCCATACACTCTCTTGTCCCCGTGGCCATGTGGGTTCAAGTCAGTGCCCACCCTGACCCCTTGCTCTGATGAAACAAGGGTTTTTGTCATGGGTTGGTAAACTGACAATCTGTCCAGGATGAACTTAATCTGCCTGGCTGTCCTTGTTAATGAAGGGGAAAGAGTGAAGTAAGACGGGAAAAAGCAACCGGTCCAGTCTGTTTTACCGCTGATGGGCCATGCCTTTTGCGTTTGGATGATAGTTAGTATTTTGGTTTCCTTTGTGGGCTTATCTAACAACAACAAGATCATGTTTGCTGGAGTCATTCCCATTTCCCCCGTGGCATCCTGAAATGCCACTCAGTTACTTAAAAGAGTGCGCTCTGAATGATAGCTTCTATACATTCCACATATTACGGTCTTTCAGAGTATTTGCCAGTTGTCTTTGTGGGCCAGAGCTCTCTTTGGTTTCTCTCTGGTGCCGTCACTGCTCCTCGTTGCAGGACGACCAGCAGATCCTGTGTGTCACTCTGCTGCTGGGCCTGAACCACAGCGAGAACCCGCTGGTAAAAGCCGCTGCCGCACGTGCGCTTGGAGTCTACATCCTCTTCTCTTGCCTTCGGCAGGTCAGAACTGGCCTATTTTTCTTATTTTGAGCCATTTTATAACTGGTTTGGTGAACCGTAAGATGTGGGATGAGTTCTTCTGGAATGAGTTGACCTCTTTCTTGATTCTGGTCTGTATGTGTATTTAGCTTTTCCTGTCTGTCTCCAGACCTCCTGCCTTTGTGTGGTGAACAGAACCAGTGCAAGTTTTTAATGTGAAAGCTTCAGTTTTGCTTAAAACTAAGTAGTAAGGCTTATCTAGAGAAAAATGCTGGCTTGTTTCCACAAAAAACCTGGTCTTAGCTTGGCTGAGCCGGAAGACTCTCTGGTTTTTGCAATGTGGCCTTAAACGAGTGCTGGTAATAAAAAAAATTATGCAGTAGCTGACGTTGAGATTTGATTCCAAAATATTTTGAAAGAAAATCCTTTGCCACAGGCATGGGAATGAAAAGCAAAGGTAATGTGCCGTAGAAGAGAAGATTAGACAGGCAGCTCAACAGGGAGTTTGGAGAAGCAATTACTTTCTTAAGAGTGGGATTTGATGAGTGTAAGATTGGCAGTCCAGGTAATTATGTTAAAATCCACAGTAACTAAAGCACCAATGAAATTAAATAATGCATTGAAACTTTTCAGTAACAACTACCCAAGAGAGGGGTGAACTTTGTCAGTGTGTGGGCCTAGACTGTTAACGAAGGGCCAAACGAAGCTGTACAGCGAGCACCAGAAACCTGTTAAAAGTTGTTGCCTGAAAAAGAACAGTAGATGAGTAGAGCTGGTGTCTGTGCAGGTACCATTTTCCCTGGAAAGGCCAGAATGTGTATGTTACTGAGGAAATCACCTGAGTTTTTGAAACTTTCTAACTTTGCAGCAGTTTTTGCCTTTAGGACGTGATGTTTGTGGCAGACACAGCAAACGCTATTCTGAATTCCCTCCATGACAAGTCTCCGAACGTCCGTGCCAAAGCAGCGTGGTCCCTGGGCAACCTGACAGACACCCTGATCATCAACATGTACGTGAGTGTGGCACGGCCCGCGGAACGCCTCTCTGCCCCGATTCCCATAGCGTCACACAGGGTCAAAACAAAGCCCAAATTTGGCTTGGATGCTTCTTTCTGAGCACTCTTCAGTCTGTGTGTCTCCCAGTGTATGACAACGTATTATAAGTATCCCATGTCCATCTGGGGTTGAGTTCCACTAAACTGCTTGGGTTTAGGTCTTTCTGATCATCAGTTCTGGAGTGTATTCCAAGTTTCCTTTTCAGTTTTTTATTTCTCCTATGTTGCTTTGTGCAGTTGCATGTTCCATGGTTACTTCACTTTCACCATAACACAGAAGTAAAATTAATAAATATTTAACATTTCCTCAAGCGAAAGACTGAAGGAGTTCTAACCTACTGTTACATTTTTAACAGGACAAATGGTTTATCATATATTCCTGCCTCTGAGCAATCCGTTGCCCTCTGTTTTATATTACAGACTAAACGCATTGCTAACCGGCTTTCTTGCATTGATAGTTTGGTTTTAAATTAATAAACATAGTGGTCACATGTAGTAAGGTCTACCTTACATATTAGCCCTCTAAAGAGTGAAGGTTGTTCATAGGCATTTATAAAGGATTGTCTCACATCTTTGGGGCTGGATTGTCTGAGCTGGGCTCTCACAGGGCGACTCTTCCTGCAGGGAAACCATGGGACAGCGTTTTCAAGAGGAATTTTCTGATCTCCTCCTGTTGAAAATGTTATGGTCTGCGACTGAAGCATCCAAGGACAGAGACAAGGTATGACCGAGGGGAAGGAGGGTGGAGTTACCATGGTGTAGTTAACTCTCGCATTTAAAAAAAAAAAAGAGAGGAAAAAAGGCACCAGTTACTTCAGGTTGGGATGTTTTGCCCCAATGGACAGGGAGCTGCAGCTCAGCAGCCTCTCCTGAGGGCCGGGCTTTGGAGGTTTCCCATGTTGTTTGTCCTGCAGGGTGTTTGATTGCATTTTTCCACAGTGTGGGGGGGACTTTTGGTTTGGTGGGTTTGTTTTGACCATTTGCAGGGAATGGTCTTTCTGGTGGCGTTCAGGGAGTTACCACCTTATAAGACACCAGACTGATTCCAGATGGGCTCCTTGTTGGCTCTGAGCAGGATTTCCTAGCAGGCTTGACAAAGTCTTTGCCTATAAGCTGAAAGCCAGGCTGTTTTTTTTGTATATGTGTGTTCCAGGTGAAGAGTAATGCAGTCCGGGCCCTTGGGAACGTGCTTCATTTCCTGCAGCCGTATCACGTAGCGAACCCCAGGTTCAGGGAAGCCATCGAGGAATCTCTTCAGGCCCTTATTTCCACCGTTCAGAGTGAGGCCACGATGAAAGTGCGCTGGAACGCTTGTTACGCGCTGGGGAATGTCTTCAAGAACCCTGCCTTGCCCCTCGGTGAGTCGCTTGTCCCGCTGGCTCTGGATTTGCACAGTGGGTTGTGGATTTGATAAGAAGGTCTGTTAGAAATGCGTTGGGGAAGAGGGGAGGAAGCAAAGGGAGCTGGATCTCGCTGTCGTGGCTTTCCCAGGACTCTAGCCAGTGCAACAGGCTCAGATCCTGCAAATACAGGTATATGTAGTAACTGCTGTGTCCAGTTGGATGTCATGTTAGAAAAGAGCATGAGGATGGGATTATAGCTGGGAATAGATGCAAAATGACACTTTTCCCCTTACAAAACTTCAGAAGATTAACTGGTTTTTAACTACTTTTAAATTTTATGACCTCTCAGTCTATCATTTAGACCAGTAAATATGAGCTCATTAAATATTTAGGAGATACATTGACAGTTTTGTATATTTGACTGATCCAAAAGGGTTGTTTTGGTTTGGATTGTTTTTTAGGAGAGGCTCCTTGGACAACACAAGCATACAGTGCACTTTCCTCGGTAGTGAAGTCCTGCAAGAATTTTAAAGTCCGAATCAAGTCGGCCATGGCCCTCTCCATCCCCAGCAGGAGGGAATGCTACGGCTCCACGGAGCAGTTCCGCCAGATCTGGGCTGCCTTGGTGGTTGCCTTGCAGAAGAGCGAAGACACTGAGGACTTTCTGGAGTTCAAGTACAGTGCCAGCCTCCGGACACAGATCTGCCAGGCTCTGCTGCACCTGCTGAGTCTGGCCAAGAGCACAGACCTGCCGCTCATTTGGGAAAGCATCACCCAAGACGGGGATGTGATCAAATCCTATGTCTTGCAATATCTGAAATCTGGAGCTGAAGAAAATGAAGCAGGAACGCACGTGGACTCGTGCGAGAGGGAGAGAGTGTTAAAAGGAGCTATCGAACATCTGGGTGGGATAGAGAAACAGCTGGGGGGCAAAGCCAGGGTAAGAGTGTCTGTTTATCTGGAAGATGTCTTGACAAACCACGTGAATGCCACTGAATTAGCAGAGGCTTAGAAAGAAACACCTGTTTTGGTGACCAATAACTGGCACTTTGGGCGCAGAACAGAAACGCTGCTCTCCTTTACGCAGGGCATCCAGAAGAAAAGTTTCCTGTTGCTGGTATTGAACAATTTATTTCAAGCTTATTCAAAGCATTCATAATGCCTGATGTAAAGATCTGTAGAACATAATTTTTACTTTTTTAAAAAAATTATTTTATTTTTTTGTTTAGTGTCCTCACTTGGTTTTGTTTGTACTCTTACCTGTTACAGCATTACCACTTGGAAAACAAACGCCTTTTCCTTCTTTGTACATTTTATAAAAACTGCCTGTTCTCTGAGCTTATCTAAAAGCATTTTGTTACTATTGCTGCTGTATTCAAAATGATGTTTGTAAAGGAGGGGTCTGGAAGAATTCTGTTTTTCTGATAACTGCAAATGTTGTCATTCTTGTGTTCCTGCAATAAACCCAAATCTGCCAATATTTGTGTAACAGCTTAGAGCAAACAGGCTTTGCCTTTGCCTGTCTATTCCTGGTGTCTTACACCTGGCCTGCCCTCCCTGCTGCCTCCGCTCGGCCTGTCTTCCAAAAGCTCAGAACTCCTTGTTTCCAGGGGTCGGTTCTGTGCTGCGTAAGCCACAACATCCAAAGTCGGTGCTCCAGCGCTGGAATTTTGACTCTTTTTATGGGACAGGCAGGGATGTTCTAAACCCTCTGTGGGTTTGTTTCTGTTTCTGCAGTTCTGTTCCCTTCCCACCTCTGTGACGTGCTCTGTTTGCTGTGCTCCCCGCGCCGGTGGAGGACGGAACTCTCTGATGTTGCTGGGGACAAGTCAACGCCTCCAGGAATGAGCCGCCCTGTGCGAGTTGAGAGCCTGCTGTCCTAACCTCGGCTTGGATGTTTGAGCAGAGCTCAGCGCGAGCCCTGCCCGTCATAAAAGCTCTTCGGGATACAACATTTATCTCCTTTGTTTTTCCATCCTTGCCGCTGGTTTCAGTGGGGCTCAAGTGTTTGAGTATCTGAGACCCCATTGAAAGCTGTGCCTGGGTTTCTTGCCCAGGTTTGCTGCTGTCTCTGCAGCAGCTGAAACCCAGGCGGTGAGGTAGCTCTGGACTCGGTACCCAACACGTGGCCGGGCAGCAGCCACGGCTGTTCCCGTGCTGGGCGTCTGCTCCAGCAGCCCCCATCCCATCTCGGGGTCTTCTGAACGGGGAAATCTCGGACTTTCTGCACCCCAAGAAGTGAATGAGAGCAGCTGGGATTCCCAATAGTGTGTGGCCAGTCTCCTTGGGGAGAGATGTGTTGCAGGAAGGTGGAGGGGGCAGCTGCAGGTATTCAGGCCTAATTTCCCTGGGCAACACATAAACTGCTGCTGGGGGGGCTGGGTCAGTCATGGGGCTCAGCTGTGCCCATTCCCAACCCCATGGGGTGTTGCTGCTGCTGCTGAGGATGCTGGAGCAGAGCTGGGAGGGACTCTCTGCCTGAGCCCATGGGGATGTGAAGGTCAGTGATGATTTTATGTGTTTTTTAGTGTTGAATGTTCGGTTTTGGTGCCTGGCAGAGCAGTTTGGGTGGTGTGTGCCCTGTACAGCTCACTCGCTGCTGATGAGAGCAGCAGGGTGGACACAGCCTTAGTTGGGGACTGGTGAAACACGAGGTGCTCAGGGCCGGCAAAAGGCAGCACCTTCCCCACCCTGGCCAAGGTTTTATTGTCCTGCCTCTTTATTGTTGTGTTTACAAGCCAGGCACTTTATAGGTTTTCCTATGAATAGTTTCAAGGAGAAGGTAATTACCTTATCACATGCAGAATGATTTATAGCCAAGGTGGCAAGGGACATTCAAGCTCCACATCGGCTCCGTTTGAAAGACAATCTGCCTGTTCTTCCGCGCGGGGTCACTGCGTGGGTGAAACAAAAGGGTCTTAGTGCCCAGCCCACCCGGGCCCAGCACGGGGTGTCTCCTGCGGCCGAGCCCCCGAGGGAGCGTTTCCCTGGGCACTGGTGCCCACCCATCAGCCGCGGTGCTGGGCTCCCCCTGAGCAAACCAGCAAGGAGCAACGCGGCGAGGTCAAAGCTCAGGCTGTAAAGCCCTTTGTACGTAGCTGTGTTACGTGGGTCAGTGAATGCCCAGCGCGCTGCCCGAGCGCCGGCGCGGCCTCCGCGCGGGAACGTGCCTCTCGGCCGGGCCGGGCTGACCCGTGCCGTGATGTCCTGGTCAACCGGTGCGCTTGGTTTTGTTGGGTAAAGCTTCTCGCTGGTGACCACAAACCCAGCTTGCAGCAGCTGTGGGGGCTCTTATGCATCTCCCCTTGCCCTCATGTAGTGATTTTTTAATTGTTTTGATTATTTTTTTCCACCTTCCCCCAGTAACTCTCACTTCATGGACTCGGGAGCAAAGGCAATAACTCACGAGTTCCCTTGCGGCTGTTCCGCTCTGAGCATCCCCGAGCAGCCGGGGAGGGCAGGGAAGGGGCCCACGAGGTGGCACCACGTCCCCGGCCACCGCCGAGCGCCAGCCCGGCTGCGGGGACCCACCGGGGGCGGCCCCGGGTGGGTGTGTGGGGTTGTGTTGGGGTCCCTTTGCAGGGTGTGGGGGGGTGCACGGGGTTCGCCTTGCAGATTGCGGGTGCCACCCGCCTGTGCACCCACCAGAGGTTCCCCCGGGGCCGCAGCACCCACAGCCCACGCCGGGCCCCGGCAGCCGTGGCACAAGGGGCAGGCACGTTCCTCCACGTAATAACCCGAACTGCTCCCCTGCCGGTGCTGAGCCCCGGGTGGGGCTGGTGGCTCTTGCCCTGGTTCGTGGGCACAGGGTGGTGGGGGCTGCGATGCCCCTCGGGACCTGAGTGCAGCCCCCGGGGGTCCCGGCCTGCTCGTGGCTTCGCTGCTGCCCGCCTGCCCACGCGGATTCCTCCCCGCGACTCTGTGGGACCCTGGGGTGGGGGGGTCACAGCAGCGAGGTTGGGGCTCTGCTGGCAGGAACAGCACACGGGTGGGTGAGCCATGGGGTGACTTCCAGTGGCGGGGTCAGCGGGAAGAGGCTGATCCTCTGTTCATGCCTGCTGTCTCTCCCATAAAAAATAGCTCTGCGCTATCTTGCAGGCCGTCCCTCCCTAGGACCCGCTAATTCGGTGATTTTTATCCTGTCCGTTTGCCTTCTCTCCCCTCCGCAACCTCCCGTCACTCCTCCTGGGGCGGCTGCGGGGTCGCGCTGATGGATGGTCCCCGGCAGCGCCCGCGGGAGGAGGCGGTGGCCGGGGAGGGGGTTTTCGGCACGGTCTGACCCGGCCATCCTACCAACCCCTGCGCTGGGGCAATGCTTGACAGCCCGACGCAGGCAGGGTGGCAGCAGGCAGGGCGCAGGCAATGGGGGAAACGGTGCTCAACGAAACCACGAGGCAGCCCAGGGGCACAGGCAGTGCCATCAGGGATGGGGACAGACGGGACAAAGAGGCTTGGTGGGACCTGGCGAGTGGGGACAGCCCGGGGTCACTTCTCCCTGTGCCACCCCCGGGAAAGTGGAGCCTGGGCCACCCCGGGGGGGTCCTCCAGCTCCCCGGGGAGCCCAGACTGGTATTTCAGTCTAGACGTGCTGGTATGTTTTCGGTCCTGCACATTTCCTTGATGGCCAAGCACGAGCGCGCTGCGGGCACTGGCACCGGTGGCTGCTGCAGGGTGGGGGGTTCCCGCGGGGACGGATGGGCTGAGTCCTGCCGCCTGCCTGGTCCCTGCTCCCGGGGAGGCAGCAGAAACATTTGCGCTGCGAGGGGAGGGAAAACTATGTGAAACTTGACATTTGCTCATAAAACCAGGCTTGCTGGGGGGAAAACTTGCTGCATCTTGCTTGAGCATTGGCCTGGGCTGCACCAGGCTGGTGTGAAAAGCTTTATTCAGCTGCCACCGCTGTTCCTACTGCACCGCGTGCGGCCTCGGTCCTGCACACCCAGCAGGGTTGGGCTGGGTAAATAATTTGGGGAGGCGACCAGTTTGGTGCTGTCGGAAATGCCGCTGTGGTTCAGGGGTCGGTCCCTTCTCCTCCATGCTATGGGCACCAGGATGATGCTTTTACCGCCTGGTGATGCTGCTCCGCGTGCCACCCACCCGAGGACGGGCTGGGGGGACAAAGGCGCCTTTCAGGGCCCCGGCGGGGCCGGCCGTGCCTGGGCGGCCCCTGAGATGTGTGAAATTAGGCTTTCGCTTGGCTCCTTCCTGGAGCGGAACTGTTCTCAGTGAAACCGTCCCAACCACCCGCCCTAATGGCTTTTCTCTGTGCGCTTGCATTAATGAACGCGAGGCCCAGCCTAATCGGAGGGAAGCCATGCAAGTAATTGCTTGAATTTTTAATTCGGGGTTATGATAGGGGAATCAAAGTCACACGGCAGCCGCTGAGGCTGCCCGTGGCTCCGCACCATTGACTCCTGCAATTTGCTTTTGATTTTTACCCTCCCGGCTCCCCCCACGTCCCGGCAGAGACCCTGCTGGGGGCCAGACCCTGCTGGGGAGGGCAGCGGAGGAAAAGCACTTGGGGCCAGGGGTGCTTGGCCGGCGTGGCTGTGCCCACAAAGGGCCCATGAGCAGGTGCGAAGCCGTTTGCAAACCTCCGACAGCGTTTGCTTGCTTCCGAAATCCCTCTTCCACCTGCACCTCCTCACGCTGCCCATGGGGAGCTGGGGTTTATTTTTCTTTTTTCCACTACGGCAGCTCTCACGCTCAGCCCGGGGAGCTGCCAGCGGTGACCCCTGCCCGGCGCTCAGCCGGTGCCACCGTCCCTGCATGGAGGGGCGAGCGATGCCAGACGGGCACTGTAACCATGGCGTGAGACACGGGACGGTGGGACTGGCCAGGGTGTGGGTTGGGGTACCCAAAAGCTGCCACTGGGGTTGGGTCCCCCATCAGCGGGGAGCTCCTCCAGCATCTCCTGGGCCGTGCCACGCCACCGCGCTGCTTTTGTTTTCCCAGAAAACAACCCCACCTCCCGCGCTGGTTCCAGCTCACTTCCCTCCTCTTCGTCTTAAAATTAATAAAAAGTCGGAGGACGCGCGGCTGCTCGGGGAAGCAGAATGGCATCTGCGCGATGTCTGCCGTGCCGGTGCCGCGCTCCCCCGTTTGCCACAGCCACGCGTGGGACCGAGCCGTGTCCCCGGCTCCTCTTGGGGGTCTGCTGCCCTGTGCCCCCGTGTTTGGGGCCGGGGTGCTGCTGTGGTGTTCCTGGTGTCGTGATTCCTGGGCAGATAGCATTGTTTGCCCTGACACGTAAGCCGGTGACAACCTGCCAGCGCTCTGGCATGGATTCCAGCCGTGGCTCCCGGCCTGCCCCGCTCCCAGCGCCTTTTTATAGCCCAGCAGAACTTGTTTTGCTGCGGCAGCGAAGCAGAACCCGAGCGCGGGCTGGAGCCGCGGGGGAACACGAGGGTGGCTCGCGGTGGGTTCTGGGGCGTGTTCGTGCCCCTGTGCCCCCAAATGTCCCCCACAGCGGGTCCTGACCCCCCCTGCTGCCTCCAGCTTGAGCCTTGGGGAGGCTGAGGGAAGCCCCCGGGCTCTGAAAACGACGGGTCTGGGATTTTGGGGGGTCCCAGAGTGAGCTGGGAGCGTGCTGCTAGGGAGGGGACGCAGTGGCCAGGACACCAGTGCAGAAGGACACGCTGCCATGGCCATGGGACGTGCCGAGGTGGTGCGAAGCCCCCCTGCCTGTGCCCTCGGCAGAGCGAGGGGACACGGAGCAGCCCCGGAGGGTCCCACCTGCAGGCGAGGGGCCGCCAGCACCCCTGTGCCCCCCCAGAGCCTCGGCAAAGGACAGGAGGGTGAAGCCGGATTATGAAAGTGTTTCTTTGCTTTGCTTTTGAGAAAGGAGAACTTCAAAGGGGCCATTTATCACCAGACAAAGAGAGTCGCGAGTTATTTGCAAAGTGTAAGGGAGAAGCATTAATTATCGGCGTGACAGACAAACGCCGCTGCCGGGTGTCCTCCTGCCCACCCCTCCGCCCCGGCCCGGCAGCTCGCGGCAAGCCCCGGGTGGCACCCGCACCCCTGTCCCTCCGGCCCTGCTGTCCCCAGCTCCTGCCTCGTGTCCCCTCTGTCCCTGGGTGATGGACCGGGGCGGTGGATGGGACCAGCACGGGTGCACCCACGCGGCTGGTGCAGCTGGAGGGGCAGCGCGGGGGGCTCCCCGGCGCGTCCCCAGTGCCGACGCTCCGCTGTGCGGTGGGAGAAGCGCTGGCGGCAAAGCCCAGCGGGTGCCCCTGCCCTGAGCGGGTGCTGCTGTCGGGTGAGATCATGCTGGAAAACAGGGAGGGAGAAATGTGGTGACTTCGAGGTGGTTGAGCAGCATGGCCAGTGATGGGGTGACCGCGGGGTGTTTGCGTCGGTGGGGTCTCTGTGCTGGGGACAGTGGGTGCCAGTTGATGGCCATGGCCAGGAGCTGTGCTGGGGGTTGTGGAACCAAACACTTACAACTGAGCTCAAAATCTTCTCAGAGGGAGAGCCATGGCTCTGGCCGTTGTCTGGGAGGGGGAAGATGAGGAGCGAGAGCATTTACATCCCAAACCGAAGTGCCAACAGACCCAGCCACCCTCAGAGGGTGACAGTGGCCTCCATGCCATCGTCCCCACCACCTCTGTGATGCAGGAGGGCTGCAAATATTGGGGTGGCCGGGGCGCGCGGGTCCCCATGGCCCTGCTGGGAGAGCCCCGCGCGGGCCGGGCAGCTCTGCCTTTCATGTCTGATCCCTCCCGAAACCACAGCTTCCCTTCTCCCTGCGCGGGGATCAACCGCGGGTCATATTTAATAAAGGTGGGGATGGGAGAAGGCTTCAAAACATTACGTCACCTCGGTGTGGGGGAGGCGGAGGCAGGCAGGGAATGCGAAAATCTCGGCACAAGTGGGGGCAGAGGAGAAAAAAAATATCAGCAAGGGGATTTAATGGCCCTGTTTTGGTGGGAACTCTCTTGCCCACTGCCCGCGAGGTCAGAGGCGGTGTGTCTGCACGCGCTCAGGCGTTAAATGAAACTGTAAGAAAAAAAAAATGAGGCATATACAAAATGCGTAAGCATGTCCATGGCAGAAATCCCCCAGCGCTGGTGAGTCACGGCTGAGCCCGACTGGCCGCCGTGGTGGCTCGTGGGAGAAATCCCCGCTGGTCCCCAGGTCCCACGTCCCTGCGGGTGCCCTGGTGGGGACACGAGGGTGCCCTGGCAAGGTGTCCTCACCTGCCCCAAGTCTTCCTCTGCCAGAGGTGCAGCCACAGGGTGCCAGGAGCAAAGTCCCCCGTGCCATAGCCTTGCCCATGCCCGACACTGTGGGGTGGCCCTGGTGGCCACGTGTGGCATGAGTGGCTTTGCTGCCTGGGTGGGAGCTGCTGCCCGCGCTCAGGGCAAATGCTGCTGGTCCGTCTGTGGGTGACGGGGAAGGCTGAGGCTGGGGGATTGTCTGACTGAGGCAATTGCACCAGGACAGTTATTCCCTTGCAGTGGTTGTGAGGGGATGGGCTTCCAGTTTGGTACTGGGGAACGTCTGCTGCTGTGAGCGATGGGGAGCGGGTGGCGAGGCCACCTCCAGCTGCAGGAGCTGGCGGCCAGCACCGGCCAGCCAGGCTCTGCCACAGTGCACGTGGGCTGGCTGCAAACCAGGCGGCTTCGCAGGGCTGGGGAGCTGAGCGGACCATGTTCAGCTTAAAAATGAAAACCGAAAAAACCAAAAGACAACGAGCATGTGCAGCTGTCCTGTATTCCCAGCCACAGTCACCTGCTGGCGAAAGCTCGGGCTGATGCTCACGCCGGGCTGGTGCCTTCCCTGGGCTGGGAAACTATGTGCTCCCAGCCCCGCGGGGCACCCATCGGCCCCCCGAGCCGGAATGACCACGCTCCTCTGCTGAGAGGAGTTAATGAGCTGTGCCGGACAACGATGGGAAAAGGTGGATTGCAGTGAGGGGCCTGCGCTGCTCGGAGGAGCTGGGAGTGGAGGAAGGGGGAAGAGCAATAGGGTGAGAGAGATGGACCAGAAAACGATATCCACTTCATTAGCCAGGTGGCTCCAAATGTGTGGAAACAGGACAAGGTCCAGGTCACCCACTGTGGCAGAACATTATTATCATGCGATGCCATGAAGCCTGTGCAAAGACCAAGTCAAAGCTCACCAGCCCACTTGAAAGGGAGAGGGGACATTCTCAGAACAAGAGCCAGGCTGTTCCCAGGCCGGTGCAGGGTGGGGGGTATCTGCAGGTGGGTGCAGCCTGTGCTGGGGGGTCTGGGTGCTCAGCCTGGCTCCTGCTCACCCACAGAACCTCCCACAAGCTCTGCCCTGGGCAGGAGCCTGCAAAGGGGCAGCCTGGAGGACACAGTGGGACTGAGCCCACATCCTGGTGGCAGTGGGTTGTTGCTCAGGGATGGCAGCGGCTCTGTGTGGACCCACAGATGGGGGTGGTTTGATATCTCACCTGGGATCAGGGGAGCTATGGGGTGATCAGAGACCTGCCACAGTCTGAAGGATGAGAGCACCCATGGGTGCAAGGGACCTGGTGGGCGTGTGCTGCTCGCTTGTCCTTGTGGGTGGGACAGCTGGGTATAGTGGGGACACTCACCCAGCACCCTGGTCCCTGCATCCTGTAGACAGAGGGAAGCTCATCCACCTGGGCGCCGAGCTCCTTTGGAGCATGGCTGGAATCAGGAGAGGATCAACTTGCCAGCACCAGGCATGGCAGAGCTGGGGAGCCCCCCGCCTTGCCATGGGCACAGCAGAGCAAGGGCTCGCCCGGTGCAGGACGGGAGTGAAGGCGCCTTCACCTGTGCAGCCCCCAGCACACGGGAGCAGAGCTGGGGAAGACTGTCATCCAGGCTGTGAGCTGGGGCTAGAGGGTGGCTCTGGGGGGCTTTTCAGTCCTATTTTCCATGGGTAGTGCTCAGTGTGCCGTGTGCCATCACGTGCTTGTCCACAAACTCCCTCCCAAGCACACAGAGAGGATTCTTGCTCCCTTTGGGATACCCTTGAAAGGCAAGGGGCTCTGATGGTGCTGCGCTGCTCCATGGAGCAGGAACGGTTTCCTCTGACCCCACACCAGGGTGTTCAAGCTGTGCAGCTCCCAATGCACTCGCTCCCGCAGGCTGTTCCCAGAAGAGCTGCGGAGCTTTTCCCTTTGCTCTCCCTGGCTCTACTGGAAGCCGAAGTGCCACTAGCTCCCTGAAGTGTTTTGCCGGGAGAGGGACACGTGGCCAGCAGTGGCAGAGACCCACAGCTCCCGTGGAGCTCCGGGGCCGCGCTGCAAAGCGCTCAGGTTCTGCCGTGGGTGCTGGTGGCTGGCAGGATTTTCTGAGGGTTTTGAGATGGGCAGGCAGCTATGGTTCTGGGTATCTTGTAAAAGTCTGATTCTGGGCTGGAAACGCTGGGTTTAAAGCTATTGTCCTCAGCCAGGGTGACATCCAGGTGCCAGCCAAAAGTGGCAGGGACCTGGGCTACCAAATTGAAAGCGCTTTGGCAGGCTGGGGGGTCATGACCAGAGATTTTGGACACTGGCCCTGCCTTCCCCTGCAGAGTCACAGGCTCCTCCACGTTGTGTTCTGGGTGCGGTGGTGTCTCTTCTATTCATGCCTCCTTTGATTTAAGTGAATTTGTTGATTTTTTTTGAGGGGGAACCTCAGTGAGTTTACAGCATCAGGAAAAGCAGTTTGCACTCAGATCCCAGAGCTCAGCTTGTGTCTCTTCTGCCCGCTTCCAACCCTGGTCCCTGCTCCCATCCCGGATGCCTGCCAAGGTCCAATGGGGACTTCGTGTCCCTGGAGCATCCCTGTCCCTGTAGGGTCCCCTTTGCTCACTTGCTGAGAATCCTTCTGTGCTGAGCGTGGCTAGATTTTGGTCAGCCTGTGCTGAGCCTGTCCCCAAAGCTGCCATGCAGTGGAGGCCAAGACCCCTATTGCAAACCCCTGTCTTGGGGGTGCTCTCCTGTGATTTACAGCCTACACCTGCTTGGGTAGGGGTCCCTGCGTGGTGGTGGATGGAGAAAACTCCCTTGTGGGGTCTGGGGGGAGTTTTCTCAACTTGGTCCTCTCTCAGCATGGGGTGCAGCCCCTGAGGGAGCTGGACCCCCCGTGGAGTTGCTGCCCGGCCCGGGGGTGCGGGCAGAGCGGTGCCGGGGCGGGGCGGGGGATGCCCGCGGTGCTGGAGGGGAGAGCGCGGCCCCATCCCGGGAGTGCGGCTGGTACCGGCCTCGGGCCCCGAGCCCCGCGACGGCAGCCGGGGCTCCAGCGCTCGGGGCCACCGTCCCGTCCCTCCCCGCCGCTCCTCCGGGGCCTCCCGGCGGCCGCGGGCAAAGTCCGTCCCAGCGCGGGCGATAAGGGCCGGGCCGGGGCGGGGGCGCGGGGGCCCGGGCGGCGGCCGGAGGAGAGGCCTGTCGGCGCTGATTTGCATAAGGTATATTGCCTAATGGTGGCGGTCATGGCTTGGTAGAGGGCGGCCCGCGCCCCGCAGCACCCGCCGGCCGGGGCGGAGCGGCAGCGGCCGCAGGGCGGGCGGGAGGCGCGGGGCGAGCGGCGGGGCCGCGCCGCCGGCGCCCGGGAGGATGGTGTCCCAGCTGAGCGCCCTGCAACGGGAGCTCCTGGGTGCCCTACTCAGCTCCGGAGCCACCAAGGAAGGGCTGATCCGTGCCCTGGAGGACATGGTGCCCGCTGCCGGCTTCGGCGTCAAGCTGGAGAGCCTGCCGCTGTCCCCCGGCGGGCCGCCCGACGGCAAGGCCACCTTCCCGCCGCTGGCCAACGGGCACGGCAAGGGCAAGCTCTCCGGTGACGAGGGCTCGGAGGACGGCGACGACTTCGACACACCGCAAATCCTCCGCGAATTGCAGGCGCTCAACACGGAGGAGGCCGTGGAGCAGCGGGCCGAGGTGGACAGGATGATCAGGTACCGGTGGGGACGGGATGGGGACGGGGCGCACCCCGCAGCGCGCCGGGCTCGGTCCGCAGGTGCCCGGTCCGACGGCCTTGGCACTAAGCGCCCTCCCTGGGGGTCGGTCCCGGTGCGCCCTGCCCGGTGAGTCCTGCCCTGGGTGTCCTACCCGGTGGCGGGTCCCGGTGCGCCCTTCCCGCCCCGTGGTTAATCCCGGTGGCGGGTCCCGGTGCGCCCCTCCCGCCCCGTGGTTAATCCCGGTGGCGGGTCCCGGTGTGCCCCTCCCGCCCCGTGGTTAGTTCCGGTGGCGGGTCCCGGTGCGCCCTGGCCCGGCGGGGCTGTGCCGCGGTCCCCGCCGTGGCGGGGAGCCGAGGGCGCCGGGAACCCGCTGCCGAGGGGAGCGGCAGGGAGAGGGGCCGGGGCAGGGAGGCCGGAGCCCGCCGGCCGCGTCCTCCCGCCCCGTCGGGTATTGCCAGCACGCCCGTCGCGGCGGGGCCGGGGCTGCGGAGGCTTGGACCGGCCGCCGGCTCCGTCCCTCCGCCCTCCGTCCGCGCCGGGAGATAAAACATAAACTGCAGCACGTGGCGTCCGTAGTGTTATTAATTTATTTCTATAAATCATCAACAGAAAAATACACAAAGGGCAGCGATTAGGGCGAGCGGAGCGGCGGGTTATTCATTGCCGAAGTTGTAAACCGGGCGGGGAGGGGGAAAGGAGGAAACCCCCAACGGCGGCGGGCTGGGCTCCTGCCGGTCCCGGGGATGCCGCTCCTGTCCCGGCCGTGCCGCCGGGAGCGCGGCCGCCGTCGGGGCGCGGCGGAGCAGCCCCGGGGCTGTCGGGGCGCGGGCGGCAGCGGGTCCCCGCCGTGCCCGGGGCGAGGAGCGGAGCCGGGGCAGCCGACACTTCTCCCGCAGCCGGGGCACCGGGGCGATCGCGGGTTGCCACACAGCGCACCCGCAGCCGGTAAAAACAGGTTGGGAGCCCAGCGGAGCCCTTCCTGGGTGCAGTGGGGGCACCCCTGTGTCCCCCTTCACCTGGCACTGCAGTTTTTGTACCTGTCTTGATGCCCCAGTGGCAGCCGGAGTGCGGCACTGATCCTGCCCGTACCCTCTGCCAGCCCGCAAAGCCCGGGCTCAGCCCTGGCTCTTGTCCCCAACAGCCCCAGTGCCCCGGCAGCAGCGTGCCAGGGCCTGGCAGGGGACGGGGACGCCGCCATGGCCGGTGCGGTGTGTGCACTGCTTGTCTCCAGGCCTGCCCCAGTACCGGCAGCGCAGATGGTGCCTTTTGCGGGCAGGACTGGGCAGCAGCACCCATGTCTGCCGATGGGCTCGGCTGTGACACGCTGGGTGCTAAAGAGCCTCTGTGCAAGGGATAAATCATTGCAGGCCTTGTCCGCTGGGTTCCCACCCCACCTGTGTAGCTCTGAGCCCTGCACCTCTGGGTGCTCCTGCCTGTCCCCAGTCCCCCCTCTTGCTGGCTGCATCTGTCCCCAGGGGTGCCCAGGCTGGCAGTGGGGGTGCACAGGATCTGTCCTGGGGTGGCTGCGCTCCCACAGGTGTTTCTGTGCAAAGTTTGCCTTTGGTGCAAACAAGAGCAGGCACATGTCCCTGAGGAGCCTTTGCAAAGAGCTCGTGTTTGCTCTAAGAGAGGCCTTTGTACTTGGAGAGAGAGCTGGGTAGGGGACTCAGGAACCATTTATTGCAGCCGTGCATGGGGGCTAAACCCCGTCTGCTCCTGTTTCCCTGGCGTCAGCCTCCTGACCCCAGGGCCGGCTCAGTCTTGGGCTGTTTCTGTGTCCACACTGCCCTTTTCTAGGACTGCAGGATGGTCTGGGCTTGGCCACCCTTCTATGGCATGGGCAGGAGCTGCCTGTCACGCTGCCATGGTCCTGAGCGCTTTGCCGTGGCTCCTCAGCAAGCAGCACCTTTGCTTGGGCCCATTCACGGCGCCCAAAGGGCTTCAGCCGACGTGGGGGCAGAGGGGTCGGTGCTGCACCGCGGGCTGGCACGGCGGGTTCTCGCACAGCCCGACCAGAGAGGTGCCGGCAGCACACGGAGCCCGGCTCCGGGGCGAGACGCCCCGCGGCTCCCTCCCTGCCCCGTCCCACCCGCCGGGGCTTGGGCACACAACAGATCCCAGGAGCATCCAGATCCCGGGGGCCGCGGGAAAGCCACCCGCTGCTGGGGACGTGGCCAGAGATACCCCAAGGCGGCTGCAAAATGTGTGGGGAGCGGCGGGCGCAGCAAAGCTCCCCGCGCCGATTCCCTGTGTGCACAGGGAGATGCAGATTAGATAGATCATTTCTGTAGGGAGCCGGGTTTATAATCCATCTGTATAAATTCTTGGCATATTTCTCCAAGGATGTGGAGTGTATTTTACCGGTTTTCAAGGCTGACAAAGGGGGTGAGTGGGTCCGGGAATCCCTGGGGAGCAGGATGGGCTTTGCCCCCACCTGTGCGTGAGGTGGGAAATGCCCGTTTCTCGGGCTTTGCTGTGGCCAGGCTTCGTTGGGATTAATTTTGTGTGAGAAAAAAGAACTTTTCCTTGACTTCAGTGGACAATAACTGCGGAGCCAGGGCTTTGAACTAGTTTTACAGTATTACAAAGCGCTCCTGGGTTGGGTGTTTGGATTTTTTTTTTTTTTGCACTTAAAGGCCTGGTGAAGATTGGACAATTAATGGGCTTTTTTCATTTTGGTGACAGAACCAAAAAAAATGGGATTGTGTTGAATCAAAAGGTTTTCCTCTCTGGTTTTTTAGGTTAACCAAAAAAGAAAAAGAAAAAAAAAAAAGGCCAAACAAACACTCAAACATTTCATTTTGGGTCAAGTCCAAACATTTTGTTTAACATGAAACAAAATGTTTGGGTTTGGTTTCAGGTTGTTTAACCCTTTTGAATACGGTCAATTTGATTTGTAAAGGAAAATCACTGCTGAGAAATTAAGACTTGAATAATTATTTTGAAAATGTAAGTGTGAAAAGCTAGAAATATCAAGGTGAAGCCTTTCTTAATAAAATGAAGGAAAATTTGGGATTTTTTTTCCCTAATTCTCACATATTTTCTACAGCCAAAACACTGCTAAATTTTATTTCAATTCAGAAATCACGTCTGTAACCGCCAAGTTACTTATTTTACATTTTTAAGCGTGCTTTATTGCACTGGCTCGAGACTTAACTCTGGGAAAACGATGCCCTTAGCTTAGCTGTGAACCAAGCTGCTGTTAGAAACGCTAATGAAATGCTAAAAACGCTCCGTTCCATTAACTTATTATTAATCAGTAAATAGCCGGATCAGTTGGGTGACCCGAACCGCTCACGACAGAAGTCGTGGGCAGCCCCTCGGTGCGGGGACGGCTGAGCCCGTGTCCCGGCCACGCGCTGCCGGGCGTTTTGGGGACAGGAACGAGCTTTTCTGTTTGCACCGTGCTCAACCCAGCCGGGCGTCCGGGCTGTTGGGAAAACGGGAGTCGCTGTGTCCGCACGTCCGCGTGTCTGTACAGCTCTGCAGCGCTGCGCGGCCGTATAGAGGACGCCGTACATGTGGGGGTTCCCCTGCCCAGGGGGTGCGGGGTGGGGCGCAGGGCCAGCACCTCTAGAAGCCCCCGGCCCCTCCTGCCCGGGGGGCTGACAAAGCCCCCACCGTGCTGGCCCTGCTCGGGTACTGCTGCTTTGGATCCAACCAGCGTTGTTTTCATGCTGCATTCATGACAAAAAAGTAAGAAATCTACTTTTTTTTTTTTTTTTTTTTTTTTCTGTGACAAGCTGAAGGATCCAAAATAAGTAATGAATTGGGAAAGCAGTCAGACGGTTATTCCAAGCGCAGCAATAGAGTATCGTATTATTTGAGTGCATGACTGTGACCAGGTTCAGGCTCCACACCGATTTTTCGGCATTAAAAGATTTCCTTTTAGTCCAGTGTCCTCCTGTAGTGCAGAATAAATCTGGGGCTTCTGAATCCAGCGAAGGTGCGTTGGCCTGTTCCTCTGCCCTCGCGTCGTGCTTTCGTTAGAGCTAAAAACGCAGGCAGCATTTCGATTTTTGGCTGTAATTGCAGTTGTTCCCTAAATTGGTGTAAGCTACCCCAAAGATACTGAAGTAACACAGATTTAGGAAAGAGTCGTTTTACACCTGGATCCTGCAGGAGCCGAATTCAAGTGTATAAAAATATTCAAGAATGAGTTAAAATTATTGGGGGTGAGGTTGGTTTTGGTTTTCCATTCAGGGACTTGCCTGGGTTTGTGTTCCTGGTTTGACCTTCACTTCTCAGCCCTTTGCATATGGCCCTTGTTTATGTTTTGCTGTTGCGGGAGGGTGGAAATAGGGTCTCTTTCACGTGAATATTGAGATTTTTAGATAATTATCCCTGCAGGAATGGAAGGGAGAAGGTAAAGCGGCAAGTGGGCGGCTGGGGTTTGGTGGCCGCGTGGGGGTCCCTGATTCTATGACACGTGCTCAAAGGATCTTGTGTCCTTCTGAAAGACGTTTCGGAATAATAATAACGGGTTTCCATCATGGGAAGGAGCAAATACCAGGTGTTTTTCCCCCACCAGGGGAGATTAACCCTTCGTTTCCCTCCCCGCAGCGAGGACCCGTGGCGGGCGGCGAAGATGATCAAGGGCTACATGCAGCAGCACAACATCCCGCAGCGGGAGGTGGTGGATGTCACCGGCCTCAACCAGTCCCACCTCTCCCAGCACCTCAACAAGGGCACCCCCATGAAGACGCAGAAAAGAGCCGCTCTCTACACGTGGTACGTCCGCAAGCAGCGGGAGATCCTCCGCCGTAAGTACCCACACCAGCGCTCGCCCTTCGGAGAGGGAGGGAGGGAGAGGAGGTCCCCGTGTCCCCGTCCTGCCCGCGGGTACCCGACGTGTCCGGAGCCGGGTGAAGAGCAGCCCAGCATCTTCCCCTAAACAGTTTTACAAGTAGAATGAATTTAAGGCACAGGAAAACTGGGGCAGAGCCCCTCGTGGTCACAGTAACACTGTGCAGGTTTCCCCAAGCTCATCCACACAGCCGAGTTTCTGTGTAATTCTATTTGTTAGAGGTGGGAAAGCAGTTAGATGCCTTTCCCACCTCTGCCCCCTTTTCCTCTCTGTTTCTTGAGACTGCTCATTTTCTGCAACTACTTGCAAAAAAAGTAGAGAGACAGAAAAGGAAAAAAAAACCCTGTAAATTGTTCCTATCCGTAGCATGGTCTTGGGACAGCCTATGCTATTTAAAATGCAGATGATTTTGACCAAGTACACAAACTATTGCTTTTGTGCACCTCTCCCACCCCACCGCCCTGGGGTCGGTCCCTGTTGCTGGAAGCAGCCTCATTTTCGACTGATCTGCAGCTTGGGGCCCTGACACCCCCTGCAAAGGGCTCTGCCCCCCTCTTCCTAAAGGATGCAAAATACAGTGGATGGGAAGTGCAGAAAAGGGTTTAGCACCAAATACCATCGCTTTGAAAACACACCTTGAGACGTTAGAGCAAACAGAGCCCGCTCCAGCCTTGCCCTTCGTTTCGCCCCTTGTCACAGGGGGAAAAGCCATTATAAAAAGAGGGAGAATTCCCCTGCAAAACTGAGAATAATAAAACCCTCCCATTAATCTCCCTTTACTGCCGCGGTGACAAGCGCCGGGTCTGAGGCGGGACGCCGGGGAAGGTCACCTCTGGTGCCTGCCGGGGCGCGGGACCGTGTCCCGCCGCGCTGGGACGGGAGCGGGAGCCGGGGGCGAGCAGGGAGAGGTTCCCTCTTGGAGGGCTTTGCTGTTGTCCTGCCTGGCTCCCGGCTTGCAAAAATCCACCCAAAACAAGTGCACAGTGGCAGAGACACAGCCCGTGAATATGCATGCGCTGCACGTGCCACCCTGTTAAACACTGTCCCCAAGGGATGGTGACAACTCCCTCGCCCCCTTCCCGGGGTTCCACACCCGCCGGGGGGCAGAGAGCCAGTGCTGGGGTGCACTGCGCTCACACCAAACCGGGCCAGGGCTGTGGGCTGGGGGTGCTGCAGGACGGGACACGGGGGGGCCGCCTCGGCGCGGGATGTTGCCTCCGAGCAGCGGCGACAGCCCGGCTCACGTCTGCTCCTTTCTCTTTCAGAATTCAACCAGACAGTCCAGGGGTGTGGAAATAGGACAGACAAAAGCACTCAGGATCAGCTGCTGTTTCTCTTTCCAGAGTTCAATCAGCAGAACCAAGGGGCTGCCCAGCTCGACGACGCCTGCTCTGAAACCCCCAGCAAGAAGATGCGGCGCAATCGGTTCAAGTGGGGGCCGGCCTCCCAGCAAATCTTGTACCAAGCCTACGACCGCCAAAAGAACCCCAGCAAGGAGGAGCGTGAGGTTCTGGTGGAGGAATGCAACAGGTAAAGGCTGTCCCACACCCTCTGCCGCCTCCATGCCTGCCCCGCAGCCTTTTTTCTGAAAACTGCATGTGATGCTGGGCTCTTGGTGTGCAGCCCAGGCTGCCAGCCCATGGCCCAGCTTTGCTGAGCTTCCTGGCCCCTTTTTGTCTTGTTTTCCCCATCTGGATGGTGGCCAGGGCTAAGTGAGCTCCACGCTGTGGCAGGGATGCCATGGGGATGCCGTTGGGATACAGCAGGGATGCAGCAAGGATGCCACGGGGATACCATGAGGCTGCAGCAAGGATGCTCGGGGATGCAGCAGGGATGCTGTGGGGATGCTGCAGTGTTACAGCAATGTCAGAGGGTGCGGGGATGGCTTTTACGGAATGTATGTAGCTGGAAAGAGCAAGCAGGCTCTTAGGAAGAGCTTAAATGCCCCCAAATTTACCTGTCCTCCCCGAAGCCCCATCCCAGCAGTGCTGGCAGAGGACCCCCTGACAGCACTCTGTTCCAGCGTGTCCCCTTGCCCACACAGGGCTGAGTGTCTGCAGCGAGGGGTGTCACCCTCCAAGGCGCACGGGCTCGGCTCCAACCTGGTGACAGAGGTCCGCGTCTACAACTGGTTTGCCAACCGGCGGAAGGAGGAGGCTTTCCGCCAGAAGCTGGCCATGGACGCCTACAGCTCGGGCCAGCCCCCGCACAGCATGAACCTGCTGCTGTCCCACGGCTCCCCCCACCACAACCAGCCCAGCGCCTCGCCTCCCAGCAAAATGCCAGGTGAGACCTCGGCAGGTGTGCTCGGGTGGTGGCACGGAGCAGTTGCAGCGCTGGCTCCTGTTTCTGTTGGGGAAAGAGGTGCTGAGCCCTCGGGGCCGTGCATGGGTGGCCTTCAAGGGGGGGAGATGGTCATCCTGGTCCCTGCTGCAGCCTAAACAAGTGATGCTGGTGTGGAGAGGAGCAAGTGCTGTGGCTGCAGCGTTATGGCCGGGTGAGCCACGTGGTGGGGGCTGGATTTCCATCCTGCCAGGGATAAATCAGCATTTGCTTGGTTGGTTTAATTCAGTGGAGTCCTCGTGCGGGCTGTGCTGGGCAGGGCAGGGAGGCAGGCTGACGCGTTGGTGCTGGGGCCTTGGGGTGCAGCCCACTGGTGAGCACTGGTTTTGGCTGGAGGAGCGCGCAGGTGGTGCTGCAAAGCCCGTAGGAAGCTGCAGCAGCTTGTCCCAGCCTTGATGGGTGTGCGGTGCTGCACCGTCCCCATGCCAGAGCAGGAGGAGGTGGGTGAAGAAAGCTACTTGTGGGGTACAGGGCTCACCCCAACCTCCACATCTCCCCACTGTGGTCCAGCCCCATAGCGAGGAGCTGGCTGGGGAGAGCAGACCCGACAACTCCCGAGGGATTTAAGCAGGAGATAACGCCCGGGGAGGGGGCTAATCAGGGTGGGTGGGGGTGGCGCGCCGTGGGGCGAGAGGCATTGTTGGGAGAACAATCCCCATTGTCCCCCTCCTTGCCCTGTGCCGCCAAGGCGGCTGCAGGGGGGTCAGTGTGTGGGCTGCACCCCAACTGCCTCCACATCCCCCCTCGGCCACGGCACCGGCACAGCCCAGCCGGGGAGGCTCAAACCAGCCGCCTCTTGGAAATGACCCTGCCTGGCTCGTTACCCACACCCAGCTCATTACAAAGGCAAATTAAAATAACCCCATGTGGCAGAGAGTGCCCGAGGGAAGGGCAAGGAGCCTGGGGAGCGGAGGCTGGGAGCTGGGGACAGTGCCAGTCCGTGGCTGGAAACAGGGCCCTGGGCGTTAGCAAGCGAGGGCAGCCCCCGAAGTGGTACCCGGGGGATGCAGCAGCCCCGGATGGGTAAGCAGCATCCGACCCCACTGCCACCCGTGGGGGGACAGGCAGCATCCAACCTCGCTCCTGGGTACCACTCATCCCATAGGGCCGGCTGGTGGTGACCAAAATGTGACCCTGCCCCAGGAATGCCCCGCACAATGGTGGGGACAGGGAGGACGTTTGCCCTCCTGTCACCGGCTGATTGCTTACAAGGTGCCCTACAAGCACATTGTCAGCAAAATCAGCTGTTTTCAGTGTCGGCCGGCAGGTTTTACAATACCCCACCAGCATGCAGCCCCGCGTTGTCATGGCGTTGTCCGCCCCCCGTGCATGCTTAATTGACAATTAAGCCGGGGCTTTGAACGAACCCCCCTGCCTTTGATGTGCCCCGTCCTGGCAGCGCCCATGCAGGCACCCCTCGAGAGCCTTTGTTTTCTGCTGTTAGGGGATGGCAATTCCTGTCACCGCGGGCATTTATCTCAGGGCTGGAGGGCCGTTAATCCCCAACCTTTATTTTCCTGCTGGAGCGGTGGCCAGCAGGAGCCGGCCGCGGCTATAGGGCCGGTGACAGCCCATTCGGAGGGGCTTTTGAGCAGGGCAGGAGTGATGGCCGCGGCAGCAGTGGAGGGGTCAGGAGGGCTCGGCCATAGGAATTTACTGGTGGCCGGTGGTCGTATCCGTCGGCCTCGCTGAGGAGGAGTAGGTGGGCATGGTGAGGGTGCCCACGGGGTTGTAGGTCTTGTTTGGGGGTGGTGGGCAGGGGCAGAGCTCAGTGGTGATGCTTCGGGGTCGTTTGGACCAAGCTGGGTCTGGTGGGCTTGCAGCTCCCAAAGCGCCACTGGGTCCATCGCAGCTAAAACCTCTTCCAAGAAATGTTTGCAGTGGTGGGGGACCCGCTGCCTGGGGAGGTGCAGGGCTGTGCTGGGGCTGTCCCCGCTGCCCGGCTGACCCCGCTGGGGCTGCCCATGCTGGGATTTGAACTGCCCTTGCACCGCACGGCTGGGGCGCTCAATGCCTTAACAGCTTAATGACGGTGCGGTGCTGGGACGCTGCCCACGTCCTGCCCTGTCCCCCCCGGGACGTCCCCCGGCACAAAACGATGGGGCTGGTGGTGGGGGGCAGCTGCAGAGCCGCTCCGGTGCCCGCAGACAAAGGGATCGCCCGCTCCTCGGGACGTCAGCAGGGTCTTGCAAAACGGCACAATGATGGCCGGGCAGGGGTGAGAGCCGTAAAAGTCAAACATCTTCCCGGCCTCTTCTGGGAGACCCATCTGTCAGGCCTGGAGCCGTAGTTTTTAACTATTTGGAGGTAAATACTTAAAGCCTATCTATCTTGGAGGCTTCTCTCAGACTCTGGACTTTTCCCTTCATAGGGGGTATTATCAGCGATCTTGGTTCCGTTTGATTTGAAGGTCACTCGGGGCTTTATCTTGGTGCCGTAGACTCTGGCTTATGCCATTTTTATCTTCAAGAGCCCTGCAGACAATCAGCGCATTGACGAGATTAGGTGACACACCGCCCCGCTCGCCAGCCGCCCCCCGCCCCGTCCTGCATACAAAGGGCTGCTTGGTGATCGCTGGACCCCCCAAATCCCCATCCCCACGGCCGGGGGTCGTGGTGTCACCTCCAGCCCCTCCTGGGGGGTCCTACACCAAAATGTGGTCAAGGCTTCCGTCTGTCTGTCCAGCAGCACCTACGCTGCAATATCAGAGTATCGGAGCAATATCAGAGTAATCAGTGCACACACACACATATGAATGTACAGTATTTATCTATATTTTTTAGATATCTCTATTGATGTAGATAAGAAAAATAACTCTGTACCACCCCTGAGATTCTTTCTAAACCCAAAGGCCAATTTAAGTGTTTTAACTTTATTTTAAAGAAGAGCCCATCAATAAACCCTCGGTCCAGAGGTGCTTTGGTTTATATCTGGATCCTACACGTTGTTCCTTGGGGTATGTGCTGGTTCTGATTGTGGACCCGGTGCCAGTGGTTGTAATATTTTACTGTTGGGCACATTGTGGGGCTTGGTGGGTACAGTGCGCTGTTAGGAGCTTTTGCCCGTTTTATGGGGGGTAATTAGGACTTTATGACAGCAGCAAAATGGGAGGGTCCAGTCCCCATAAACAGGTTTATAATGGATATAAACTACGCACCTCTGTAACTTAGCAAGATTAACACTTTAGAGACAATTTGAGTGGCAGCCCAAAAATCAGAGCTGCCTGGACCTGCGTTTGGGAGGGTGAAACGGTCCTGTCACCCACCCAGCTGCTCCCACGATGTCAATAGCTGCGGCATCGCTGAGTCCAGCGTGACCCCAAAAATGACACTTTGCCTTTCTTCCTCCACTGCTGGGCTCCTGGGGCTGAGTCCCTGCCGCCGCTGAGCCAGTGCTGAGCAGGCGCAGAGCGGCCGGGGCCGTTGTGGGGTTGGGCATCGCTGGTGATTTGCAGGATGTTTACAAAGCTGTGGGCAAAAGTGCAGCCAGGTACCGGTGAGTAGCGGAGGCTGGGATGTGCTGTGCAATGGCCAGGGCTCCTGCTGCATGGGAAATACATTTACAAGTACAGTGAGGTTTTGGTTTGGTTTGGGGTTTTTTTGAAGCACAATTTAATCATAGCAATATGACTTAAAGCAGAGGAGAACAAAGCTGTTTCTTTGCTTTTGCCTGCCAAAGACACCAGACTGGTGTCTACCTAGAAAATGGCACGAGACTGCAATGAAAACAGCAAAGTTATTGATTATTGCCCCAAATCCCCCCATTGCTCTCCCCACCCCAAAAGCTGGGTTTGGCACCTCTGAGAAGCCAGAGGGTGCTGGGGCTGGCTGCTGGGAGCTGTGGGTGCGTGGGACCCCCAACCAGCCGGGGGGTCTGGGAGCTGTCGTGCTGCCTGTCCCCGTTCCCCTTGGCTCAAACACAGGGTTAAGGCTCCGGAGCCGGACCCTGCGGCTTGTCTGGAAACACGGGAAAGCAGTAAAACATTTCACAGGCAGTGCAGCTCAGGGGCCGCACAATAGCTGGGTCCCATAAACAGACTTTTATATTACGGCTGTAGCTCCAGTAAAAAAAATAAAAGCCTTAAAGAGGAAAAGCTCTGTGGCCGAGGCCGTTCCCGCTGATCCCCATCCAGGCTCCTCTCTTGGTGGCTGCGGGGAGAGGCTGAGGAGGAATAAATCTCTGCACGGGGCGGGAGAACAGTCGTGTCGGGCATCACTGGCTGTCAGAGCCCTGGGGACTGCAGAGCCCCTGGGAGGAAACCCCCGTGTCCCACTGCGAACCGCCGGAGCCGTCCCCATGCGTTCACCGCATCCCGGGAGGGTCCCATGGTGGGGACAAGGGGTTGTGCTGGTGGGGGACAGCTGGTTCCCAGGTCTTGGCACCCCTGCCACGGCCAGCATCCCTGGAGCCCGACCTCGCGCTCCTCAGGAGAGTTAATCTTCATCAAGAGTCGGAGTCTTCAGCGGTTTTATCTGGAGAACCAAAATCTCGGTCACCCGATTATCTGGCAATCCCAGCACTGGTTATTGTTTCTCACACAATAAAAGCGTAGTCCTTTGGGTTGCAGGGAAAAGCTTTAACATCAACTTTTAACTTCTCGTATGTTTTAAAGACAACTTGATGACTTTGGGTGTCTTGGCTCATGGGTTACAAGCATCCTCACTTGGGTAAACCATGATTTGGGGATTAAAATGGCTTTTTTTTTTTTTTTTTTTTTACTGAAAGCTTCGCTGAACCCAAAAGAGATTGAAGATTGAGCAGAAACTCTGATTTTCTTTCCAAGAGGAGCTGCCTGTGCTCCTTGTCTATCTTGAAGATCATGCTCAGAAGAAAGGGCTTTATTTTATCTCCCCCGCATTGTTTAACCCGCGCTGCGGGATGTCGGGCGGCAGCGGCCACAGCACACGCTGCACGGGGCCGGGGCCGCAGGGAGGAATGTGTGTGACAGTGCCCCGGTTGGGTAATGTTTACCCTGTGCGCGGCGGGGACGTCCACTCGGACCGGCAAATATCCACCTGCCAGAGGACATTCTTTTATTATCAGGGATAAAAGGGGTCTGCTGGGAAATGATCAGGAACCAGACATCGCGGGGAGATTCCTATCTGTGGGACGTGTTTAACCAGCTGATGGGGAAAATTTGGAGGCGATTAAAGAGTGACTTTGCCGTAGTTTTGGTGGAGGGTGTGAGTAGCCCTCTGTACTTTAGCAGGTGCTTTTGGAGCTTGTGGAAAGCTTCTGGACTCACGTTCTCACTTCTTTCTTTTATCTCGATTCAGTGGTTTTTAGAGTAGCCCTTAGAGCATCCTCTGCCAAGCCAGCCTGCATCTGCTCTTCCCCTCGCGCACCTGGGAGAAGGAGCCTCCCAAATCCCAGGAGGAGCATCCTTTACCTGGGCGGGTTTGGGAGCTGTGCCGGGGCAGCCGAGAAGCCACCAGCATCCTCCACAGGCAGAACCTCTCCGGCTGACGGTCATTTTGGGGAGCTGTCCCCAATGCCACTCTGCAGTGGCCGGGTTCATGGGTGGGCGATGCTCTTGGTGGTCTCACTTGGGAGGGTGGGCTTCACCCTGTGGGTTTCGTTCCCAGGAGAGCAGTGGGCTGGCTGGCTGTCCATCATCCGCTTCGATCCCGGGGCAGTTCAGTGCACCCAGCCACAAGCACAGTGCTGGGCTCCTTGTAATAAATGGCTTTTCACCATAGTCATCAAGGCAGCTTCGTAAAAGACGCTTTTGTTTCCTGTGGGTTTTCCTCGGTTAATTATTTGTGATCTGTAGATGCCTTTCCATGACACATGGCTGATCATATGGTTATCAGTGCGCGGCGTTTTAGCCAAATTAAATATATTTGTACAGAAGACCTGTGCTTGAGCCAGATTTCCCTTCTCGGCAGTGGTGGGCTGTGCTCTGATTTGAAGGCTTGTATGTGTCTGGTCCCTCTGTTTTCCTGCAGTAACCTGTTAATCATACACTTGTCGAGAGGGAAATCGGATGCAGAAGGGCCTGAGAAAAAAGCGAGAGGAGTCGCTGTTGGGAGCTGGGCAGTGCTGGCCTTGCCGAGAGAAGAGCTCTGTGCAGAGTCGCTCCCCACGGCTCAGGGTCCCCGGGATGGTGTGCGAGAGCTGTGGGAACATCACAGGGGTTTGCACGATGGGTGCAAACGAAAGCACAAGGGATGAGGACGGGTGTCCCTGGCCCGGGTTGGGCTCCCCGGGGAGCAGCTCTTTCCACCCCACGGCACGGGGACCCATGGGCAGCGTGGGGGCTGCGGCCCTGCCTGGGCGTTCAGCACCCCTCACCATCGTTTTCTGGCTGTAATTTCAGAAGGTGGGGTTTGGGCGAAGCTGGAAAGGGAGGGACACGTCGTCTGGTGCCATCCCTTGTCATTCAAGGGTGTCATTTAGGAGCTCGCCCATCTGTTTTGCACCCTCGTGCTGCGCACACCGAGGGAGCCGGGGAGGGGTGGGGGGGTCCCTTTGGCAGAGCCACTTTCGGGGGGGTTGGCACAGCCAGGGCACCCTCACCAAGGTGCCCATGGGTGATTCCAGCTCCTGGTGATGTTTTGCAGGGGTCCGGTACAGCCAGGCGAGCGGCGAGGCGGCATCCTCCGGGGCCATCAGCCACCACGGCGGCGGTGCCATGGTCACCACCAGCCAGGCGGTCCTGCAGCAGGTCTCCCCGGCCGGCTTGGACCCGGGCCACGGTTTGCTCTCTCCCGACGGCAAAATGGTGAGTACACCTGGGCTATTGTGGCGGCGGCACTGATAAGATAAGAGGGCCCAGCGGGCAAAGCAAACACGCTTTCCCCGGGTTTCACACGCGGCCCGCGCCGAACAATGGGGCATTGTGGGGACGGGGACGCGGCGTGGGTGTGCGACCGTCCCCACCGCCCACCTCAAAGGCGGCACTCGGCCCCCGCGTGCCCCGGCGGGCAACGGCGTGTTTTCTGAGTGCAGCCCATAAATCTGACAGAGCCCCGCTCGGGGTTTATTGATTGCATGCCTCGCGGATTGAATGTGTGCTGGGTGGATCACTGTTTGTTTTCTCCTGCCAATGACATGGGTATTGATAAAATGCTCATTCATTATTTTTTCCCTAAGCCCTTCCCAAGTGTGGAGTTTCTCCGGGGAAGTGCTTTCCTTGCAAGCAGGGACCTTCTTGTCCCAGGGCATCTGAGCCGCTAGTGCCAGCTCCAGAACTCCTGCCTGTCCCCGTCCCCTTCCCCGCCTGCTCGGGCTCTGCTGCGAGGGCTTTGCTGGGCAAACGCCAGCGGTGACAGGTGGCAGAGATGGGACATTGCCATCCCCAGGGGGTGCCTGATGCCTCCCATGCCAGATGCTGCACAACCACTGCAAAAAAGTGGTTGTGAATGCAGGTCTGGCCCGGGTTTGCAATGCCTGAGCACTCGGGCTGCTCCTTTCTGTGGGTGCCTGGCTGGCGCAAAGCGCTTTGGAGGAGTCCTGAAGGAGTGGGGCGAGGAGGGGACAGGGGTGACGGGGCAGGACGGGCCGGGGAGCACAGCCCTTCCTCGGAGCTGGCTGCTGGAGGTTTGCGTGTGGCCGCTGCTTTTTCCGGGAGGAGGTTTTTTTTTTTTTCTGCTGAAAGCGAAAGTCAAACATGGCACTGGGTGACGGGGCCAAGCCCGCTCTTCCCCGGTTTTCACTTCCATTTTCGGAGGGCTGGCCCTCTTGGGCTGTTGCATCCATCCCCTTGCAAAGCTGGGTGGCTGTGGAGGGCTCGGCATCCCCTCCCTCAATATGGCATGATTTAATTTTGCTTTTCCTTCTGCTGCTCCCTGACTCACGAGGGTCCCCGTGCAGCCCCTCGGGCTCGGACACTGATCCCGCAGAGCCAAGCGTCCTCCACCAAGGAGGGGGGATGTTGCCAAGCGAAACCCCAGCCTTCCCACACGCTCCCTCCACCCCGAGCGCACCCGTATCTCCCCAGGGGTGTGTTGAGCCTCATAATCCTGAGCCTTGGAGTCATAAAGTGAGTCAGGATTAAAGGCAGCAGGAGGCACTGAGCGCCCAGGGTGGGGGACCGTGGGGACGAAGCGACGCAGAGCTCGGTGGCAGGGGCTGCCAGCACCCCCCTGGCAGCTCCTTTTGCAGGGCCCACGTCTGAGGGGTGTTTGCTGGAGGGACCCTCGGATGGGGCAGCAGGAGCTCACGGCAGCACGGGAGAAAGCCATGGGGAAATGCAGCGGGTTAAACGGGGAAAAGCAGCGGATTAAACTGGGAAAAGCAGCCTGTTGCAGTGTGGTAGGCAGAGACATGCAGCAGCAAAAGCTGCGGAGTTGTCCCCGCTGCACGGGTGTTGCACAGCACCCGATGGGACCGCGCCGGCCCTCAGCCGCATGCAGCTCTGCCAGCTTATCTCTGATCTACAGGCAGGGCTAGCTAGTGCTTGCTAGTGATTTAATAAAAATATGCTGTAGGCTGTGGTTTCTAGTAAGTAAACATGTGCCTTTAATACCTCACATGAAACCAAGAGCTGCCAAGGAAGTTGCAGCCTCTGAAGGCAATGGCTTTGTGCAGGGAGGAGCGCTACTGAGGCTGCAGAAAGCTTTGGTGGTTCACTCTTTCACACTCCGGTGTTGCTCCGAGCCGTGGTAGTGCCGGAGGGTCTCCCTCCAGAACGCGGGGACTGAAGGGTCTTCTCCAGTTGTGCAGTCTCCGGAGGATTTCTTTTGGACACAGTGCTTTGGGTCTAAACCCACTGTGAAACGAGCCCAGGCTGCGGGCGAGCAGCACGCACTTGCCGTGAGCTATTTGACTTGTGCAGCCAAGTGTGGTGTAACCTGGCCTTGAAGAAAATTTGAAAGTGGAAAATACCGGATCAGGAAATATGAGTCACTCCTGGGCTTTGGAATTTATTGATGGATTTGTTTCAGTTGCAACGGGGCTATCTCCAACTCACATGTGCAAAATAAACAAGGCGCTAGGACTGGTGTCCAGAAATGTCACACGAAGAGCTGAAAGGATGGCTTGGGATCGAGGCTGCCCAGTGCAAGAGCTCTGATTAGAGAGACTGGGAGAATGTGCAGCAATTAAAGAAATCAGTCACTTAGCCCCTGTTTGAGGTGGGGACCAGCTCCAGTCCCCTGGACACACTCCGAGAGCCTTTGTGTGTCTGATCCCTGAACACTGAAGTCCCAGGAGCTGGCTCTGGCCAAGCACACCTGCCCCATCCCACCAGCACCCTGCCTGTTTGCAAAAGTGATGACGAGGATCATCACTGTGAGGTGCTTTCTATCTGCTTTCTGTCTTTTTTTCTTTACCTGTCCACGTTTATACTTCCCACTTTCCTCTACAACTGTGAGGGTGAGAAGTTAAGGAGCGTTGAGAGTCCTCAGCTGCCCCCGAGGGCGGGAGCTTGGACTTGAGGGACAAAAAGGCAAAGTCTCGGGATGTGCTGTGTCCTGGCGCCATGCTCCGATGGAGCTGGAAGCTGGTGCCAGCCAAGTCCTTCCCTGCTGCTGCTGCTTTGCTGGTGATTAACGCGAGGCTCGTGCATCCCAGCTGGGCTCTGCAGCCCTGGGCGGTGGGAGCTGAACTGGGGTGTCCCAGCGAGGCTGCCGCGCTCCTGCCTCTTGGGAGGGGTTATTCCTGACCCCCCGCAATCTCCCTGCCCAGGCAGGCAGCGGAGGGGACCAGGAGCATCCCTGCGGCTGTGTCTCTGATGGGGGCTGTCCTGCCTTGTTCCTTTGACAGATCTCCGTTTCAGGGGGTGGGCTGCCCCCGGTGAGCACCCTGACCAACATCCACAGCTTGTCCCACCACAACCCGCAGCAGTCCCAGAACCTCATCATGACGCCACTCTCGGGAGTCATGGCCATCGCACAGAGTAAGCGCTGCGCCCCGAGCTCACCCCCGCGTGGGCCCCCTTCCCGCGACGGGGAGGGGGACGCCCTGTCCGCTCCCACCAGCGCTGACGTCCCTGTTCTGCTCTCCCGCTCCTCCCAGGTCTGAACACCTCGCAGGCGCAGAGCGTGCCCGTGATCAACAGCGTTGCCGGCAGCCTGGCGGCCCTGCAGCCGGTGCAGTTCCCCCAGCAGCTGCACAGCCCGCACCAGCAGCCGCTCATGCAGCAGTCGCCCAGCCATATGACGCAGCAGCCGTTCATGGCCACCGTGACCCAGCTGCAGAACTCGCACAGTAAGGGTTCGGGCAGTAGCTATGAAGGGAAAGGCCTGGAAAATGAGTTCAGATGGAAAACAGGCTTGTGCTCTCCTCTTGCTGTCCCCTGCCTGAGCTTGTGCCCTTGGCTGCTGCCTTTCTCCTCCGGGTACCGGCCAGCGTGGGGCTGTGAGCGGGATGCAGGCGGTGCGGGGTGGCCACATCCCGCCCTGTCCTCTTCTTCCTCTGAGCCACCACCGTGTCACATCCCCTGTACCGCCCCACTGCTGTCCCGCAGGTGGGCTGCAGCCCCCGGCAGTGTTTTTTCTACAAACTTTATTTTTCTTTCTGAGTTCCTATTGCTAAAACACATGCTTTGCCGAAGGAGGTGGCCGGGCCCATTGCACTCCCTGCAAAGCAGACGCTTCCCTGCTGTGCCCCAAAGGGTCTGGCTTTACCCCTCAGGCTCATCCGTCACCCCAGCCCTGCTCCAGCGCCGGGCTCCACTGCAGGGGGGCTGCGGAGCTGCCCCAGCGCTTCAGGCCCCGCAGATTTACCTGGGCGAGCTGGTAGCCGAGAAGGCGGTGGGTTACAGGCAGGCAGTGGTTTCTTTCAGTGCCTCATTTTATCTCGCTCGTGTCGCCGTGATGCTCGTTCCCTCCCAGCACCCTGCAACCTGCCATAACGCGGCGCTTGGACGCTCTGCCCTGGCTTTTCCGTGACGGCTGCTTGTCTCCCCCCTCTCCGCAGTGTACGCGCACAAACAGGAGCCTCCCCAGTATTCCCACACCTCCCGCTTCCCCTCGGCGATGGTGGTGACAGACACCAGCAGCATCAGCACGCTGACCAATATGTCTTCCAGTAAGCAGGTAATGGCCAGCGTGTGCGGAAGGGTGTGTGGAGGTGGAGTGGGGCTGTTTCTCCTTCTCCAGCGCTGAAAACCCCATCCCAGCCCCCTCATGGGCTCTGAAAACCTGCTTGAGGGTGGCGTGGTGGCGACTGGGGTGATGGCCTAACCGTGCTGGACAGCGAGGACTTGTCGTGGTGGTATCAGCTGGGCCACGCTCATCCCTGGGGCCACTTTCTCAGCGTGGGAGCATCCTACCGGGGTTCAGATTGGGCTGAGAAGGTCAGGACCAAGCAGGGTTTGGTGCCTTTGTGCTCAGGGTGAATCGACCCCGGTTGGAGTTGAGCAGAGGAGCTGGGCTCCGATGTGCCCCGACTTCCCCAGCCCATAAACCTTACTCCTCTGCCTGGTGCAGTCGTAAGGCAGGACTTATCCTGGTTCGAATCAGGTGTGCAAGGCCTTGCTCAGACAATAGTCCCTTTCTAAAAGCCAGCTCTGGGGACTGTGGGAAATATGTGGCCCTTATTGATTGCTAGATAAATAAGAGAGAGCCTTGAACTTGCATTCAGATAAACTTTCTTACCAAGGTTTGACAGGGGAGAGGAAAAAAATGCCTGCAATGACCACAGAGTAAATACGGTGTGGGATTGCTGTGAGACCCCCCTCCGTGGAAGAGGCTGGGGCTGCGAAGGGGAGAAGGGGAGCTGCCCGGGGGCTTGGGGAGCCGGGGAAGGGGTGACGAACGCCACCGTTGCCAGCCCGGATGGGGCTCCCGCGCTTTGCGGTGACATTTATCTGCGCCCGCGCGCTGGGTCGGGAGGCGGACAGGCCCGGCTCCTCGGCAGCACCATTTCCTCTGCTCGGCTTTATCGGCCCATCTGCTGCGCGCTCAGCCCGAACCGCCCCTGATTAACCGTGCCCCCCCAGCCACGGGCGGCCTTTGATGCCGGGACTGGCCGAAGGAGCCCAGGGCGCTCAGGAAATGTCCCTGGCTGGGTGACAGCACCCGGCCATCCCCGCTGCCCGGCAATCAGCCGACCCTGACGCCAGCGCTGCCCGGGGTGATGGAGGCTCCCTCGGTTTTCCCCCTCCATCACGCTTTTGCACTTTAATTAAAGCAGGAGGCGGTCTGGCGGCTCAGGAGGGGGGAGATGGGGCCAGGCCCCTGCGGCTGCTGCGATGGGTGGGTGCAAAATGCTGCAGGGACACCCCCATAGCCTCCTGTACGTTACAAACGAGCACAGGCTGGTTCTGCCAGTGCAGGGGGCAGCATCTGTCCCCTGTCCCCCTGCGCAGGACAACAGAGGGAACTGGGGTTGTGTCCCCCCAGCGCAGCCTCCCAGCCCCTGGGGCCTCTTTTCCTACCAACCATTCCATGTTCAAGCTAAAGCTGGAAAAATGCATCCCTAACCATTGATTTGTATTTTTTTTTTCCAGCAGTTGCCCCTTTTGTCAGCAAGTTTGCCCTGCAAATGCTGCTCAGCCCCCAAGTGGCTCAAATGCCCAGATATTTTTGCACAGCCCACATGAAACCCCAAGCCCCGGGTCCTGGGGTGCTGCTCCTGAGCAACCCCTCTTTGCAAGAGGAGAGGGATCCTCCCGCAGAGCACAGAGCAAAACCTCCATCATTCTCCAGCAGCTCTTCTGCACCTGCAGCCCCCACACCAGACCCTGCAAACCCGGCTGCTCCCGGTCCCGCTGGCGGGGACAGAGGCTGGAGGGACATCCCAGTCCCCCCGCTGTCCCCTCGCAGCCTGATGCTGCGGGATCGCTTATCAGATGATGTTGTTTAGATCTGGAAGGGGCAAATACCTCCCGGTTCCTTTGACAACGCTTGAGGCCAAGCCACCATTTTTATTACGTTAGCAAACACCTGATAGCCATGGCCTGTCCCTAATGACATGTCACGGGAGGCTCCTGGCGTCTCCTTATCTCCACGTTACGATGTTTGCTGTGTGCTCCAGCCCCCAAGGTCACCCCCGGCCCCCCACCCCGCTGGTGACTGGGGGGACCCCGGGTGGGGGGCCCACCTCAAGGGAGGGAGAAGGAGCCGCTGCGGTGGGACAGACGTGATGGTGGAGGCTGCTCAGCTCTTTCCCCAGAGGTGACAGCAGCTGGGCGACAGCGATGCCCGTGGGCCCCAGCCCCGCTTCCACCCCAGCACGAGCTCCTGGGCTCAGCCTCACACCCAGATGCTCTTGGCAGCGCCGCTGGGCTGCGTGGCACCATCTCCACCACAGCTGGGCACAAACAGGCCCTTTTTTATTATTATTATTTTTGAGAGGAGTGGCAATATCTGGCTCAGAAAGTACTTTCCCATTGCCTCCCCCTTGGGGGTGCTGGGGAGGGCTCGTGTGGCACCACCAAGGTCCCAGGGTGGTGTGGGAGGTGATGCCTCCGAACACTTCGTGGTGTCCCTGGAGCCCCCACGGTGCTGCCATCACCTGCCCACCAGTCACCGCGCTGCTCTCTCCCTCCGCAGTGTCCCCTGCAAGCCTGGTGATGCTCCACACCTCGCTGCTCTCACGCATAGCAACGGGACCTGATTTTCTACAACGTGCTGCTGGTGACCCACGCACAGAGCCCGGGAAGTCGCCGCAGCGAAGCCCAGCGCCGCAGCGAGGAGCCCGGCAACCCCGGCCGGGGCCGGCGCCTCCGGACGCCCCGTCGCTCTGCCGTGTCCCGCAGGGACGAGCCCGGACCCGTGGGGTGCCACGGACCCTGCCTCTCCTTCCCTCCGCGCAGTATTTCCAAGACGTGTCTTGGGGATTTTTTTTTTTTTATAAGTATTCGCCTTCCAAGAGGCTGTTGGCTCTCCCGAGGAACGAGGAACAAGCTGTACTGGGACCTGGCAGAAGGGGAAGCTGGATAATATTTAAGTTATACTCCTGCACCCGACGGACTGAGAGAGACTTGGGTCTGTTACTTGGCATTTGGAAGGAGAAATAGTGTGTGCTGTTGAACTGAGCCAATTAAACTGTAAATATAGGTACAGTCTGCCCCATCCTCACGTTTCCCCACTCCTATACATAGAGATTTATATAAAAGAGGTAAATTTTGTCTAATGGATGTAAACTACTGTAATTAAGTGCAATTCCCCCATCTGTATATATTGTTCCCAATTCTCTTAGCTTTCTCCTTTTTTTTTTTTTTTTTTTTTTTTTTTGGTAAAGGTCAGAGCTAAGGATGGTTTTGTATTTCTCTTTTTCCTTTAAATGAGTTAGTTCAAAGAGCTGGGCCTATGCAAGGGGGCCGGCCAGGCAGCACCTGTCTCGGCTCTGCGGGGGCACAGGCAGACGCGTGTCCTCTCACGGTGACATCCCGCGGGAAGGAAGGGTGCGGGGCGAGCCGAGCGGAGCCCCAGCAGGTCCTGGGTGATCTCAAGGGACTCTTCTGCTTTTGGAGACTCTGAGGTGGGCTGTCGCCAGGTGGGGAAGCGCTCAGCAGCCCGTTTGACACGTCCAGACCACTGGGAGTTCAGCTTTGGCCATTTGCAGGTGAGCCGGTAGCATTTGCTGCTACAGAGATGAGTGAGGCTGCAAGAAATTCTGGTAGGATCTTCCTCAAATGGAGTTCAGAGACTGTCGCCCTTTCCTCCCCTCCTTGGGGTGTGGAAGGGACTGGGTACCCAGTTACTGCCTCGTCTTCTGCCCAGTAAACGGCCAGTACGGGTGGCTTATTTCCCGCCACTAGCGTTTTTCCATTAGCAGGTTGATGACGAGCCTTGCTGGCTCCATCCTTCGATAAACACGGTGCTCCCGTCCTCGTGGTGTCACCTCTGGGCTGCAGATGGACAGAGGGACAGGCGCTGGGCTGTGATGTGACCCCCCAGCCCACGGTCCCCACCTGGCAGCGGCTCTTGGAGGAAAAGCTTTGCAGTGAGATGTCCAGGTTGTGAGCGAGCCCAGCTCTGTGGTGAGGACACGGGGCTCCATCCCCCACGCCAGAGCCCTGAGGGGTTTGAGTGCCCATGTCCTGCTTCCCAAAGCTGCAGAAGCTGCAAAAGGCATCGTCTCCCCTCCCGTGAGACACAAGCTCCTCCGTACCCACAGCCCTTCAGAAGTGGATCTAATGCTTCCTGGTTGTGCAAATTTTTTGGGAACTTGGCAGCGTGTGCCGACTGCTAAGAATGACTTGGAGAGGTGGAGAGCAGCAGAAGTGCCCATGGATGGATGACCACTGCTAAAAAGAAAACCACTGGATGCTGTCTTTGGGGCAAGAAAGGCTCTTTTGCCCTGTGTCTGTACAATGCTTCATGCAGTGGGACCCTAACCCTTGCTGGAACTAATAGGAGTTGCCCTACAGTGAATAAGTCGTCATGAATTGGAGACCAATATTCAGAATGACATTTAATTTAATGTATACCATAATTAAATACCACTTTTTCTGACTCATTGCTGCGACGTGGTCTGTAAATTCCCCAGCCCTCACCTGCCGTGGTTCGGTGGACGTCGGGCCGGCAGGCGGGACGCAGGCTGGACGCAGGCTGGCAGCGGTGACATGTCCCCCTGCCGTCCCCTGCAATGCTGATCCAGGCTTCCCCCTGCCTGAATGTGGTGAGTCAAGCAGTTCATATGAAGCCCCAGGTATAAGCAAGAGGCTCTGCAAGGCTGGGAGACCCGTGTCTTTACCCTCTTGATGATGCACTAATGATGTTGCCCTTAGTCCGGCACACTTTATTCCTCATCTTCTGCTGAGTTTAGCAGCCGAGTGTTAAGCAAACCAATTAGGAGCTGAGTGCCAGACAAAGCCAAACCCTGTTCGTTCTGGATACTGAGCCTGGGGGTCCGTAAAGCGTGAGGGGGGTGGGAGGGAGCAAGGCAGTCACTGTAAAGCTTTTGAAGATCTTTGATTGCGGAGAGCTAACATAGCTGAGTGACTCAGAGCACATCGGCAGGAAAGGGCGGCCCTTCTGATGATGCAGTGCAGGGCAGTCATTTGAATCACCTTCAAAAGTGCCCGGTTTTGGTTTGGCACCCGTTTTTTTTTTCATAAATTAGGTGTGGGCTGCTGTGGGAAAGGCTTTCAGAGCAGCAATCTGGTGCTCCCCTTTATAGCCAGAGCAGGACAACCTGATAAAATCCTTCCCACAGAGTTTCTTTGTTTATGTGATTTTTAGCTACTGCAGACAAAAACTGGAAGTGCAAAGCTGAAGATCTCGAAGATGCAGATTTTATTCTGAGATCCCCTTTGCGCCTTCCTGCTCCTGAGTGCCAGGCTGAGCCCTTTTCAAATTCTGCTCCTAAATATTGCATTCTCACCAGTCAAGGTGAAATGACTTGGATTCTTCTACTTACGCCAGCTATGTTTTGCTCCATGAGTGGCTCATGAAGCCACCTTGGCTCAGCTTGCGCCAGCTGACATATATCCAGCATCAGGTTGATTTGGTACTGCAGAGGAAAGGTGACCCAGCGGGAAGGACGGGACAACCTGCTGCAGCTGAGCTGATGCTCCAAGGGGAGCAGCACCTTTTGGGGCCTGATTTCTGCCCTGGCTTTAAAATAGACACAGACTGAGAGGCACAGGGTGTGAAAACTATGTGTGAATCATTGTTTGGTGAGTGGCCCGATACCAGTGCTGCTCTCCAGAAATCCCTGCAGAGAAGGTAAGTGAAAACCTTGGGGACCTTGGGGAAAGGAGACTCTGAGATGCAGCCCCACCAGAGAGGGGAGGGGGAACTGTACCAAAAGAAAACTAGGACAAAAAAGGCATCTGAGGAAAGCAACAAAAGGAGAAGGTGACTACCATGGAGCAGAGTGTGGGATAGAGCAGGCAGGATAAAGCCAGTAGTAGGAACAGAACAAATTATTAAGACCAGATAGTATCTACCCAAGACGTATGAATTTAAAAAGTTGTGTGCTGTCACCCACACCTGGGTAGCAGGAGATGGGAAGGTAGGAAGCATGACAAAGGGTGTGGATGCTACACATACCAATGCGTTCATTGGGAAAAAGGTTGCTCTGATTTGGATTTAACCTCTGGCTGAGGAAACCTTTCTGCCCATGGAAGTGCCACCCAGAACGGCTTCTCTGAGCAGCTGGGCTGGGGCCGTCCCTGCCCACAACTCACCTTGTACTGGAGAAGCAGTGGGTGGGGTGTTTGCTCCTGCACATGCCCTGGCTGCCTCATTAAGTTGTTGGAAAATAGGATGTAATGTCAAATGAGGTACCTGGAAGATTTTTTTTTTTTTCCCCTCCTGTTGCTGTTGGGCACGTTGTGTTTGTCTGTGATGCAGTCGTTATGGAGCAAAGAAACTAGCAGGAACATGACAAAGTTCGTTTATGAGCAGTACAGTTTTACAGGGCTGGGTGATTATTTTACAGTTCAAAGCTGTTCCAAGGGAATTCCTTGCACGGGAGGATCTGTAGGGTGCCACGAGGCTTTACTGGTTGCTTGTGTTCATAACAAACTTCAGCCTCCTTCATGGCAGAGCACAGGGACATCACCATATTTAATTGGAAGTGCAAATGTGGGTGCAAAGGCAAAAAGGGGAGGGCCTGGGAAGTAGACAGGTGTGGAGGTGGGATGTGGGAGGGCTGGGCAGGAATATCACCTCTCCTTCACCTCCTGAGGAGAGCACAGCCCAGGGACACCTGCCCGGACAGGTAAATCCCATGCCCTAAACGCCTCCTCTTTGCACTGCAGCACCGGCAATGCTGCCAGCGAAGTCACTGGGTGAAAATCAGGTTAGTGCCACTCTCACCGCCTGCCCCAGAGCTGCAACAGGGCTTTATCAGACCATGAGCACGAGTCCTCGGTGTGGGGCTGCGGCCGTTCCCAGGGAGTGGGGCTCCTTGGTGCGTATCACCTCCGTCATTGCGAGGAGGAGCAGAGCAGGGAATCCCCATGCAGGGTCAAACCCCGCGTGCCAGCTGCTGGCCGGAGGGCTGGAGCACGCTGGTGCTGGGCTCCCTGTCCCTAGGTACGTGATGGCAGCCTGGTGTGGTGCAGATGTTGCTGCCAGAGCACCGGGGCTCAGCCGCCATCCCTCGTGCTCCAGTGCAGACTGGGCTCTGGCCCTGCTGGGGCCACTGCAGCTCGCATCGGCCGGCACCGAGCACATGCATTGTTGAGGAAGGGCCAGGTCAACCCCACAGAGGAGCAGGTGTCTTACTGCCCGCGAGGGCAACGGCCTCTCCAGGGATACCGAAATACAGCTGAGCTATTTCAGCAACTTTTAAAACGTCTGTTTGGAGTGCGTGCAAATGTAATGTGCAGTTGCACAACAACACCTGGCTCGCAAATGTGTGGTCTTTCCAGACTCGTTCTGCCAGTCCAGCCAGATGGCTGGATCTGCTGGAAATTTCGGCAGGAAAAGCAGCGGTGGTTGCATGGGGCTGTGCTCCCCACCGCTGCCCAGTGCTCCCAGCGCTGCCTTCCTGCACGGCGGGTCAAAAGGGAAAGCATTGTCCGTCCCCTGCAGATAGCAAACATGCTCCGTCCTTTGAAGCCTTTGAGCGGATTTGGTTGGGCTGGCGGTGGAGTTTGAGGAGTACACAGAGAGGAATGCAGAAAGTGCTTGTGTTGGGAGGCTGGGCTGTTTGCAGATGTTGCCGGCTCCCCGCTGCGCCACGGTCTGGCCACTGGAGCAGGTATAGGGAGCCGGAGGAGTCCCCATGCCAGGCAGGCAGCAGGTTTGGGCATTGTACATTGATCCCATGCCCTGGTGACATGGGATTTCCATGCCGCATCTGCTTGGAGGTCTGTGAAAATGGGAAAAGGTTTGGTGAGGGGAGAGGTGTGAGTCGTAAAGACCAGCAGCAGAGAAGAACACCGTAACAGCCCAGCATCCTACACCAACACGTCGCTGCCAAGCACCTTGAAATGCTCTCAGCGGCCAGAGACCTGCAAATTTGGGCGCTCACCGGTCTGCAAAGGTCTGGGGGAGCCTTGATATCCCATAATCTTCCTACCATGACAGACCAAGGTGTGCGATGCTCCGCATCCCACAGTAGAGCGACCAGGGCTGCAAGCGCCAGCAGGTCCATCCCCACAGCCCCGCACACCCACCGCAGCAGAGCCCGGCCAGCAAACCCTGCAAGCTGCTCTGCACCACGTGCTCTGCAAAGGTCCCTTGCAGGCAGATGCTCAAGTCACTCGTTTGCCTTCTCACTGCGAGTGCTACAGGATCTCCTATGCAGATGAGGTGGGGAAGACATTGCCCTAGGTCCTCTGGGGACAAAGGACGGACGCTTTGTGGAAGGAGTCTGGTTTTACTGCGTGTGGTCAGGTTAAATATCTGCCATGAATAGACTCAGCCACAGACTGTATTACACGGGCTGCGGAGCTGGGCTGGCTACTCCTTGGTGCAGATAGGTGAACAGCCAAATAAAAGCCCAAAGCTGACACTCCCAGAGGCAGAGACCCGTGGGAGGCTCTGGGGCTCAGCCAGCACAGGGAGCCCGGCTCCCCTCAGCACTTGCATTTTACAAATGAATGGTGCACGTTCATTTAATCCGGAAGGGCAATTTTCCCCCTCTGTGGACGGTGGAAGGTTGGCAGGTCCTGTAGCAGCACCAGGGTGAAGGAGCAGTATGTGCTGCCACGAGCCAGCAATAGGGTGCTGTGGGGGCCACCAGCAATGAGGGGGGAGAGGTCTCTGACCTCCCAGATTTAATTTCTCTGACCAGGGATCAAACTTAAAAGTCAGAAAACTTAAATGCACACTAGAGAGTTGTCCCATCCCAGTATGTGTGTAATACAGAGCCACACAAATCTGAACTTCAGACATTTTACATTACCTTCTAATTCCAGGAACTTTGGTTTTACTTTTATACTCAGCAAAATTAATTCTCCTCTCTGTAATTAATATGCTGATCAAATGGATTCTTAATTACAGATAAATCACAAATCTACACACTCAACTGTTATGCTTTTCAAGTAATAAAAGAGATCATTTGTCTTCCTCAGATGAACAGAGGCCAACTAGCACATCATTTCCCCCTTTATGAAGAATTCATTTGCCTTAGAAAGAAGGTCTTTAAAAAAACATTGCAAGGGTTTCTTGAATAGGGGATCAAAGCTCCCACACTGCTGGAAACCATTTTTGCTAAATAAGATGTGGGTAGAGGAAAAAAAAGTAAAAGTTTTTTGGAGGTGGTTGGGATTATGACACCCTTGGGAAGGACAAGGACGTGGGGTCAAGAAGTTGTGACCAGGTTAGCAACACAGGGAACAGAAGGGGAAGACAAAGGAACAGAAAGTGGAAATGGACAGCTGAATGAGGAAGCATGTTTCTTTGCCGAAAGAGAATGGATGCTACATCAATTCATACTGAGAGCTGAAGGATCGAGGCCTGTTAATGGATTGGGGGACACAGCAGGGATCAGAGGTCGTGAGTGCACTCAGCCTGGCTAATTGACTGTTATGTGCATATTAGTGATGAGAATGGAGTAAGATAGTGGGACGTGGGGAGCAGATATGCAAAAGTTCCAATGATAAGCACCGGCCTGTAATTCCCGTCTTACACCTGCTAAACAAATGCACCCACACACAAAAGAGCGTGGCCGTAGCTGGGGTTCTTCAGGAGGGGACCCCATGGCGACAGGTGAGCACCTCTGACCTGACTGCATGTCGTGACATGAACTTGCTCACTAGATTTGCTTTGCAGTTCTAGGGGGGCTTTACTTCAGTCCTACACATCGAGCACAGCCCGATGATCTGACCAATGCTCCTGCATGCTGGCGGAGGTCCCGCGAGCACCCCTGCGCAATGGGGGCTGCTCTGGGGTCAGGAGTGTACCCTGCTACCAACCCGCTGCAAAAATAACAAATGAAAGGGGAAAAACAGTCAGCCTGGGCTCTCCCCCACAACCCAGTCCAGTCTGCAGGCATCCTGCCAGCAGCTCTGTGCAGAACAGGGCGAGTGCTTAACACCCTCTGCTATTAGTTTATGCCGCCCCGGGGTGTTGGAAGCACTGTGCTCCCCAGCGTGTACAAGCAGGTGCAGGAGGCCAGTTAATAGAAAGACCACGAGCTGGTCCAAAACCACTGTGTTTCTGCCGTGGGCACGAGAGGGGTCCTTCTCTGGGAGGCTTTATGTCACTTTGCTCAGCAAAGCAGGGGCAGCACAGAAAATGAGCAAAATCAGCTCCAGCTGATCCAGACTTGGGATCAGTTTTGGAGGTCAGGTGCAGTTTTGAGCTGACTTTTGTGGAATCAAGCTCCAGCCTGGTGAGCACAGCTAATAAAACAGGATTGCCCAGGTTACATGAGGCTGCTGGAGCACTGATCACCATGTCTGCAGCTGGGCTGAGCCAAACAGCCTGTGCTTCCCCACCATGTGCACCCCGCAGCAGCCTCACTGGTCATCTGGTGTCAGCGCTGACTCGGCAATTAGTGCCAAGTAATTGATAGAACAGCACCAGGAAGCAAAGCTAAACCCCATGCCGTGACAAGAGCAGTTTTGCTTTGCATTAACTTAAATCGTTCCACTTTTGTACTTCACCAGCTTCTCCCTTTCACCCCCAACACACAACGTGACCCTTTGCAGCTTGAGTCTCGGCACTGGCCCTTCCGATGGCTCCAGGACAGATTGACCTCAGTGTAGGGAGGCTGGTCCCTGGGGCCACACGTGCTGCTGGGGGCTGCTCCTGCCAATGGTCCCTCGCTCCTGGCACATGGTTTTCTGCCCAGCCAGTGCCCCGGAGCAGAGCTCCTTCCTCCAGCCACAAAGAGATTTATTTCCCAGTCGATTGATGAAGAGAATATTTCCCATCTCCTCACTCTTGAATCTGCTGACAGCATCTCTTGGCAAGTGATGGATATCAGAGATGATTTATAGCTCTTTGTTACACAAATGCCTCCGCGTTCTTCCCTGTCCTCTCGCAACAACCGTTAGTCACTTCTCCCAGCAGAAAAGCAAGAGCTTCAGCCCAGGAACAGCCCGAAGGATGCGGCATCAAGTGTCTCCCCTGCACTGGGTTTATTCGCTGTAAATGCACCATCAGGGACACAAACAAGGGAAGCGACAGCATCATGGTGCTCTGCACCCACCCGGGTCTCCGAGCGGCTGCTTCCACCCATCTGCCGGCAAGTCAAAAGGTTGGCAAAGAAAAACTGCCATAAATCAGACAGATAGGGGCTGCGGGGAGGATCTCGTTTATGCGATTTTTCATCTCAAAGTTTGTAATTAAAGTAGTGAGTGCTGCAGGAGGAACAGCCACTGCCTGTATCTCTTAGGGTTCTCAGATTTTGGCAACATAAATGTTCGGTTCTTGAGAACTTTATTACATGAAATAGTTTTTGTAATGCTGTTGTTGCTTAATTGGATTTCTGTTTGTTTTACTTCAAGAACACCAGGAAAAATATCTCTACTGTTTGATCTGATACAGAGTACTAGGAGACTTACCTGTACTATTGGGTCTCAGAGTTTATCATAATGAATAAATACATGAATTAAATAAATTCTGATCTTAATCTATGCAAAGTTTTTTTTATTCCCCTGAGCAGCTGAGCCAGTTGCTGGGTTGCTCCTGCCATTGCCTCTAGCGTTTCTTTCTTCAAGCACAGTTGTGAGGCTGGATTGTATCAGTGGAAATCAAGGACGGAACAAATTAACCAGGCACATTCCTGACTTTAATTTAGGTGTCACTGGGACTGCTAACCAGCTTCATGTCAAACACATGCTGAAATGTTCTGTCGATATGGGTCTTAAAATGAGGAGCATAGTGCAGGATTGAGCACTCAGTTTTTTTAACCAAATAGGTTTGAATCAGACCAAGAGAGAACATTCCTCTGCTTTCACAGAGAAAGGCAGAGCCACTTGTTGCAGATCACAAAGGGACTTCCCTGTCAATCCACGAAGAGAATATAAAACAAGGGATGATCCAGGCAATGAATAGTGCAAATAAGCCACTGTTTTACCTCCTCAGAAATGTCTAGGGCCTAAGTTTACATCTCTAAGCAGCAGAGTGGTTGTGCCCAGCAGAGCTGATAATCTCTGCATGCCAGCGCTGTGATGGATAGAAGGGAGTTTGTCTCATCAGCCCTTTGAGACCAGCTAATGATACTGTAAATCACCAAAGCACAGACACACGCGAACAAAAACTTCCCACAAAAGCTTTTGTCCTCTTCTTCAGTTGAACCCTTCCTTAAACATAGGTGAAGCAGTCAGCGCAATTAACTCGCCATCAGGAATACACAAAAGGACAAAACACTGCAATCGGCCTATAAAGATGTAGAACAGTTTTATGGCTCATATGCTGGATTCGATATTTCTGATTTGTGTAGACCTCATGCAAATGATTTAAAAAAAAAAAAAAAAAGGAAACGGGGTATCAAGAAACACCACCCTGCTGTGGGTTCTCCCTCGGGCCCCTTCCAGACCCCGTTACTGCAGCAGAGCTGGAAGGGGCCAGAGGGGACCCACAGCCACATCTCCAGCCCAGAGCCCCCTGGGGCTGGGGCCGGGTCTGCAGCAGGGAAGGGAGCGCAGCTTTCGTCCCTCGGGATGTGGGTAACGGCTGTGCCCGCCTCGGGGTGTCTTCCCAGGTACCCCGGGCCTGTTGCGGCCTACAGCGGAACGCGGCCCGGCGAAGCCTGACCACGCGGTTGCCACGGCAACGCGGCGCCATGACACCCCGCGGGGGTGGTTGCTACGATACCCAGGCAGGCACGTGCTCGCTACTTCCGGCGGCGCCGCGGGGCGTGCTGGGTATTGGCAAGATGGAGGTGCAGGAGCTGTTCCGGCGGCTGGGTGCCGGTGCTCGCTTTGATGTGCGGCGCTTCGGGCAAGATGCGCGGCGATTCGGGGTGCGGAGCCACCGGGGGGAGACTGGGACGGGCGCGGGTACCGTCCCCTGCGCGACGTGGGCCCCAGGGCCCCGTCCCTTCCGCGCGGCGGGCCCCCGGGCCTGCCTGCGGCCTTGTGTGGGATCTGGCCAGGGCTTCTCACCGCTTTCCGTGCTCTCTCCCTCAGGTGATAAAAGGGAGCGGCGGTGGCGTCTCTCTGGAGAGCCTCGACTTCTTCGGGCACAAGGAGGAACCCCCACTGGGGTCTGACAAAAAGGGCGAGGGGCTCGCAGGGGCTGAAGAGGGAAAGGGTGGAGAGCAGCAGGAGAATGGAGTGGGAACAAACCATGGAGAGATGGCAGGAAAGAGAAAAAGAACTGCAGAAAGCAGCGAAGGGAAAAGAAAGAAGAAAAAGACGCGAGGTATTTATGTATTCATACGTGTCCCTGGCAGAATACCCTGTTTAAGTTTATGCTTCTTACTTGTTTCAGTTTCCTTTAAATCTGCAAGTACTGTAGGTCATTTTACCAGAAAGAAGGAGGCTTCTGGGTTCTTTGACTGGCTTGTGTCAGAGCTGATACAATAACTGGACCAAGATTTGGTGTTAAGGCATGGGGATGCTGTTGCCTTCCTTCCAGAGCCTTCTTTAACTTTAGTGAGAAAGAGAGAAAAATGGTTTTGAGAGCTTCTTTTTTACCAAATAGTTTTTTGATGAGATTTTACTAATGGAAATACCAATTTCTCGAAACTTCCAGAAGCAGCATCAATACCAGAGCTGTCAGAAAATAATGGAATAAAGTGGATGTCCTCTCTGGAAGCAAAATTTGAAGATGCAAAAGACAAAAAACCTACTGCAGAAAAACTTGAACGCTTGAGAAGGGAAAAGGTGGGACCATAGAATTCTGATGTAATTGGTTTCTGTGGGTGTTTCATCTGAAAACCGAGGGTCATTTACAGTAATTTCTCTTGGGAGGAGAGTGGCTGAGTATGGGGAAAATAACCACAAGATGAATCCATATATGTTTAGGTTTATGCTGTCGAAGAATGAAAGAGAGTTTGTCTTTTGCCTTTTAGATAAACCGCTTCAGAAATAAACACAGGATTAACGTTCAAGGAACAGATCTTCCTGACCCAATTGCCACGTTTGATCAACTTCAAAAGGAATACAAAATCCACCCTAAAATAATAGAGAACATTCAAGCTGCTGGCTTCCAGGTCCCAACGCCGATCCAGATGCAGGCGATTCCCGTCATGCTGCATGTGAGTTTTCTGGTACCACGTTTCCTACAGGGAGTATGGCAGAGTTTGGAGAGCGGCCTCTTTTGGGTCATGGCACTGGTTAGTTGCTCAGCTTTAGAGATATGTCAACTGCATCAGAGTTCAAAATTTGGCCATTACAATATTCTTGACCTGTGCTTTTACTAATGTATTTTGGGTTAATTTGTAATATTAATATTTACATGAATGTGATTTTTTTACTCTTTTTTGTAGTAAAATATAACACCCTGCTTGTTTTTCTTACAGGGTCGAGAACTTCTAGCTTCAGCTCCTACGGGGTCTGGAAAAACATTGGCATTTTGTATTCCTCTCTTGGCACATCTGAAACAACCCAGGAACAAAGGATTCAGGGCACTGATCATCTCACCTACCCGAGAACTCGCGAGCCAGGTCTGTGCGGAGGGGAAAGAAGTTGTCATATTGGTGTACTTCCAGGTTTTCACTCTGAATCAGTACAATAGCAACTTAGCAGATATTTTTTCCTTTATTACCCTCAGATATCAGAAAAAGCTAATTTAAACATGTCTTTCTTCTGTGAAATAGCTACATATCTAGCATCTCAGTCTAATCTAGATGGTTAGATTAGAGGCTCAATATTCTTTGTTCATATTTTAAAACTGCCCAATGTTTAGGTGCTCTTAATGCCTTCATATTTAAGATTGCTACAAGAGATTTATCTGTTTGTCCCAAACACAGAATTTCAATGAATAACTTTATATCGAAGCTTTTTTTAATTAAACTAAATTAAAAATTACAGCTTTGGGCAGAATTCCATTTTGATTGAAATGGGAGAGGGGGGCTTATGGGAGCTACGTGGTTAGAGTCAAACCATGGTTGTCAGATCTGAGAGAACTTTCAGGTGGATAACACGTGTTACAAAGCTGCATTTTATTATGCTAAGAAGACCAGACAACTTTCTCTTAACACTGGGGTCAGAGTGATGTTTGAAATTGTCATTTAGGGATTGCCCACAGTTTTTCTGGTCAGCAATTGGAAACCTAATCCCTGTTGCTGCCTTTTCAGACACATCGGGAGCTGGTGAAGTTGGCTGAGGGCACCGGCTTCAGAATCCATATGATCCACAAGGCAGCTGAAGCAGCCAAGAAGTTTGGGCCCAAGTCTTCTAAGAAATTTGGTAATTGTTTTAACTACTGAAGTGCTTCTGAAAATTTAAAAAATGCCACTGACTTTTCTCTTCTGGCCTGTGTGGTTTTAAAGCGATTGGGTAACACCACTCAAGACGTGCAGTCTATTGCTCAACACTGAACAAGTAGCTGGTGTGGCAGAAATGGGATGTGAGCCAGACAGCGGGCCCTGCGATGTTGCACCTGCAGCAGATGGGGTTGGAACTTGCATTTCTCAGGCCTCTGTTGGTCTGCTTTATTTTGTGTCTTTTTTTAATGTTTTGCCCTTTTTTTTTTTCCCGTAGATATACTAGTTACTACTCCAAACAGACTCATTTATTTGCTGAAGCAGGATCCTCCAGCAATAGACTTGACCAGGTACTGAGAGCCTTTATTGAAATCTGGCTTTGCTACTGGCTTTGCCGCTGAAAAGCAGCTGCGTGTGTTGTCCTTACATCTGTGACACTCTGTTAGAACTTTTGCCTTCTCCACAAGTGCCTCTCACTAAAGAAAACCTCTGTGTTCCTAGTGTGGAGTGGCTGGTGGTGGATGAGTCAGACAAACTGTTTGAGGATGGGAAGTCGGGGTTCCGCGATCAGCTGGCCTCTGTCTTCCTGGCCTGCACGTCCCACCTGGTGAGAAGAGCCTTGTTCAGCGCAACCTTTGCGCAGGACGTGGAGGAGTGGTGCAAACTCAACCTCGACAGTGTCGTGCTGGTGTCTGTTGGAGCGAGGTAGGTGTGTACTGGTGAAATAAGTTAGTTGTGCAATATTTTTTCTAGTGTTTATAAAGATGTGAATAAACTCTAATGGTAGCGTGCTTCTGTTGGATTTCTGCTTTCAGAAACTCTGCAGCAGAGACGGTAGAGCAAGAGCTATTGTTTGTTGGATCAGAGACAGGAAAACTAACGGCAATGAGAGAGCTTGTTAAAAAGGTAGTTTGGAGAGATTGATTTGGCTAGTCAAAAAAAATGATCCTCTGAGGTGTAAAATACTGGGGCTGGTTAAGTCTCTTTAGTGGCTCAGTGTCTGTAACCAGTAATGGCAGGAAAAGGACCTGAACCTTAAACAAGCTGATTCTTTTGCAGGGTTTTGCTCCTCCCGTCCTTGTGTTTGTGCAGTCTATCGAGAGGGCTAAAGAGCTTTTCCATGAACTCATTTACGAAGGCATCAACGTGGATGTCATCCATGCAGATAAAACTCAGCAACAGGTAGGAGGATATAATTTCTTTTCAAGACACACTTTAGAAAGAAAGGTAAAAGCGAGAGTGTTGGAATATAACTTCAGGTAGGTTTGACAATAAATTATTGCAGGTTTTCATTTAGAAGTTTAGTTTTATTTGTTAACATCATGACAACTTTTAGGAAACAAGTTCACCTCCTTTCTCAAACTGCTAATTAGGCTGTTTCCAGGTATCTTTCTTTTCCTTTCCCAGAGAGATAACGTAGTACGCAGTTTCAGAGCTGGGAGGATTTGGGTGCTTATCTGCTCAGCCTTACTAGCTCGAGGGATCGACTTCAAAGGAGTGAATATGGTCATTAATTATGATTTGCCAACGAGTGCAGTGGAATACATCCACAGGATAGGTGAGTGATTGTTCACAAGTTATGTCCTTTTTCTCATTTCCTGGATCTTTAATGTAGATGCTCTTGTGCATGAGCAAAAATCCTGAAACCAAGCCTGTTCTGTTGCTGCAGCACTAGCTTCCACATCACTGGAGACAGTTTATATCTGGGCTCAACCTTCAGTAAAACTGCTTTACTTTTTTAAGGTTCATAGGAGACTGACAAAACTTGTATGCTTCAGCCACACCTGTTCATCAGGAGCAGTGTTTGGGGGTGGCGTGGCCGTGTGCTGGCCGCACTAACACAGCGGGAGGCTGGGGCTGTGGAGGGGCGTTGAATAAAGGGAAGTATTGAAAGTAAAATCTCTACTCTCTGCTGCAAAATTTGTGTTTCTCAGGTCGTACTGGAAGAGCAGGGCACGCAGGAAAAGCCATCACTTTCTTTACAGAAGATGATAAACCTCTGTTACGGAGGTAAGTTGGAAACATGATATGGTAAAAATGCTTTTCATTTAAATTTGTTTAAACTATCCAGATGGAGTCATCAGCCTTTTATGCCTTTTTGTTTCTTCCTCACTTTATTTCAAACTCGCTTTTATGTCTTTATTTCTTGCTTTGAAAAAAAAAACCACAACAACCAACACACCAGGCAGCTGTTAGGGACTGATGTTTCCACAGCAGATGCTCATCTCTCGTCTGCGCACTCCCTGCCGGAGCTGATCTCTCCCCCCTCTCCTTTCCAGCATAGCCAGTGTTATCCAGCGAGCTGGCTGTCCTGTGCCAGACTACATCAAACACCTCCCCAAGCTGCAAAGGTACCTTCATTTGAATACTCTCCCCATTTGTTTCCCATTTTTAAAGCCTGCATGAGTGGTGCTGGGTGCATAAAGGTTACAATGATATGATTCTTCGTAATATAGTTACAGTTTAGCTGCAAAAGGCATTTTAGACTGTGTGGCTGTGGCTGTTTTTACCCAGAGGAAAGTGGAAACAAAAAGAATTCTTGTGGTTTTCCCGCAGTTAACTATTTTCTTAAGAGTTCCCTGAAATCTGCTTTAGACTTCTAGGCCGGTACTCATGAATTGACCTTCTGATATGTGAGATAAAGTTCTTTACTCTTTTGAGTTACCTTTAGAATTTTTTTAATTAGTGCTTCTTTTCATGTTTTTTCATAACGTATAATAGTTTATGAAACTATAAATCCTTATATATATATATTAGACTTATTCAAACAAACTTTATTTTAGTATATATGTCTTGGAGATAACATGGCTGAACTAATCTCAGAATAAACAACACTGAAAATATGTTCAGACCCATAAATCCCTAACAACCGGCAAAGGTTTTCATTAGGTGTTATATTTACTTTGAATATTAATTTTTACCCTTTAAAGAAATTTAATCCTTCTTCACTAAATGTCGTTCTCAGCAAACAAAAGAAGAAATTCATTAAGAAACCACTGACAAGAGAATCCATTTGTACCACCCCTCAGTGCTTCTTAAAAAAAGCCAAACCAAAAATGTAAGTAGGTTTTTCTCGAGAGGAGGTAAGAGATGCTGTTTATCCAGGAAAGGCTCAGCAAGCTTTACCTGCGCTTTGGAACGTTGCTACCTAAGAATTTATGTTCAGCTGTGCTAATATGTTGTAAAACAACTAATGTCTGTGTCACTGCTGTGTAGTTCATCTTTTTTTATATATAATGTTCAGGTGTCTTGGTCTCAATTTTTTTTCTTGTAGGAAAACTACAAAGCAAAATATTAAGGAAAAAAAGAAAGTTAAAGAAGACAAAAATGGCAGTAAATTACAGACTGTTTGAGAGAGCTGAATGGTAAGAGGCTGCTCGGACACGGGTGTCAGCCCTAGCTCGTGTGCTGGAGAACACAAGAATGACTGCAGCAGCAAAGGTGAAGGGAGAAAAATATTTCTTACTTTTTCTCTGGGTGAGGATGGATGTTCACATGCAAGAAAGTCTCTGCTGAAATACCAGTAGTGGATTCCTGAATGCTTCTTATAGAAGCTGAAGAGTGTTCTCTTGCAGGAAATGCTTCATGTTTCTGAACAATAGTTCAAAAATAGCATCTGTTTGTGTTACTATCACGCAGTTTTGTATTACTTCTTGGAAGTACTGTCAGTTCTGTGTTCACGTCATCCCTAATATGTTTGTCAGACTTCCAGAAGATTCAGTGGCAGAAAACACACAAATCTTACTGTTAGGCTTCCCTGGAGACTTTAAAAAACCAAACCAAACCCACTTGTATGTGAAAGTAAAGCCTTAGTCCTTCTACTGTTTTGCTTCTATAAAATAATTTTGGGATAACTAATACTTTACATGTCTGTAAACTCAGTAATTTTGTACTGTTTCATATTTAAGCCTCAAACCAGAATAAACAAGGTCATAAAAGATGCTAATACAGAGACCTGCCTGTCTATACAGCCTTGATGGAGCAAGTCTGCAGGCATTTACACGTTACGCATTTTTCATCTCCTCTTCTGTGTTCTCAGTCCACTGTGGTTGTGTCAGAATTCTGGTAATGCAGAAGTGGCTTCTTTGCAGCTGTAATCCTTCTGTACAGGATTGCCTTCTTGCTTTATCATACTTGATCCAATTTGGAAATGGAGCCCAGGTCTGTGTAACTCGTTTACAGCAGAGCTCCGGTGATGTTTTGTGAGAAACTGATGAGGACTTTGTGCGTCCTGTTCTGCTTATTCCTGGGCTAGACTGAAGTTTGAGTTGGTTTTGCTTTGTTTGCAGAATTTCATCTTGTATTTGGGTTATATAGGAACTAATGTCTTCATTTGGACATCTATGAACGAATTTGTCTGTATATTTAAATAAAAATGCAGTGGTGTATTCTGATAAACACCAAGTTGCCTGCTGCAAGATATTGATGACTGATACAAGGTGGAGTATATCTAATGATGCGAATGAGAAGTTACCAATATTCAAAATTAAAATGTTTATTCCAAAAGTAGTAGCAGGGAAGAAAACAAGCTTTTGATAATGAGCAGCTTTGTGCAATTCTAATTCTGCAGAACAATGTGCCACATTTCTCTTTAGCTACACAAAATTTTAAGCTCTCATTTTAAAACTCTTTCAGGCTCTTTAATATTTCTGACACTGATCGGTAGCTTATTGAGAAGTTTAAGCAGTGGCCTTTCTCAGGATTTACTCCTCCGTGAAGTGCTGAACAGCTGTCACGCTGAACACGCTGCTTGCCCCAGGGTGAAGAACTTCAGAACTCCCACTTTTCCATGTATTGTAGGAAGCTTGGGCTGATCTTATGAACAGAGAGGAGCTGCTTCTGCACAGCTCTGTTGACTGTCTGGAAATCAGATTGCACCTCGCCAGGACTGCTTATTTTACAGTACGTCTGAGGTTTTGGGCTGGTACAATTACCAGGTAATTAGTATTTCCAGTCCCCTCAGCAGGGACAGGTTCAGCAGAATCCCCTGGTTTGGGACAGAAGGGCAGCGCTTTTTCATTTTCAGGAAAAATATATGGTTTTAGGTGCCTGAAGTTAACTTTAATCAACATAAAATCTCGATTTTAAAAGCATTCTTGAAGAGAAGGCAAGGCCCTTCAGCCCCGGCCGCCCGGGTGTCTCTTCCCGGTGGGGCCGGTTGGCGCCGTGGCTGTGGGTTCGGGCTGTGGGGCCGTGCCGTGGGGTCGGGCCGTGGGCCGTGTGGCGGCGGCGTGCCGTGGGGTCCCGCTGTGGGGCCGTGGGGTCGGGCCGCGGGCCGCGTGGCGGGGCCGTGCCGTGGGGCCGTGTGGCGGGGCCGTGGGGTCGGGCCGTGGGCCGTGTGGCGGGGCCGTGCCGTGGGGTCGCGCTGTGGGGCCGTGTGGCGGGGCCGTGGGGTCGGGCCGTGGGCCGTGTGGCGGCGGCGTGCCGTGGGGTCCCGCTGTGGGGCCGTGTGGCGAGGCCGTGGGGTCGGGCCGTGGGCCGTGTGGCGGGGCCGTGGGGTCGGGCCGTGGGCCGTGTGGCGGGGCCGTGCCGTGGGCGGGCCGCGGCCGGGCCCGGCCCCGGAAGCCGGCGCCGCTCAGCTGACAGGCGCTGCCGGGCCGGAGCGGGAAGATGGCGCTGCGGCCGGGACCCGGCGCGGGGGGCGCCGGCGGGGCGGCGGGCGGCGCGGGCGGCGGAGCAGCGGGGGCCGCCAGGTCGGTGGTGGCGGAGCCCGGCGGGGACCCCGGGCCGGGGAGCGGGGCTGGAGGGCTGCGGCCGGCGGGGTGTGGGGCCGCAGATGAGGGGGGCGGCGTGTGGAGAGGAGGAGGAGGACAGGTGGGGTAGAGATGGGTGTGTGGGGACGGAGACGGGGGGTCACGGGCGGGCGATGGAGGGACTGAGGGGGACACAACGGGGACAAAGATGGGAGGAGCTGGGAGGTGATGATGTGAGGGGGAGACTTGTGGGGTGGGGGCTCGGGGGACGGGGGGGATGTGGGGGCAGAGGGGTCAGGGCCCGGGCGGGGGGTGGGGGGTCCCAGGTGGGGTTTGTGGGTGTCTCAGGTGGAGTGCGGGTGTCCTGAGAGGGGTACGTGGCGGTCCCGGGCGGGGTGTGGGGAATGCAGCCGTGGTGGTTTGACAGGTTGTATTTGCCCTTTGGGAGCCGCCTTATCGCCCAGCTGGTCCAGGCACGGGCAGTCGTAGCCCACTCGCCATCAGGTTCCACAATCTCAGCTATTGGGCTGGAAGGGGATTTCGGGATTTCCCAGCCCTGCTCGGGTGCCGCTGGTGCGGGCAGCGATAAGCTGGTTATCGCCACCGGGCAGGCTGGTGGCCGCTGCAGCCCTTGCTCGCCTGCGGCTGCTGGGGGGTTCTTTGCTTTTCCCCTCCATCCCACAAAAGGCACCTCAGCAAAGAGGAAGGGCTGAGGAATGGTGTCAGGAGAAATAAACAGGTGTAAAAAAGATGTGTGACCACGCCGTTGTGTTTTTGGAAAGGTTAGGAAGCTGTAATTCACTGCCTTTCAAGACTTAGTGATTTTGGTTTTTTATGTAGGCCCTTGCATGCTGTTTATCTGTTGCCGTACTTGTAGGAAGACTGGGTGAATTTTGCATTTGAGAAAGGGAATTTAAGTTCATCGAGTTGTCTGGGATGTCTGAAGCCTGCGGTTTTGTGGGTGTTCCTGGGAACGTGCCGGGGTGTCTGTCCCTGTCGGCTGAGCCGGTCGCTGCTCTGAGCTGGGGAACAGACGTCCCAGGGCTGTGGGATTCCTGGGAAGAGAAAAGCTGGAGAGTGTGTGTGTCTGTGCGGGCTGTGGGCGGGATGGGAGGCAATCTGTGTGTGTCCCATGTACGTGAATCTGAAACAGTTCTTGTGAGGGGCTGGATGAACCGTGCTCAGAGCAATGCTGCCTGCTCAGCAATTTAATAGGAGAGTAACAAAAGTGTTGTTTGTGGACTATAGGTTTTGAAAAATAAAAGGGTTTAAAACTCCTTGTTTCCCATTCTTAGTATTTCAGTTTCTTTGAGAATTAAGTCTGGAGGTGAAGTTCCATTCTCTGTGTCTGTGTGGGTTCTTTGCCTTGTTTGCACTTTAATTTTTGTGGAGTTCTGCCATTCAAAAATATTCTGACAGTCTGTATTGTGTTGATAGAGTTGTACTGATTGGGAATGAAGGGGTTTAAAAGTCCACTTGTAGAATGTTATGTGTAGTTTGGAGCTTTTATAGTGTAGTACAAGTAGGATAGATTTTTTTTAAGCTCCATATTTAAGATGCTTATCTGATAGGAATTTTCAGATTTATATTACTACTTTTAGAGTTCCGTTGTAGGGCAGTTGCTTTGTGTTCCTTATGTTTATTTTATTTTGTGCAGCATATACCATGTATTACGCACTTTCTTACTGTGTTACCTGAAGTCTTGGAACTCGTTCCATGAACCTGGGTGGTGCTGCTGCTGTTGAGAGGAAGAAATGTCTGCAAGTGCATTAAACCACTGTGGAGAAAACAGGGAGTAAGAAACTATATTAAAATAACATGCTTGATAATAGTCAACTAATCTATATGTTTCAAACATCTGGGGTGATAAAAGTTTCCATTGTGTAGAAAGCCTGTTTGGTCATTTTGCAGCATAGTTACCAGGCTATTGATGTCCTTGCAGTCCCCACGTGGTGTACTGGTCCTTACAGGCCGCTTCATTTAGCACGCACATGCTTTTTTTTTTTTTTTCTTATTTTGTCTTTTTAATGTTAATTCTCCTGACAGTTTTCCATTTTCAGGTAACTGGAATTAAAATGTTTTCTTTAAAAGCCAGTTACTTCTGACACTGCTGCTGTCCCTGTGTGGTGATTGAGTTCAGTGGTTTTCTGTGGCACCTCAGTTCATCTCACAAACGGCTGGGCCTCGATTTGCTTCCTCAGCGATGAGAATCGGCTGCTTTAACTAGATGCGTGTGGGCTTTTCTTTTGCATCTCCAAAAAGTAGTTTAGAAATAAAGTTCCTGTTGCTTGACAAAGTGAGTTGATGGGGTTTGTGCTCATGTGTGTGGCTGATGTTGGCAATTACACAGGTCAGTCCTGGAGTGAGGTCTGTGATGAATCCAAGCCCTGCGTACAGACCTTGCTTTCCTACTTTAAACTAAACCCTCTTCCAGTGCCCTCTAATTAGCTCTGCGGTTTTTTGTTTATTTATTTATTTTTTTCTCCAACAGAGACTTATAAATTAGTCAGGAGCTCTGCAGGAAGGGATAAATATTTAATAGTCTGGCCCTTATTTGCTTCCAACAAGCAGTGGTACCTTGCCATGCTTGTTCAGTTTACATTACATTTGCTGTTTTGGAAGAGTTCTTGTTGACTGGATTCCATAATAAGAAAGGAAGCCATGAAGTTACAGACACTTTTCCATACTTGTGAGCTTTTCAAAAATAACTTAATATTTCTTCATTCTGACAAAACTAAGAATAGTGTGTATGACCTGGACCTGGTGGCAAACGTAGGTCTGTGTTAGTTGTGGAAGGAGAAATTAGCACATTGAGGTCAGGGTAAAAGAAGCAGCTTCAGTATTAAGAATATTTTGAGTTAGAGGGTGAAATGAAGAGTCATATGTGTTGTCTTGGTGACCATGTAACCTGCTGTCTGTCCAGTGGGTAGGTGCAATTTGTTCTTGGATAAATGCATAATTTACATTCCTTATTTTATCTTAATACTCATATTACACAGCTCTTTCATATTTACAAACCAGGCTGGCTTTCAGAACTTCCTGCAGGTTTTGAAAAGTGATGGCATTTTCTCCTTTACTCTTTGGCAGTTTCTTTTACATCCACCTTTGTGCTGAAGAATGTTGAATATCTATAAGTGCGCTTCTCTTTCATGGTATTTTGATGTAACAGCTGCCTGGGACACTGCGTGGGGTTCTTGTTTGGTAAATTATTGCTGATGTGGGTTCCTGAGAGTTGCTTGCAAATGAGACTTTTAAACTAGGTTCTTTTTTGCTCTTTGGCAGTGCAGCACATGCTTCTGTTTGAAAGCGACAGTAAGAATTTCCATTATGATTTCAGCTGAATTTTTAGCAGTTCTTCCTCCAGGTGCACTTGGCCCTTGATACTCGAATGAATACCTTTTCCAAGGCGCTATTTTTCTTGTAATTAGATGTAACCGAGAAAACAGAAACTCTATTATTTTGTGACACTTAGTGTTTTGCAGGGGGCCAAAATGCAGAAGTTGTGGCGTTTGGTGGATAGTTTATTTCTCTGCAGAAAACTTTTACTAAGCAGCTGAGAGCTATTGTTTGGTACAGTTAATGGTCTTGCTGAATCACATCCTTCCAGCAGGAGATGCTTGTTCATCCTGCGGTGCTTGCGGGCCTGAGTGGTGCCGACAAACTGCCCCGGTGCCGACAAACTGCCCTGGTGCCGACCTGCAGAGGTGCCGAAACTCGCTCATGGGCGATGTGGATGAGTCAAAGCCATTGCAGTGCAGCTGTGGAGGATAAGGTCTATTTCTTCCCAGCATTGCAGGCATTCATTTATATTTGCACTAAAATTATAGACTTTCACGTATCCTTTTTTCTTCCTCCAGCTTCATGTTTCCTGTCGCAGGTGGTCTGGGCCCCCCTCAAGGTATGCATGAACTTAACATTTTGAGCACAAAGCTCTTTACTTTGTTTAGATACATTAAACAGCTTAAAATAGTTCTGCACTCATGCTCAGAAGCGTGATTATTAATTTAACTCCGTAGCTGTTGTTCCCCTTGAATTCAGTCATGGTGAGCTGACTCTTGCAACTCTATTTATAAAATTTCTGTGTATTGTTGAAGCAGCAGCGTTACCAGAACGTGGGTTAAAGATCTAGGGAAAGTATATCTCCATTTTTAACCAGAATTTGCCTTTAAGATTTTTGTGTTATTTTGAGTCTGGTATTTAACCTCTTTATGCTTCATGTACCAGCTGTGTATGCCCATATTGTGTGGGTGTTGCAAGACCTGGTAAATATTTACAAAGCACAGCAAGACCCTGGGACAAGAGTCACAACCTGGGTGGAAAGTATTAATACAATAGGAGAGCCTCTACCTTAAATTACCTTTGTTCTCATTCCTGTTGCAGTGCTGTTCGTTTAGTTAATGGAAAATACAGAGGGGACTTTTAGGGAAAGTGGGGAGTTTTCTTATAAAAATCCCGGGGACTCATTTATGGATTGTTCCTGAGCGTGTCTTGTCCCTCATGGAGTGTTTTTGTGTATGATGTTCAGTTATGGAATTTTATAATTATCTCATGGTGTGCTGGTATAAAATCTATGTTAGTGTATGTCTCCCAAGACAGCAAAATATGAGCTATGAAAATAGTGAAATATAATCCACTAGGCTTTATTCAGTGAATTAATACATTCCAGCTTGATTTGTCCAGTTTTGTTGGAGTTTAGCTTTTACTGACAAATATTGTAACCATTCTATTATATGTAGTGGAATAATTAACCTACAGGCAAGTTATCCAGCCAGATAAGAGTATGAAGTTACGTTGTGAAATAATGAATTTATTTCCCAAGACATATCTTCAAAAGCTGCCAGATTGTAAGTTTTCCCTTTCAAGAGAAACAGACAATTATCAGCACCAGTCAAATCTTAATTGGAAATGACCCTTTCAAAAATCATATGGAAATAAACCCACAGACAATCCTGAGGATGGTGGGAGAATCCATCAGCTGAGGGAAAGCCCCATCACATTTCTTCCCTTACACTGACCAGTAGCTAAACTAAGGAAATTCTGTGGCTGCTTGCAGTGTAGCTTTTTAAAAATTTTCTTTTTAACCCGTCCTGCAAGACTGAAAGTTTTTTCCTTTCCTTTGCTGGTTTTGTAAAGGGAAAAAAAGAGAGAGAGATGGGAAAAAAAAAAAAAAAGCTTTCAGACTAACTGGGAGCTTACCTTGTTTGATGTTTCATTGCAGGGATGATTCCTATGCAGCAGCAAGGATTCCCGATGGTTCCTGTCATGCAGCCCAACATGCCGGGCATGATGGGCATGAATTACGGTTCTCAGCTGCCTCCCGGCCCCATGACCATGCAGGTTTGTGGCGATGGGACGTGGGGTGATGTGGGGTACCTGGGTGTCTGTCAGAGGTGACAGCTGGTGCTGCAGCCCTCCCAGCGCTGCCGCGGGCTGAGCGGGTGGAACGTGGCTGCAAACTGAAGTGTGGGTATCAGTCCGTAGTGGGACATCGTATTTTATAGTATTCTCTTGGAAGATATTTCTGACAATTTCAACAATTCTCCAGGTTTTGTTGGGATCTGGATAGAGGGAGTGGGGGAGTTTGACACACATTACTCACTGTTGTAGAGAGAACTGAGGGCGCAGTGTGAGGACAGCATCAGGAATATTTAAAGTAACTTGAACGTTATAGAGCCCACTCAAAGATGTCAGAATCTGCACTTTGATTTCATTATATGTGTTATGACACCAAAGTGTGATGGGAAGCGTGGTCTCTGAACAGGAAAGGAAACAAACGTGTTGGCAAGATGCTGAAAATCTACCACATGCCACCTACTCCAAGGTGTGGTTAGTAATAGTATCGAATCGTTAAGTAACTATAACTTAAAACTCCCAGAACACACCTCTTCTGGGGTTTTAATTTTGCTTCATGCTTTTTCTTCTTTGCTTTAGTTTTATGTACTTACCATTAAGGTGACATGTCATATAGTGTTTTAAAGGAGACCTTTATAAGCTGATAAGAAGTGTCTGTGTACACAGTCTGATCATGACCAATTCGCTGAATTGTTTTAGCCCTTTGTAACTCAAATGCTGGAGTTAATAGAATTAAGTTTCGCAAGTGCAGATGACAATTCATAAGCTTTCTTTTTAAATACCTTGTTCCAGGGAGCACAGAATCTCTTAAATGCGCTGTATTTCCCCACGTGATCTGTTTTCCCATTTGTCCTGCTTCCTGTGTTTCATTCTCATTCTTTCTCTTGCATAAAGTAACTTTGTCTTTAATTCTGCTGTTGCTAATTGAGGAATAAGAATGAAATATGAGTAGCTTATATTATGTTTTCTCTCTTTTAATCTTTTGTTTTCTCTTTAGCACCATATGTGCTTATGTACAAATTTGCACTTTGCTGAAGTTTAATGTTTTGACATGGCTTTGTAGCCAAATTGTTATGTGACAAACTGAATTCATTGGATCTTGCCATCTCCTTACACTCCCTTCCCACTCCCTCCTGGGATTTATTAGATTAGTTTTGTAAAATTTATAGTAGGAAGATGTTTTTATAAGAGCTGGTCTAAAAATAATAAACAACTTTCGTTCTCTTCCTACGTGTTTTGATACCAAATACAAAATGGTTAGGAAAGTAAATTATTTTCTGACTCCTTCTGTATTAGGCAAACTTTGCTGCTCTCGCTGCACCAGAATGGATTTAGCAGCAACTGTTTCTGCTATAGGTGCAGTGTATTCAGACAAGTCTCCTCTTGGCTGTTGTTGTATCCCGTCCTCCCCTGGATAAGCTGTGTTTGCCAAGTCACCACGCTTTGCCAGCGTCCATCCTTGGTTAGGAGCGTGCGACTCCAGCGGGGAATTTAGAAGTATTATGCAATCACTTAGAACAGGAAACAAAAACCCCAAGTAAACCCAAAAGGCACGTATTGAGCCATGTGTAGTGCTGTAGGATGTCTCTAACGTTCCTGCTCTTGAGGTAGGTTGCATGGCTTTGAAGCCTTGATTTTCAGGTTGGAAAATTCTTGTAAAATCCATTATGAAGTGCAAGCGGTTCCTGAGAGGGAGGAGTGCCATCTACTGAGGGAGCAGCGCTCTGCTCCGCGGCAGCTGGGCCGTGCTAGGGCACTGCTCTCCAGCTCTTCCTAACGCTCGGCGTTTATGACATCTACCTGGTTTGCGGTTTGGCCGAGTGTAATTGCCAGTGGTTTAGCTTTCGCTATGGAAAAAAAACCCTCATGGAACTTGTATGATTTCTTTTGCTCCAGGGTGGCATGGCCTTGGGGCCGATGCCAGCGACTGGGATGCCTTACATGGGCCAGGCGTCTTTCCTGGGGATGCGCGCGGCTGCCCCCCAGTACAGTCCGGACATGCAGAAGCAGTTTGCCGAGGAACAACAGTAAGCAATACTTTCCTGACTTTTGGGAAATGTTAAGGGAGAGATGTAGTCTGGTGGGGTAATCCACACAGTAAAAATATTGCTAGTTTCTCTAGCAAAGTAGTCTGTTTAAGGCTGTAGAATATTTTTGAGGTGATTCCATTGCGTTTGAAGGCCATTTATGAAGTTGTTAGTGGCTGTCATACAGCTCCAAGAAGAAGAAATGTGTGCACTAAGCCATCTGAATTTGAGACAGATGAAATGGAAAAATCAAGCAGAAGCTTGCCATGAAAATTGTAATGAAAAGTTATTATTAGATTTGTTTTTAAATCATTTTGCTTCAGAAAGAGGTTTGAGCACCAGCAGAAATTCTTAGAAGAAGAAAGAAAACGGCGCCAGTTTGAGGAGCAGAAACAAAAGCTGAGACTCCTAAGCAGTGTGAAACCCAAGGTATGTCCTAGAAAATAAGTGGGCTGTTTCTTTCTTCAGGTTTTTGTTTTTAATGGCTTTTAATGAGATGGGCTTTTCAACAAGCAAATAAATGGGGAACTTATATGAGACATCAGATTACGTCTTGAAAAGCATCTGGAGTAGTTAGTCCTTTACACACTCTTGGTGTAATGGTAAACAAAGTCTGGTGTTGAAACTGAAACCAGCTTTCGAAAAATAAACCAATGTGCAGTGTAACATTTGGGAATAGATTGACTTTCTAGAATAGAGAATGTTTGTTTGGTGGTTTGTCAACTTTGCAAATGTCCCAAACTTTGGACAACGAGCTCAAAGGCTCTTATCTGTGAGAACAGAAATAACTGAGTAAGGTTTGTATATTGCTTCTGTGCATTAAGCTATGTCTAAAGACTTAAAAACACCGCTATGGTGTAGTCTGCAAAATAAATGATTTCTAAATATGGGAGTTATTGTTGATATGCCTCAGGAAGGCACTGCTGGAGAAAAAAAAAGTTTAATAGCAGGCATTGCTAATTTTTGTACTGAAGAAATGTGGATATTGAAAGAAAACTGACCTGTTCTGTGAATGTTTCAAAAATGTGTTCTGTGGTATTTCAGACAGGTGAAAAAAGCCGGGATGATGCTTTGGAAGCCATTAAAGGAAATTTAGATGGTTTTTCTAGAGATGCTAAAATGCACCCAACACCAGCATCACATGCAAAAAAGCCAGGTTTGTCATTTTTTCTCATCTTCCAACTGAAAATAAAGCTCTAATGTTTGGAATCCTCAGCAGGGGGAACTAATTCCAAGAAGTACTTTTATTTAGTGGTACAAAGTGAGTGGATTAACTGTTTTGTAAAATAAAATGCCATTCTAGCTACTGTTTGCTTGGTCAGGTCATAAGGGTGAAATATTAGATATCAGCATTTATTAGAAGACTTCAAATCTTTAAAAGAAAGCTTAATGCATTGTGCTTGATGTGAAATATCACAGAAATTGATAATGCGTTTGTTCTTTTCTAGTCAAAGCATTAATTAATATTTTGCAGAGTGCTTTTGAAGCTGAGAAGTGCAGTACAAGTGCTAAGAATGATCAAAACATTGTATAATTAATTCAATGTACTGTAACAGCTTACTGGAGTACCGCTGCCTGGGCATGGTCAGACCAAAGCCTTGTGTGTTCTCTTCTCAGTAATTACTGTATTTGTAACAATTGCTCCTAAAGGTTTCCTGTGGGTTGTGGGATGGTTTGACCTGTGTCTAGCCTGATACAAAGCTTATCTAGACAAGCTTTTTCCTGTGTAAAATGTTTGTCTCTACTGTGGATTTACTCTTTGATAATTTTGAAGTTACAGGTGGTTTCTGACAAATTTGCCCATCCAGCTAGCTATGCAAGGGATCAGACAGCAAATTGCCTAAATGAGTACACATTTCCTATGGATCTTATGACAGATTATTGAGCTTTTCAAGATAAAACGCCTCTTTGAGTGAGAATGCCCCCCATGTACACCCTCGTTATGTCCCGTGTGAAATATTACTTCAACACTTGTTTTGACCCAGGCTGTTTAGAACAAACAGAATGCTTCCGTGGCCGGTGGGAGGAATCAAGTTTCAATCAATGTGTTGACATCATAAAAATCTGGGAGAGGAGACGAGTAGTTGGAAGTGGCTGCTCAGTTTTACCTCGTGTGTGTTATGCTGACAATAGTAACTCTGCACATGTCTCTCCAATAATGCATCCGCTGTTTCCCCCGCCCATCCACTGTGTGAACCTGCCCTTTGCCACTTTTCCTGCCTTTCCACCTGTGGACCTTTTTCCTCATCACTTTGCGTTGTGTCTTCATTCCATTTTACAGATCATCCCACATCATCCCATTCTGCTGTATCTGTTTCCCACTCTGCTTTCCCCGATGATGAAGAATTTAGTGACTTTATCCAAGGGCCCGTTGAAACCCCCCAAGCGGTGCCTGCAGCCACCCCCCAGCCTCTCCAGCCTGTGCGCCCTGGTGCCGAGGCTGGGCAGCGCCTTTCCCCGCAGGCTGCACCCCAGCCTGCCCCTCCAGCCCCAGGGTTTCCAATCCTGCATGCTGCAACTGGCCAGGGTCCTTATTTTCCTACCTCTGCATCTTCACCCAGTATCCATAAAACAGGTAACTCTAAAGTATCTTGGTTTGTTTTTTTTTTTACATGTCACCTTCTGTCATAGAGCTACGCAGAGTCTTTATTTATTTTGTTGGGTTGTATTTCAGTCTGGCTGAAAGAAGTAATACTTGGGCAATTAAGTAGAAACCTGACCCATGGGAAAAGAAGAGTTAAGTCCCCTTCTCCTTCCCTTATGACTTGCTTTCACAGCATAATTCTGTGTGGGTCCAAAGATCACTAAATATGCGTATGATTGATCTTAAGTGAATTAAGTCTTGTGTGCTAGCATCTTTGTAAGTCTGTGTAGCAGAAAATGATACACTTAGGTGATGGTATAAAAATAACTATTATGCTGATGTGGAGCACTTGTGTTCTTCCTCTCTTGGAGGCTAAATGGATGTTGGTGAGATTAACACAAAGAATTTTGCAGATATAAGTAGATATTGAATACTTCTGCTACTGATGCCTAGATAATTTTACAATGGTAATTCCAATACAGAAAGTAGTTTCATGTATTCCTTCTCCTACTTATTGATTTTTGGTTTTTGAATTTGTTGTGTATGCATGGTAAGTAAAGGGCAGGATCAGACTCTAAAAGTGTTTGAACAGGGTGGTGCTAGTGGTCTGAGCTGCGACAGATACTCATCTTGATCACGCACCAGTGGTACCAATGATACCTTTCCTTTGGAACTGTGGAATTGTGATCCAGGTGGTTAATAACAAAATGTAAGTGATTCCTCCTGCTGTTTATTCAGGCTCTTCCGTGGAGGAGAAAGTCTTAGATAATGGCTCAAATGAATCTGAACAAGAGCAAACCAAACTTAAAACATCCGAAGTTGGGCACAAAGCCTCGGCTGCAAGCCACATTCATCCCAGTCTGCCCATCACTGACTGGGTTGTTGTGGGTGGACATGAAAGGGGTCCCACTGCTGCAGAGGTGCACAAGGCTTCAGAACAAAACATAGCAGTTGAAGAGTGTGGTGAGCAAATGAAACATTTGACAGAATCTCAATCTAATAAGATGCTGCTTGAACGCTAACACTCTGTACACTAATTCTAAGGCAAATCCTGCATCATTTTGCTCTGAACGCCTGCTTGAGTAATTCGTCAGTGCCTCTTGATCCTTGCTAAAAGTGTAACAACTATGATTTTGCTCTGAACTTTTTCCACATGAATTTACTGCTGTAATCACTTTTAACGTGTTTATTTAATCAGGTCTGCTGTTTTAAAATATTCTGTCATCTTCCTTGGAGAAAAAAAAAAGTCCTCTCTAAAGATTTTTTTCTGTTTAATTATTTAAGGAAATATATTACTAAAGATGGTCGATGTCGTAGTGGGTTTTCATCTTCTGACTTTGGGGGGGATAAAATTGTGCTAGGTTACAACTCTTAGCTAGTTACTACTTGTTTCCCAGACAATTTGCTGCTCATATGCTTTATGTCTAAAACTATCTGTGCTTTAGGGATCAACATTTCAAAAGCTGGACTAGATGAAAACTTTAAGCAAGCTTAGTTCCGATTTGGTTTTTACTAAAGCTAACCATTGACTGTTTAGTTCTGGTTTGTTCCAATCAAAAGGGATGCAAGGTCCCTGGTGCACCTTGGTTAGCACTCTGATGTTGCACTCAAGGGTTACGTGAACCATGGGCTCCACTGTAGTCAGGGATGACAAAAATACATGTGGCCCTTTGCGTAATCTCACTTTACTGGAGGGCGAGAGGACTTGCTGTTACTGCCAAATCATTCTAGTTATGGTGAAATACGTGTTGCTGTTTTTCCTCTGCACACAGTGATTCCTCTGTGACATCTTTGCCTGAAATGCTAAATGATACTGACCAAGTACGGTCTAGTGTCTGAGATCTTTATAGTCTGAACCTGTATATCCTAATACAACTGTCTTTTTCTTCCTGAATGGAATACGTTTAGGAGTTGGAGTGTTCCCTTCACAGGACCCGATTCAGCAAATGATGCCTCCTTGGATTTACAATGACAGCTTGGTCCCAGGTAAACCAGAAAGTGCGCAATGTAAGGTGTGAATGTAAGTGTACTTTACGCTGCCATTTATCGATCCAAGTATTATTCTTCAGTCACCACATGAATCCTATATCTTCGATACGTTAAATGTTTATGGTGCTTTTATCTGTGTTTGAAGAAGTATGGATTTTATTTATTTTAAATGTTTTATCTAGAACTTGATATGACAGAGGTTATACTAGTAGAGGTTGTGTTGCTGATAATAGTGCTTTTGGGGTAGTCTGGTTTTTGGCATGTCTTGTAAATAAACAGGCTCATTTCTTAAGGCTGTTTATCTTACTTATGCAAATCACTCAGTAAATAGAAAATGAAATGCTGTAGTAAATACTGATTACACAGAGGTTTAAATACATAAAGCTGTTATAACTATCTTTTCATATGGATTATCCCGCAACTTCATTAAAGAAATATGTTTTGAAATAGAGCACTAACCGTATTTTTTATAAAATATTTCTTTGCTTGTTTTAAACTTGTCTGTAAAGACCATCCAATAACACATTTAGATGAAACATGACACAATACAATGCCAGAATGCTGTTGCCTTGCCTTACGCTTTCAGTGCCACTAATTGGATATAACGTTGACTTTGAGACAAAATAGAAAAGCCATCTTAAATTCACCTGAAAACAGCCATAGTCACTGTCTAATACTGACTCTCTCTTTACAGAGTTGTATAAGAAAATTTTAGAAACCACTTTGACTCCTGCTGGCATAGACACAGCTAAACTCTATCCCATACTGATGTCATCTGGATTGCCCAGGGAGACCCTTGGACAAATCTGGGCTCTAGCCAACCGCACGACCCCCGGGAAGCTCACCAAGGAGGAGCTCTACGCCGTCCTGGCCATGATCGCTATGACTCAGGTATGGGCAACGCTGTGGTGATCGGTGCAAAAAGGGAGTTCACCAATCTGCCATTGATCATGTGTTGGCACGAGTGGCTGTGAAGCACACCTGTAGTAAAGTACTCCTGCTTTTGAAGTCCAGAGGTGAAGCTCCCCTTGTACCTTTGGTGGGATTATAATTACATCCCTTGCTCCCTTGCACTTACATTTCAGTTACTCCTTTCTTTAGTGTCAGTTGAAGATAGTTGTTTGATGTACCTATCAAACACATGTATATGTATTCCTAGTAGAAAATACTGTCTATTTTTCTTCTGTTGTACGCACATCTGTTTTCCTCAAACTATACAGTTCCTGTATCCCTCAGCCTGTGAACAGCTAGACTTGCCACATCTCTCCTGCACCAGGCAAGTGTCAGTACTCTCCGTGTAACTCCAGCGGTCAAGGTGTTGAATATGATTCACTTATGGAGGCTCTTTATAGCAGGTTTTGCTTTGGAAGGTTTACTTGAAGCTTAACCAATACCCTATTCTTTCACAATCTCAGTAATACAAGCTAGAAACTGGAACTGAGAACGCAATATGCCTTTTTGTTGATGTGTACATGATTGTGTTTGCTTTTACAGAGAGGAATGCCTGCAGTGAGTCCTGATGTGCTAAACCAGTTTCCAGCTGCCCCCGTTCCTACTTTAACTGGGTTTCCCATGCCGCTGCCTGGTGCGGTGAGCCAGCAGCCCCTGCTGCCCTCAGCGCCGCCGGGCTCCGTGCCGCTCAGCATGGGGCCGAGCGTGCTGGGGATGAACGTGCCAGCACCGGCTGGCGGAGCCGCAGCACAGCCCTCAGGAGCCTTCCTGCCGGCCTTCCCACCCGCCCAGGTCAGCTCGCTCTTCCTGCGTGGCAAATCTTGTTTGGCCTGAAAAGAGAATTAGCCTGACCCTTTCAAAGCTGCATAATGACAACAGACTTTAAGTCAGCAGCAAAAAATGGAGCTGAAATCTAGCACGTCGTGTCTCAAAATGTGAAGTCACGGCACTAAAGGTGTTATTTTATTTTTTCTGTTTCTTTCTGGTGGCATTAGAAGAGGTACAAAAGCTGCCTCCATTACAAACTAATTGCAACGAAAGAGGATTTTCATTGTAGTTAGAATTTTGTAATGCACATAAAATGGAATTTTAAGTTAAACTACACAATGGACTCTATTAGCTGGTAAAATAAGTCGGAGTTTTCAGGAGAAGCTGAGAACTGTGAAAACCTTTGGTTTACAACACTGTAAATCATGTAGGGGATACATTTTGCTGTTTGCAGATATGGCTCATCCTTGTTTAGAAAATATTTCTTCTGATGCTTTTGCTGTGTGTATTGATTTTAAATTTTTAATATTTGTCATGATTAATTAAACATTTAACGTGAAAGGAATAGAGGTCCTTGTGTTCTTCATGTGTACCCCCTGTAATCCTGTACACCTTGTGTGTTTTGGGTTGGGTGAAGTGGAAACACTTACCATGCTAGTTTTGCTTGCTAACGTTGAAAGCTATTTTTTTTTTCTCCTTTTGTTTTTTCCCTCTTGTCAGTCACATTACTCTGAACTGCTTTCATGCTATATGACCATTTAAAAAGAGAACAATATAGCAATTTACATGTTGTTTGTAATTCAGGTGGTAAAACCAGAAGATGATGACTTCCAGGAGTTCCAAGATGCTTCAAAGTCTGGCTCACTGGATGACTCTTTCAGTGATTTCCAAGGGGATGGCACTGGCTCCTCCAAAGCAGCCAGTTCACAGCACCGGAGCAGGTAGGAGATGTTTGATTTCCACCCCTTCAGTATTTTAGAACTCGTTTAAGAAAGGAAATGTTTTCCTCTTTTGTTGGTAGCTTTCTAGTCTGTAATTTTCTTCTATCACCTGACTTCTACTCTGACAGTTTCTTTTGAAGGTTGTTACAACTACAATTAGGCTTCCTGAATCAAAACTGACATTTGATGTGCCATAGGTGGCTGGCCATTCTTTAGCATTCTAGTCAGCATGCTGAGGTAAATTGCATTTACAAGGTATGGAGATAGGTTTTCAAGTGTTTATACCACTGCACAGGCGATTGAAAGTTACTTCATACTGTGCACTCAGGCGAAAATCTTACATTAAGCTATTCAGAAAAAATCCACCAGGACGGAGGAGTTCTGCACTGAGTGCCATGCGCTTCCATTAAAGTATGAGTCCATGCTTGTTGGAGCTGATAGAAACCATTTGCTGACATCAAGGTCTTTCTTCAGGCCCTCAATAGGAACCCCAAAATTCATACAAAGAGCTCTTAAATGACTGAGAACTCCAGTGGACAGGGTGTTTGTTATTTCTGTTGTTTCTCTGGCCAGTGCTTAAACTTTCGATAACTGACTATAAATCTCAGTTGAAATCTCATTCAGACTTTGGCAGTCTTGGCTTTTCATCTGGGAGACTGCCAAAATGTAATTCTGGATCAGGCAAATTTTGTATCACAAAATAAATAAGCATGTTTGCTCCCTTTCAGAGTTTACAATTAATCTTTCAAAGTCCTGCGATTACAAAATTTCAGTGTTGTTTCCTTTTACTGCACGTGGCAAACTTTAACGTACCTCCCAGGTGTCTGACTGTAGACAGACACGTTTTCTGGGACTGGACTGGCTGTTCTCAGCTGCAGGTAGACCTGGCACTTTCCAGGTAAGCTGTGATTACTCGTTCCTTCCTCACCAGTGAAGTCAGACTGAGGTGCTGAAACAAATTGTTCTGTTACACTGTGCGTAATGGTGTTCTACGTAAGAAATTGAATTTTGCTGATGTCAGTCAATGCCACAGGCATCTGAAGATGCTCAAAGTATATCTTTATATGTATTAGATGTCATTTTGCAATTAAAGCTATTCTGTTACTGAAAGTTTTAACAGAAACATTGTTTGTAAATTCCACAATGGGAAGTAAGGGATCATAAAAAAAAATTTAAAATGGTGTTTCTTTTTCACTGCAGCAATTCTCTTTATTCAGTTGTAAAAGCTTTCAGTTTTGAACAGAATGTTACAATGAGCTATAATCTAATTGCTTATGGAGCTTTATTTAAAAAAACCCCATCTGTAGAGTACAGCTGATTAACCGTTACATTTGCCAAGATTGCATATCTAACAGCCTGTTTTGCAGTGATGTGAAATTTAATTATATTACCATAACTATATTTTTTGCCATTGCACTGTCTGCAAGCATAACAGACCGTCGGTAACGTGTGTGCAAGTGCTGGGTCTGTATGTTGCTTGTACGCTGCTGGTAAGATTTAAATGGCTCTGGAAAGATTCTTGCTTCAGGCTGAAGAACGACATAGCAATTCATTCATGTTTTCAATGTGCATGGTATTGAATGACATAAAGTCGAGGTAAAATGCATCATTCGTATGTAAAGGATGTTGTTGTGTAGAGCTACCAAGGCCTGATAAGGGGCTCGTGTGGAAGGCAAGCAGAGCTCTTGCAGAATGTCTGCTACATCTTCCAGCAGCTGCTAACAGGGTGTTAGGTTATTATGGCAGTTTTACTCTATAAAGTGGAGTGTGTTTATGTGCAAAAATATTTCCTTTTGTAACTGTGGACTGATCCTTATTTTCCTGATTAGATATGTAAACTTGTTGATTTGCTCTGACAGAAATTCAAAGTTATCCTTTCCATCCTTTTGAGCAGTGGTTCCACTTTATTCTCTTAATTTTGCAATATGTAATGAAATATAATCAAAAGTAGATAACGTGAAAGTATGGAGCTGGCAAAATCTCGTGGAGTTTTAACTCTTGACTATATCTAGTTCTATCAGGGTAAACTGTCCTTATGTTGTTCTGGGCAAAGTGCTGAGTTACCCAGCAGTGACTCCTGCGTATGTCTGTGTGCTCAGTGTCAGCTCCTGGGGCCTGAGGCTCTGGAGCCTTTTGTTCATGTTTTGGTCCAAATTAAAATCAAGAAGGGTGAAAATTGACTTCTGGCCTAAAGAAATATGGTTGAGATAAAGTGTGAATTCACTCATCAGTTACCCAGTTGCCTCTTTACATGCTCTTATTCTTAATCAATATTGAGGTAGTTTACAGCAGGGTCTGGATTAAGAACTCTTTAGGGTACAAGCTTAGGTTTAGTGATCCAAATCGTGTAGTCATAACAAGAGGCTCCTTAAAATAAGACCTGGAAATGTAGATTTCTTATGGATAAATTAAGGAACTTTGCTTTTATCTGTTTTGTTTTTAGCGTTCCTTCTTTACTAATGCCACTCCCAGGTAATAAGACACTCTCGTCAACTGATAAGTACGCTGCGTTTAAAGGAATTGCGGCCGAGAAGCCTTCTGAAAGTACAGCTGCTTTTGGAGGTAAAAGGAAAAATACACAACCACTATGAGCAATTTATTGCAATATTTCATATCTTGGTTTTGGCATTGATAAATTATTAATATTTAAAAATCAAAGCAATTATGTCAATATAAAATTTATGGTACAAATTCCTAATATCTTTATGTAAATGTGCTCCTCTTCTCATTTGCACTAGATGGTGGAGACAAGTATAGTGCTTTCCGTGAACTAGAGCAACCATCAGAGAGCAAATATTTAGGTAAGCCTTATGGTTTTTGGAGCTGTTTTAACATGTTTTTATGATTATTTTTATGAGCTGCAGAATTTCCATTGCTAGAATTCTAGAATAATGGTGCTTCTGCTCCTCTGAACAACTTAGCAGGAAGGCTCCTGGAAAAGTAGTATAATATACTATTGGAACAGCCTACAGATTTTATTTCTAGATAATTGGCATGTCTTGTGGGTGATTCTGAGTTTTATTTTAAAATTATAATATGACTGGAGTTTGTTCATTTTAACTAAGGAGTCACGTAGTCTTAGAAGACAGAATAAGATGTTTCTGGACAAAATTGCAACTTTTTTCTATTGTTAGGGCAAAACTTTTTATAGTCTCTGGTGCTCTAAGAATAAATCTGATTGCTTTTTTGAAATTTGTGTTCGACTGTTTTTGATTGAGAAAGTAAAACCTAGGTGGCATCTGAGGTGCAACATCTGTGTAATTACATTTTATCTCTTTCCATACATGTTCTAAAATACAGAAAATTACTGTATTTGCCTGCTATCCAAGTCTGACCGCTCTTAACCCTTTCACCAGCTTACATTTCTAATGGAAAAGTTTGCAATCCATCCGTAAGTTTAGTTTGCTGTGATGTTTCAGTTCTGATCAATGCATAGCAATTTTGTGAATACTGGTATTGTTGCTGGTGAATTGATTTGGAAGAGAGGGAGAATGGAAGAGTATGTCAGGTATAGTCACGGTCCTTCACTACTATTACAAGGAGTATCTTTTAAATCTTAGTTAAACTAATTTAAAGTATGACACTGTGTGGTAGCTTAAGAATTAAATGTTAATGGTGTACTTCTAAAATAGAACAAAATCTGTTTATTGGACACTTAAAGTATGCATCACTATTTTAAAATTACAAGTAGTCTAAATACTTACATGCTGGTGAATGGGTTAAGCAACTCAATGTTTTTCATGTTCAAAAGAAATTGCTCAAAAATTTGTGTATGAACAGGAAAAAACTTATAAAATTAGTACACCAAAATATTGAATGTAAATTTGATGAAAACATTGTTACCTCATGTTTAATGAGGTTTAAATTCCAATCCCTACATAGCGCTATCTTACGTTCAGTATGTAGTTAACTAGAGGTGATTAATCACGCTGACTTCCATGTGCAAGTCTGTCTCCAGCTTCCTCGTGAAACCGGAATCATTCTGAGCAGAAGCCAGAAGATGCCAGGGTTACTACATTTACTGATCACTTAACACTTTTGTACGTTTAAGTGAACCTGACAGAAGGAAAAGATGATAGATTAAAATGAGAGCTTAAAAATGTTCTAAACCAACATGCTCAGACCACCAGCCTCTCAGCAGGGTTGCTTTTGTCTCAACCCTTTGCTGACGCCCCATGAAGAAACTGTATTTAGGTAATATTTGGAAGGGAAGGAGGGGTGAACTGCTTCTGTTAGAAGGCAAATACTATATTGGTATAAGTGAAATTCAAGATTACATTCATTGCTTGGCAAATGCAGGAAAGATGAGGTGGGAAAAAGAACAGATGTGGAAGCTGAATGAGACAGTACTGATCACCTTTTGAATCTATTGGTCATAGTTTGTTTTGATATTAGCTCAGTGTAAAGGGAGTTTAATATGACTCTGAGGCTATTTGAAAGACTTATGTGTTTGCTGAAATGAATATTAGAATCGCTGACCTTGAAACTTGTGTGGTTCATAGAAGTTGAGTTTGCAGTTCTATGTGCATCCTGAGGTCTTAATTTAAATAGTTTGCATAAAACCATCTGACATTGCATGAAATAATTTGCTTGCTTGCATGGTGTGAGTATGATGTATTTGTTGTCACTGCAGTGTCTCATTCTTGTTTTTTGTTGTCTTTATTCTCAGGAGATAACCCTGGAGAATTCAAGCCTGCCGGAACCGATGATGGTTTCACAGATTTTAAAACGGCTGACAGTATCTCACCATTAGAGCCACCTGCAAAAGACAAAACTTTCCCCACATCCTTCCCTTCTCTGCCCATTCAGTCAAAACAGCAAACACAAGCAAAGACCTCTTTGAATCTAGCAGACTTGGATCTCTTTTCCTCTACTGGAGAAAACAAGCAGCCGTCCTTTCCACCTGCATTTAATACAACAAAATCAGGCTCCTTTCCTCCACCGCCCCTTCCGTCTACCACTGCCCAGCCAGCACCCGGCAAAAGTTCAAGCTTAGCTGATGACTTTGGAGAGTTCAATCTTTTTGGGGAATTTTCTAATTGCGCGTCAGCCAGTGGACAAGATGACTTTGCAGATTTTATGGCTTTCAACAATAGCAGTGGATTTTCCGAACAAAAAACAGATGACAAATACAACTCACTTAAGCTCGAGGCCGGTCCCGTTGCTCAGTCTGGCTCATCTGCCAGCGCAGTGAAGAGCGGGCAGAGTTCTGTCCCCACTGCTACGCCCACCAAGTACGATATCTTCAAACAGCTTTCTCTGGAAGGCGCTGGTCCGGGCTTCGAGGAGGCGAAGGACAACACGCTTTCCTCTGGGAAGAATGATGATGATTTTGCCGACTTCCACTCTAACAAGTTTTCTTCCACGTGCAACAGCGCAGATAAGTCGCTGGTGGACAAGGTCGCAGCTTTCAAGCAGGCCAAAGAAGACTCTGCTTCGGTGAAGTCCCTGGATCTCCCTTCCATTGGCGGCAGCAGCGTGGGCAAGGAGGATTCTGAAGACGCCTTGTCTGTTCAGTTTGACATGAAACTGGCTGATGTGGGAGGAGATCTTAAGCATGTCATGTCTGATAGCTCTTTGGATTTGCCAACAGTTAGTGGCCAGCATCCGCCAGCAGCAGGTGAGGAACTGGTTAGATTGCTCTGGTAACGCAGGTGACGGAGGTTGCAGTGTTCTATCTGTGCTCAATTACAGTATTATGCACTAGTCTTTCAGCAGTGAGAGACTCCTGGATCCGTGCACCCGCCAGCCAACAGCCCTGAGCAAGGTGGGGGGATTTTTTTTGTCTTAGAACACTATAAATAGATTGACTAGTTCGAACTCCATGCCAGTTTATTTTTGACATTTGACAACATGGTATTACTGGTACCTGTTAGCTATTGTCACTTAAGGGATCCGATTGGAAAATTTTCTAATGCAAACAATGTCATTCCATTTATATTAGCGAGATGAATGGCAGAGAGTCTCACTTTAATCCCTTGGTTTCAACAGAGCATTTGGCTTGGGGACGTAACCTGCCCTCCACTTCTAAAAGGGTAGGCAGAGCACTAATTCATGCTGTTAATGAAAAGCTGTCTAATCAACAACACCAGTATATTCCCGTTACGGTGGGGCTTAATCTGTGTAGCCAGTATTTTGCAGGACTGCAAGTAGGAGTATTACATACACTTTTTAGAGTTAAAACCCTCACTGGAATAATTGTGCAAAGGGCCTGTAAATGCAGGTCTTGTGATTGGTAACTCTTGGGCCTGAATTTCTAACCATAGGACTTCTACTTTATCCTTATCAGGTTTTCACCTTCCTTAATTTCCCTTTATGAAAGTCCTCCTGACAGAGTGAATTGACCATCTCCGATCTGATTGCATATCATAAAACAAATTTCCCAAGTGTCTTGCTTTTTCTTTTCATATGTACATAGGAGATAAGATGTAGTTAAATGTTCTGTGGCCTTCAATAATACGGGAACCATTACTGTGTTCTAGCGACAAGTATTATGCGGTCAAAGGCTTTTCTGAACAGGAGGGAGCATACAAACTGTAGATGTAAAAGCTGTTACCGCAAGAATTGGTTATTTCCATATGAAATATTTCTTCCATTTTTGCAGATATGGGTAGAGAAAATATACAGTACTGTAATTTTGCATTATATAATATTTTTAAGTAGGGGAGAGAATTAAGCTGGCAACTTTGACATGGAAGATACTCTATAACAGGGTACCAAATATCAGGAATAATTTATTAGCAAAGACATTTAATTTTCATATTACTGCTTGGTAAAATTCCAGGTTGAGTGAGCTGTCAATAACGTAGCACCTACAGTGTATTCTTGAATGTTTACTTTGGTTTTGAGAGCACTTTTTCCTAATATTTTTCTAGCCTCTTTTGGTGGTAGTTTGACTTACGTAGCTCTTCTACGGGATATGAGCTTTTGCCACAGAAATCAGTGATTAATAGTTGCCGTTTGTGGCAGGAGTGATTTAGGTTTGTTTAAAGGGGTTAGCCGATCATGTGCTTGTTGCTAAACTTTTGAACTCTGAAGTATTAATTAGAAGCTATTTTTATTAAACCTAAACAAGTCCGTATTCTCCTATGGTGCCAAGTTAGCTGTTTTTCCACAGGGAGTTTGACTCGGTTTAACTCTGTCTGGCTCTCGTAGAAGAGTGAGCTGTTACGATCACTTTTGCGCTCATGTGGTCCTGTATGTGCGTTTGCATTTCAAGCTGTGAACTGCTGATGTTCAAGTCCTTTTTTTTTTTTTCAGTTTACATAAGTTAAAAAGCAGGTATTTTTTTTCCCCTCTTAATTTCCTTCGATCTGTAAATCTAATGTCAAAAAGGGACAGTATCCCTTTGTTGTCCTCACTGTGAGGAAGGGGAGACGAGGCGTTGGGAACCGTGTGTTTGCAAGCACCGTGCAGCATCTCCAGCAAAACAGCAGCGGGACAGAAGTGTGACAGATGATTTGACTGTTCTGACATACCGGTACAGAGCTCTTTATCCTTTGGTTCTTGGGATTTCACATTGCACAGCTTCCAGGGATGGGCAGGTAGGTTGGTTGCTTATGCTGGGAGTTAGAAAGAAATCGTTGAGTTGCTTCCCACATGACAAACTTTGGTCTCTGGGGGAGGAAAGGTTTTCAGTTTTGCTCTCTCCAAAGGGGATACTGTCTCTTTAAACTTTGCTATAATTCTTTGTGTGGAAGGTGGATTATACTAATGTTGCCTGATTTCTCTTGCATTTTACTTTGTATAACCCTTTGAGCACTGGCTGCATGCTGTTAGTTTCAACCAGGCTGCTTCTTTTAAACCAAATTTAAGTTCACTCCAAGACAAAAGCATTTTAATTAGCACCTCCTCATGTTCCATAAAGCTGATTTGTTCTGCGTTCTGCTGAACGCTGCGGCGAGAGCGTACCCTGGTGCGGGTATCCTCAAAGGGTTATCCATTTGCTGCACTGACAAATCTGTAAAGTATCTTTTTCTTTGGCATTATTGGAGATCTCTGTATATTTTAATCAACTTCAGGTTTTTTGCTGCTTTTCTAATGTCTAATTCCAACTAAACATTTCCTGTGTGAATGTGCCTTCTCAGATCTGCTTTGATATCTTTCTTCTGCAAGTATTGACCTGCATGCTTTATTCTGATAACGCCCTTACAAGCTCCTATGTACCACTATCTTTTGTGATCTGTAAGTCCTGCTATGTTAATAAATATTATCTTGGCATATTTTGAAAATGTGGGGATGTGTGTGATTTGTTGCAAACCAGCACTGTCTCTCTTCTTCCTGAACAATCCAAAGTTTAAAGCCATAGTATCCCCTGAGGCTGCTGTGCCTTTCTCTTGCTGTTCCTCCAGCCCTTTGGCCTCACTCCTGGGCGCTTCTCAAACTTGATGTATCTGGCTAAATATTTCTCAAAAGAGCAGTTTTTGCAAGGGGTTGAATAGAGGAAATGTGTGGATGGCAGGGTTGTTTCTGTGCGGTGGTTTTCAGGGTACGCTGGTAGTTCAGACTCAAGACAAATGCTGTTTGCTCTGTCCCGTTGTCTCATCCGGATTTCCCTGCTGCCAGCCAAGGTTATGAGACGCCTTTGTGGAGGGGACCGGTTGGAAAATGTGTCGCTGTCCAGGCCTTTATGACTAGGAGCCCATTAAACAATATGCTGATATTTATTTAGCTAATCTAGAGTGAGTTAATCAGTGCCCCAAAGTAAAGGGCCCTGCTTCCTTTTTCTGTTTGGGAACTCCTGCCTTACTGAGTAGTGAAGCTTTCAAACATAAATGACAGCTGCAAATTGGTGTCACATAATTATGTCACTTTGAATTCCTCCAAATCCTAGGTCGCTAACAGTTTGGAATTAACGACAAATTAGCAGACAAGGTAAAAAGCTAAAAATAATTGAGATGTGGAATCAAGTGAAAGCATTACACCGCTGCAAACTGGGGCTTTTTAGTTCCTTGCCACAAGAGCAAAAAACAGACCAGAAACTAGTAGATGTTTTTTCTTCTTTACACCAGTCTGGAGAGACTTTAAAAGGAAAAACCAAACCAACACCTCTCTCATTCTGGAGAACCAGTAGGTTCTGCCTAGCCCTGAAGCTTGTTAGACTGAAGGCTTGAACATAAACCTGAGAGACTTAATTCTGCAGGGCTTGTGCTATTAGTATTGGTTCAGTTAATCATATCTGGAGGAGGGAGAGTGATGTTCATGACTATACTTTATTACATTTTTGTCCAGACTCAACAGTCAAATTCACTCGCTCTCATTTAGGATAATTCTGCAAATAGAAGAGCTCAACAACACTTATTTCTCCTGCGAAGGCCTCTGACAGCGGAGGGTGCGAACGTGTTTGCTGAAACCAGCCCAGCTGAGCCAAAGGGCACAGAGACGCGGGGTCTTTATTCTGCTGTGAAATGTTGTTTATCACGATAATTTTTTAAAAAATAGCAAATTCTTTAATGTAACAGCTCTGGGCTTGGGCTGTTGATGCTGTTCCAGCAGGAACAGAACCAGCCGCCACCTGCACCCCCGACTAGTAAACCATTACAGTTCACCTCAGCCCTTACACCATGTCTGCCTGAATTTGCATAGAGAATCCTAAATCTTAGTTTGTGAATAATTAAAATACCGTTCTGCATTGTCTGCCATGAGCTACTGGTTGCAGGATTCCCACCGCAGGCTGCTGCCGATCCTGCCTGTCCTGAGCCAGCGTCCGATCAGGACCACGCTGACCTGGCCCTTAAAAATGTGTTTTCAGCTCAAAATCTCACCAGTTGTCAGAAATCATTCACAGTAGAATGTCAATGCGCAGATCTTCACAGAAGGATCATCACTCTTTCTTTTCATTTTGTGGTGAACGCTGAAACAACAACGATGCTTGAATCTTTGCTGGGTGTTGGAGTCAACACAAATTAGAAAAAAAAAAAGAGGTTGCTTAGTACGCTGTGGTGTTTTCAGGATCCCAGGATTAATTACAGTTGGCTGACATTCTGGAGGTTATTCTGGCACTCTCTTTCATGCTAGTGAAGCTTTCATTTAACTTCTTTGAACAAAACCATGTAGTTGAGAGCACAAGGTGTGGTTTCTTGTGATAAATTACCGATCCCTTGCAAGTCAGCTCCTTTTCACCTCGGAGCCGTCTTCCTCTCCAGTTTTGCCATGAGCAGGTGAATTAATCTCTCAGCTGTTTACCTTCCCGTGAACGGCTTGCTCTACAAATTTAATATTCGACTGGCCCTTTGAAATGGGCTGTGTGAGGCGAGGTGCTCGGGTTTGGTATTGAGATGCTGCCGGGTGCAGACGCAGCAGCTGCGGGAACCGTCCCTGGGGACGATCCGGCAGGTGACACATCGGTCCTCGCTGACCCGTCGCAAAGGGCCTTTTCTTGTAGTGGCCATTAAACTCCATCGTTAGATTGTATGTTTGTTGGGCGTTTTTAATTAGCTATGTATGCGGGTCATGCCTGGAAAGCGGCCTAAAGCGTAGTGCACTCTCTCCTTCCAGTAAAATGAATAAATGAAGGCAGGAATCTTTTGTTAAAGTGGTTTAATCCTCAGCTGGAGTAAAGAGGGCAGCCGGACAGTCAGCTGCTTCCCACCCTGGCCGTGTTAAACCCAAGCTGCTGTTACCGCCTGCCAGCCGGTTAAGACCGTGATGTTTATCAGAAGAGCCTCAGCTAAAATGATGCTAAAGGAATATATTTCCTGCTCTGGGTTTGCTTCACCTTGAGACCGTTTGACCCCAGGCACCGAGCAGCGGCCGAATGTCTAATCCAAACTGACAATTGTTAATGCTGGAAAACAAATGCCAAACGGAGTATAGTAGGGACTTTTTTTTTTTTTTTTTTTTTTTTTAATGCTTTGATGCAAACTGCCCAGCCCCTGGCTCTCTGTGCCTTCACTGTCGATCAACCTCAGACTAAATGTGAAGGATCAGTTGGGAGCGTAGGGACAGAGCCCGGCAGCCCCGGTCCCTGCAGCTCTTTGCTGTCCGTTCCGCAGCTGGGCTGCACCTTGCGCGTGCTCGTGGCACTGACAAGAACCTCTTGGCCTGTACATGATTGCCAGGTGAGTATAAATATTGGGAGCTTTCTGCAAAATGGTTGGGTATTCTCTATACTTAACTGAATAAATAGTTTGTAAAAGCTAAAACAAGATCTTTGCAATATTTGTGTCATTCCTGGAGCCTGTAAGTTCAAAGGGTCGGCCGCGCAGCTCTGCAATTACTGTGAAAAGCTTAGACAGGGCTTCTATTTTTCAAAAATTCTTGCAGCACAATTTTATACGTTATTTGTATCAAAGCATGAGTATAAGATTAAAGTGTATTCATACTTTATAAGAGAGAATGAAAAAGTTATCCCAGTGTTCTGCGAGGTTGGTTTGGTGAGGTGAAGTGCTGCCGTACGGCGTTGGAGTTGCTCGTGTGGGCATTTGGATTGTAGATTCTGCAGCCAGCATCAGAAAACTGAGCTGCTGATCTGTGCGCTCTGCACTGCCTAGAAGCATCTATGTTTTTAGTGTTTCTTCACTACCCATAGTGGGATGGTGACTTTCAGCTTAAAATATAAGGCAATAATCAGAGCTCAAGGCTTACATTTATTGAACGCAGATTTTTTTGGTATTAAATGCTTAAGTATTTTTCAGATTATTTTTGTGCAAACTCTAGTTCAAGTCTCATTCAAATAACAATTCCCTGTGTTTGTTCTTGCAGTTCTTTAAAACTCTTAACAAGTTGCTGTCGTTTTTATGCAGGGTAGAGAGATTAACGTTCGAACTCCAGCTTCTAACTGTAGGGGTTTGTTTTTCTCAGATATAGATGACTTAAAATGTGCTCCGTTTGGAAGCTGTAACAGTGGGTCTGCAGTCAGCAGCCTGGCAAGCTACGACTGGTCCGACAAAGAAGACTTTCAGCAGGGCAAGAAGCTCTCGTCCTGTGTCCCGTCTGCAGGAAGCGGATCCTCTGCGGCCACTTCTGTTCTGCAGAAGAAGGAGACCTTGTTTGGCAGTTCAGAGAACATTACCATGACAACAGTTTCCAAAGTGACAACCTTTTCTAGTGAGGATGCTTTACAGGATATTTCCTTTGCAGCCTTTGCAAACTTTAAAGACTCTGGCCCGATATCCAGCGGTCCAAGTGACGATGACATCGGAGACTTTGGTGATTTTGCGAGACCTTCAGCAGAAGCGCGGGATGCAGCAGCAGCAGCTGACACAAACCAGGAGGCAGACTTCTTCCCCAGCGATATCTCTTCTGAACTGCGAAGAGAGTCCACAGATGACTTTGGAGAATTCCAAAGTGAAAAGCCAAAAATCAGCAAGTTTGACTTCTTGGTGGCAACTTCCCAAGGCAAGGTGAAATCTAGTGAAGAGATGATCCGCAGTGAGCTGGCTACGTTTGACCTGTCTGTTCAAGGTAAGGCTGCTCAGGGAAAGGAAACTCATAATGCATGTGCTTATCAAAGAGTCATTTTTCTAATCAAATTATAAATTAGCTAATGAAGATTGTTGCAAAGGCTACTGGAAGCTAGCTGAATCTTCTCATTGATTTCCATGGCATTTGGAGCAGGTCTCTTGCTAGAAGAAAAATGTTTGTTGTGCTCAAATATTGCAAGAATTAAGGAACTGGGGGGAACTGCAGTTTTCACCAGTCGCCGAGTAAATGGAAGGCTTCGTTCTTCCAAAGTCATAGGGCATCCCTTGCTACTAATTTATTCATTTAAAATAGTCTGTGCCTTTATGAGTAAAAGGCTACCTTGTTTATCTCCTACATTTTTAGGGTCTCATAAAAGGAGTTTAAGCCTGGGCGACAGAGAAATCAGTCGCTCTTCACCTTTACCGGTTTTGGAACAGCCGTTTAGAGACCGTTCCAATACTCTGAGCGAGAAGCCTGCCCTGCCCGTCATCAGGGACAAGTACAAAGACCTGACTGGGGAAGTTGAGGTAAGGGATTATCTGGAGCACAGGTAAAGTGGCACTGACCTTCATCACAGCCATATCAAGGGTGTTCTGTATCCAGCTCTTTGGGACTTATCTATTTGAACTTAGGTTATGGTTCTGAGGTGGCCTCTGGGTAGGGTTAGATGTTTTGACTGGAAACTGCTCATAAAGAAGGTTTCTTCTGTCTTTAAAGTCTTGTGCAGTGGGAAGAATGCTTTTGTCTGAAAGTCAGTCACAATCACTTGACCTCACTGGCTAAGCTTGTAACTTGAAATTAGTTGCAATTTAAATCTAATCCCAGTTTTGGCACTGAGACCATTGGCTTTGGGAAGTGGCTTAACTTTTTTGGCTGTGTGGTGGTTGTTTCTCTTGCTCATTTCGAGAATAGGTGGTGAAAGGACTCAGATTAAATTCTGCTAGTCCCCATTTCTAGAACAGCAGACCTGTAACAAATGGGTCGACACTCTAGGGTAGGTGCAATGCAAACTTTTTATCGATTCAGATGTTTTTCCTTTGGAAGCTAGTTCTGACTCCCAGAAATCAAATTTTAGAGTTCAGGTGCAGAGAAAAGTTAAAAGTTTACAGAGCTAATCTGCAAGTAGTCTCTTAAAATATCTCTTTACTGGGTGTCCGTTGTGATAGGAGAAAGGGAAATGTGTGTAGGAAGGAATTCAGGCTGTCCTTTTCCTTCCAACAGGAGAGCGAGAGGTACGCGTACGAGTGGCAGCGGTGCCTGGAGAGTGCCCTGCAGGTACGTGTGCCAGACCCGCTCCTCCCTCCTGTGTCAGACCACACGGTACTGAAAGGCTGTGAATCTGCCCAGGTCGATTACCGTTTTTAAACCAAAAGCTGTCACCCAGCAGAAGCGTTCCCTCCTCAGTTAAAGATCCTGTACTAATCTCCCTGTCATGTGTGATTACTTTGGCTTTTGCTTGAATTTTCAAGTCAACGAGTTAATTTGGTGTTCCTGTGTTTTGGGTGTCACTTGGGGCATTGATCCCAGCACCTGACTCTTCAGTGTTTTTTGAAAAAGGGGCCGGGGAGACACACACATTAATTTTCTGGTAAGGGGGTTCACAGCCAGATTAGTTTTCCTTAAAATTTGGTTTTTTGCATCTGAATATTAAGCAGTCAACACTGTGAATGCTGTTATTAAACTAGATAGCGATGCATCCATACTCTTAAAGCTATTATTTTGGTAATGAAAATATTTGGGGGGATATGTTAAGGTTTTAAATGTTCATACTTTACCCCTGATCTGCTTATAGTTACAGCATGAATGTATAAAAACGTGATAGAGTACGGCAGTTGTTCCTTATGTCTTTTGCCTGCTTTTTTTATATAACAGTTTCTGTTGGGGACAGTCTTGTTCATAATAATTATTTTAAGGTAGATAACACCACTATTTTACGAAATTCATTTCCACCAGGTCATAAAGAAAGCAAATGACACCCTAAATGGAATAAGTAGTTCATCCGTTTGCACCGAAGTTATCCAGTCTGCTCAAGGCATGGAATATTTATTAGGTATGTTTGAATTTACCACATCTCTTCCGCTGAAAGCTCTCCTCTGACAAACAGTAATATATAATCACTCTTTCCAACGTGGTATTATTTTTTAGCTAAATCTTTGCCTGTACTGAAATAAGGAACAACTCTTCTGCTAAATAGATGTAACTACTGCTTTGAACTAACTGTCGTGAGCACCTCTCATGTGCCGTGCCCATTTTGTGCTATTTCTGAGTTAAAGTTGCAGGGACCTGTGCTTGCAGTGAATTCTCTGCAGTTCTCTCTTCCACTGTGTTTTCTATCAACAGGGGTTGTTGAAGTCTACAGAGTGACCAAGAGAGTTGAGCTGGGGATCAAAGCAACTGCTGTTTGCAGCGAGAAGCTCCAGCAGCTGCTGAAGGATATTGATAAAGTGTGGAACAACCTCATAAGCTTCATGTCACTTGCTGCTTTAACGGTAAGACCAAAAATAAGCTATGTCTTTACTAAAAAAAAAAGTCATAATTATACGTAAAGTGACTTCACAGGGTGCCCTAACTTTAAAGTTTGTATTTGTCTCTTGCAAAATGGAAATGCACTTATTTGTGATATCCAGTTTAAAGCTCCCTATAAGAAAACTGGCATTTATATGCAAACATGATGTTATCTTACCTAGTGTCTTGATGATTTTGTTAACTATGGTAAAACTCCTACTTTTAGGGAATCATCCATCCATAGGTACTTGATATCATCTTGTGTAATGTATACCAAGGAGTCTTTAACTCACAGTATCAGTACATCACATCAAGCACCGATAAGTAGATCATTACCGTGGCTGTATTTTCACTGAACCTTTTGATCTGTGCCTTACTTCTTGCAATGCAACTGTGGCCACTAAAGATTTTTGCTGCCCAATAAACACTTGTTTATAAGTAAGGCCCAGAGTACGTGATTTCTGCTTAAAACAGCCACCTTCAGCTCGCTGTCATTCCCTGCAAACAGGTATTATACATCATCAGCCCCTTTTTACACCCCTTTTACACATTTTAAACCTCTCCAGTACAAACAGCGGTGACAAGCAGGTGTGTTTGTGATGTCAGGTGTTGCACAAAGCCTGCCATAATATGAAATGTATACTTTCAATATTTTACTGCTTGGCAGATGAAGTTGGATAGACTGGGATTCATCTGTTTGAACTCTGGCAGTGTTGACAGTAACAACCTAAAAAGCTATCAGGATCCTCACCTGATTTAAGCAAGTGGATTAAAATTTAGTTCTTAGAGTGCTTTTCCTTGGCAGATTACAGGGATTACCTTAAAGTCCAAACCTTGGCCATGTGTTCCCTGAGCTGCACCAGTCCAGATAAATTTTAAACGTACTAGAAGATGTGAATAATGATTTTCGCTGGGAGGTGTGGGGCCCATCCTGCCGTCCCTGCGCCTGCTGTCACGGAGCCCAATGCTGCCGAAGCACCCGTTAAGCAGAGAGAAGTGTTCTAGCTCAGGGGCATGTGCTTGGAAAGGTTAATTTTATCTTTTAAAGGATTTTGTTACAGGGTAATTTTATTCACAGCTTTGTGGTTTTTCACTGCAAATTACAGGATGACCTTCTCATTTGCTTCACTTGTGCATTTGGTAAACAAATATTAGAGTGCCTTTATTAATTTGATTGATCTACTTAAAGATTAAAGGGTGTTTTTTTCAGGATTCCAATTATTCCCCAGCCGTTCAGCAGGGGAGCGTGATCAGCATACCTGGAGTGTGCATTAAGAGTACACGGGGTTTAGGATCACACCATTTTTTTTAAGCTTGTGGCATTTCTAGCCATTGTTTTTATTTGCACTGCTATCTTCAAGCAAAACTTCAACAGTTTTATACCACCCTTATGCAAAGTTTTAAAGTATCATTTATCTCGTAGCTGAAATAAAAGATTGCATACCAGAAAAGTGACTATGTTAATTTATTATTTATTTGCAGGCTGAACTTGTGTATGGCCGGTGACTTTATTTCTTCTATGGTTCAATTAACCTTAAAATCCCCTTTTGTTCCTCTGCGCCATGTTATATATTCAGAAAAACCTTCAGAAATAATAACAACCGCCCTTTTTTGATCAGGCGATAGCTGGGAATTCAGGCCGATGAACGCCGCTGCAGCCAGGGGCAGCGGGCGATGCCTGCGGCCCCGCAGCTGCGCAAACAGCTGCCCGGCGCTGTTTGGCTCTTTATCTTCCTCCCGCTCTCCATGCGCTGCAGCTGAAATGTCGCGGTCGCCGCCCGGGCCCTTTCCTCAGAAATTTCTTCCCCTTTTGATGTGGGATTGTGGAACTTCAGGCTTCTTTCCTTTGTAGTCTAACCCTTTTACGAGAGCTGGAGTGTTACAAATTAATGCTGGAGGAGACTGCGTGGCAGGGTCGCAAATACACACTAATGGCTTTGATTAAATCACACGTCAGTTTATAAGAAAATGTAATCTATCATCCCTGCCACGCTGCTGGTGTGATACCGTGGCTCTCGGTAGCAACCAGATCGATAATTTTTATCATGATGTCTGAAACTTTTCCAGTCACTGAAAATACCTAATTTTTATTGTCTTGTTTCTCTAGCCAGATGAAAACTCGCTGGATTTCTCTTCTTGTATGCTGCGGCCAGGGATTAAAAACGCCCAAGATCTTGCCTGTGGAGTGTGCCTCTTAAACGTGGATTCAAGAAGTAAAGTAAGAATATGGGCCTCTACTGTTAATCTCATTTGTAATTTGCAGTTTGGACTTTCACTTTAGGCCTTGGGTGTATCTGAAAACATGTCATGGCTGTAGTTTGTAACTGGAAGTGGCAAAGGCCAAATCTGACCTGTAGACGGGACTCAAATAGTCCATGTCGATACTCATTGGGCTTCGAGTATGACACAGATGTGGCTAAAGGGTTAAGTTGAGTTGTTCATAATGGGCGAGAAACTGAGATTCAAAGGCTTTAAAAGTACATCTATGTTTTTTGAATAAAAATCTTTTAATGACTTTCCTTTATGAAATGCATCTCTGAGGACCACCAGGAGGGGACGATTAATTAGCAGAGCTGGGAGGGAGTCCCAGGATACGTACAGAGTAATGCCAACCCGTTAACGTATATCGGCAGTTTTGCTGACTTTTTGGTTTCAACGTTATTTCAGAAAGAAGAGAAACCTGTGGAAGAGCTTCCTAGAAAAGTATGAATCTGTAAAAAACATATTCCTTGTAGAATCATTCTTGGTTGAGTGTGGAAGGCTGAAGTGCTAACTGGCCTTCAGCTGTCATTCTCAATTGTACCAATCATGAGTCCTTTTCTTCTAGTCATTTTTTGTGACCGTTAACACTTGATCTGATCAACTAACATGCTCCAGAGCCTCCCCTGTGTCTCGTCTGCATGCTCGTACCTTGTGAACAGCTTTCTGGTTTTGTGCTACTTCTGTTGTGTGGTAGAAAATTCACTGCAGTGAGTTTCTGAATTTGTAGCTGCCTGTGTGTCTGTTGCAGAAGGGTTTTTTTGCTACAAATATTGACTTTTGACTATATGTAGTAGTCAATGGCATTTTTAGAAATGTCTGCAGGAAATCCAGGGTGTGGGGAGCAGGGTTAGAATATTGTTTTAAATAGGTAGCTGTGAAGCATTGGAAAATATCTCCTAGCAACAAACACTGAGAGGTTTTAAGCCTGTTCATGGCTTCACACACTGTGCAGAAGCTCCTATTGTAAAGCAGATTCAATTAGCAGAAGAAAGTAGATCAAATTCAACCTGAAATAACACTAATATCAAGAACTGCACCTGCCTAAATCTCAGCAAGATTTGACCCAGTGTAACAGGCAAAGTCTGCAGCAGGTGTGACGGTTGGAGCTTTTAAACCAGAATATATTTGTATTTAGCGATTTGTCATGAGGGGGTCCTGCCGTGCTGTGCCATTGGGGTGACACTTCTGCACTGTCCGTTTTCCACTCTGGTTTCTAGATCCTGGAGTAGATGAGACCGTCACACTTGTTTCAATTCTCGTTGTTTTAGGCCTTTAATTCAGAAACGGATAACTTTAAGCTGGCATACGGAGGACACCAATACCACGCAAGCTGTGCAAATTTCTGGATCAACTGTGTGGAGCCCAAACCTCCAGGTCTCATTTTGCCAGACCTGCTCTGAAATGGGTTGCGCTGAAGGTGGGTTGTCGGATCTAATAACGCAGGACACGTGGGGTAAATGGTGCGATAGGGTAAGTGGAAAGGCTCGAGGTGTGGGTAGTGTTCGAAGTGTTTAGTTTTGATTTTCGTACCATAACAAGTTAAAGCCACCATTTACCATTACTGGTAAAGAATTTCACTTGAAATGGCCGGGGTTTCAGAAATACCCAGAAAAAAAACGTAGTGTGGCAAAAAATGTGGCATTTCAGTCTTTCTCAAGATGAAAGCAAGTTAGTTTTTGTATAAAGCAGTCTGGTAACCAAGGGCATAAACCTCCGCGAGAGGCCGGTCCTGGCTTCCCAGAAACACTGAAATGCTGGACCGATTTGCATGGAAGTGACCACTTAAATACTTGAAGTACAAATTTGCAAACAAACCTTTTCTTTAACGTTTTTGGTATACGGACCATGATGTTTTTCTTTAAATATTTGCTGCTATACTATTACAATGCATACAATGCACGAGTCACAGTAACTTTCAAGGCAAGATGAATTATTGACTCTGAGGGAATGAGGCTGTGGAGAGCCATTGTATATTTATACTCCACTGTTCTGTATTGTAAATTATACTGTATTCATATGCATAACTGGTTAGTAGCGGGGGGTGAGGACTTGGAAAAACTGTTGAAATTTTCCCTGTCATATCTGGATTCTTTAGTACAGGCAGCTGGGTTTTCAAACTCTGTTGTAAATAGAGACAAACTCCTTCCTTGGGCTTGTCCTGAACTCCGGGTGTGATGGATGTTTTACCTGACCCTTCGGGTCCTTGTGCGGCTGCATCACTGCTGAAAACTGGACTCCAGTAATACCGCGTGGCTGCTCCTCTCTCTCTCTGTATATATATTTAGAAAATCTCCCTTCTCTCCAAAGATACCAACAGCTTTTCCAAGTTAATCTTGCCTCCATTATAAGTAGCTGACACTGACAGGTGATTATTTCCTGAAGTAGAAATTACAATGAGGAAAAATGATGCTTTGTATTAAAAAAAAAAAAGTCTTAGTTATACTAAACTATTAATTATACCAAATGAAAGCATCTTGGCTAATAGGAGTGCTGAGTGTCTGGCCCCTTATTTACACAAATTACAATAAATCTTCCTGCTGTCTGAAATGAGCTCGTTCATAAAATAAGTAACTCGTGCCTCCAGTCGCAAGCTGGAGCTCCTCAAGTGGCAGATTTTCAGTGTGATAGCGGCTGCTTTCTGCTGCCCATCATTATCAAGAAAAGGGCAGTCACTCGTTGCTGGTTCTGTTTGGTTCACTAGGGGTGAAACAGTGACAGAGCCAGCGCCGCAGCTTTTGAGCACGTGCGCTGTTTTCTGTTGGAATTGGGGGCTGCTGTGCCCGGCACCGATGCGGGTGTTCCCCTGATTTTGGGGTACTCAGCAGGGAACGCCAGCGCCTGCGTCACGTACAGAATTACAGCCGCGCTTGAGCGTTGTGCGACTGGCAGCGAACGCTGCTGGCGAGGGGACGTATGTGGCGCAAGGGCTGCTGCTCGTGAAATGCTATATTGGGAAAAGGGAGTTTATTGTTAGCGTGGGTTTCCACCACAGTTCCTGAGTGCTTAGCTAGATAGGATTTTTTTTTTCCTAATTAAAAGAGAATGCCACAAATAAAAGAGGCCACAATGTGAAACTTAAAGCAACCAGTATTTCAAACACAGCACCAGCTATATTGTCATAAAAGCATTTTTCAGTGAATGCTTTTCTTGTACTTGTTAAGCGAGTTCCCTCTCTGAGATGTATCCAGCGTGTCTTTTGGCCCATGAAAATAAGGAGTCAACATTTACACTGATAATTGCAGCCGAGCTTGCTGGAGTGTGGCCGGGCACACACCGGCGGCTGCATGGAGACATCCCCGATACATTGCACAACGAGGAGCATCTCGCTTGCCTGTCCACGTTGTTAGAACGACCGTTGTGTTCAGCATCGTGGTGATTCGGCTGCCGGAGCCGTGTCCTTGCTGCCGTATCCAAGGTTACGGGATTTTCTAGAGAGCGTCACACACCGCACTCCCCGGCTGCCTGTGTGCACAGGCTGATGGACACGCTGCCTCTCGCTTCGGCTGCGCTGAATTTCAGGATTTAACTCCTTTTTCTGCATGTATCTTTCTCTAGAAAAAAAGTGAGAAACAGAGTTGTTGGGTTTTTTTAAATTTAGTGTATGTGTTCTCTCGACCTGCCTTGGGTTTACCTATGGAAAGTGTTTTTTCTAGATATTTCTGTATATTTGGAATTTTAAGAGATTAGTCGCTTGGTTATGTAATACGTAGATCACTTTGCCCAGTTGTGTTCCCGCTGTTGTGCAGTGCCGGTGTGCAGCAGTTTCATCATCCAGCCTGGTCCGCGCCCTCCATGCCGCTCGGAGCATCCCCTGCGCTCCCCGGCGCGGCCGGACCTGCTCGGGGTTATTTCTTTGTGCTGCGAGAATCGGCACCTTCTGCACTTGCGGTTCCGCTGACTTCTCTGGCAGCAGCTTCTCTTCTCCTGGGCTCGTTCTGAGCAGCTTCTTCCTTGAAAACCACGCAGGATAAATGTGATCAAGATGTTCGACCTCAGGTCGAGAAGCAGCTCCTGAAACCCAGGGAATGCTCCAATTTCTAGTTACCACACGGCAGATTAAACAAACTTGAAACAAAAACTGCCTTTTCAATAAAAGCTGCTATTGTACAAACTATTTTTTCTGAATTTTTTTTTTCCCCTCTCTGGACCTGTATTTAATTCCAGTCCTCAATATTAAAATCTAAATGTCATCGTTTTATGAAGTGGTCAGAAAACTTCTCTTTATATTGTGCTTCCTTTTTTCTTCCCCCAGGGTGAATGTTATTTGTTTTCTAGAACTGGTTTTGTGATTCGTAGTTGGAGCTGCCTTGGTTTGTGCTGTGCTGGACTCACTGCTGTATTTTAAATCCAATGAGCGCGTTATTGACTTTAGTACATTGTTTACTCCCTTAATTCTCGCAATGATTTATAAATCCTTTGTTGAGATTCAAACCTTGTTTTCAATAAAAAGCTCATTTCATATCTGACCAACCTGTGAAATGGCTTGAAGATGTTTCACTGAATAATATACCAAATATTCTTCCAGGAATTAAGATAATGGCCATTTGGAAAAGCCCGTGGGCTGCAGGAGGATCTGCCCCTGGAATCCAGCTGGTTCGCTCACAGCAGCCCCAGTCAAACTGCGGCTCCAGCTCTTCTTTGGGTTCTATGGAACACCTGAAAAACTGGGTTTGGAGGGGGAAAAGCACTCATGTAAAACACCGTTTGTTGGAATGAACACAAGAGGAACTTTCGCAGAGAAATACCTGCCTACAAGTATTAACATCATCACGCTTCTCCATAATAGAATCTCTAAGGGGTATTTCAGGTGAATTCTTTATTTCATAATGTGCTTTATTAGGCAATTACATTTTTTATAGGTCTAACCTTCCTTTTTGTTTAAAAGTCAGTCCTGATGCTTTCTTGGCTGAACATCAGCATCTTCCCTTCCTCTAGGTACTAGGGCACCCTGTGTATAAAGTATATATAATTATTTAAAATGGAGAATTTTTACTTTCCAGTTTTTATATAGGAAATACTGTTAAATATAGTTAAATAAATATAATGTTATATTAATATATAGTTAAAATATATATAAAATATATATATATAAAAAATTATATAAATATTATATAAAATTTATAAAATTATATAAAAATTATATAAATAAATAAATATATTATATATTTAAATATATATATAAAAATATAAAAAATATATATATAAAATATAGTTAAATAAATATGTTAAATAAATATAAATATAAAACATAGTCCATTTTCTAGGTAAAGTTTAATTTTGAAAGCAGATTTCAGTTTTTAGTTTTGTTTTTATTTTTCCCCTTTGAAACGCCATGTTTTCAGAATGTCTCCAGACTAACGATTAGTCTTGATTTTTAATTCTGACTTCCTTTTCTGATTTACCATTTCCCTGGCTGCAGTTTAACTCAGGATAAAAACAGAGATGAGTAGAATGTTTTTCGCAATGGACATTCCGGCTCCTTCGTCTGTGTGTTTGTCACTGAACCCAGGACTGCGGAACCCGAACTGTCACCTCTGCAGTGAAGGTGAAACCCGACTGCTGGGTCAGAACTCATAAAAGCCTCTGATCTAGACTTTTACCCCAACCAGGGCTGGATTTATTCCTGATCCCCAGGAGGTGGAGGCTGTGCACGGTTTTGTGTTGGTGATAACCGGAGTTCAGCCCCAGCGGGCTTTAGTCTGGGGAAAGCAGAACCTGCCACGCAGGGATCCTGGAGAGAACCTGGAACCTCTGCTGCTCTGCAAACCTCGGCTGTTCAGCTGGGCCTTGGCAAGAGAAAAGTTTTGACCCAGCCAAATTAATTGCCTGGCTTTGGTGACGAGGATTGGGAACCGCAGGACACCGGGCTGGACTGTGGACACCGGGCTGGACTGTGAACTGAGCAGCCAACGATGGGAACAGATCTCAGTATTTCTCTTGGGACTGGGGTCCAGATTTGTTTAAAGCCACTGCTCAGTGTTACAGCGTGTTTTCACCGTTATTCGAGATACGTTAGTGCCGTTCTGAACAGGAAACCAACACATGTTCTTGTTTAATCTTTATTGATTTTTTTTTTTTTTTTTTACAAGTATAGAATCTCATTTAAATCAGATAGCTATCTCAGCATCCAGCAGTCTGCCTATTCCTCCTTCAGTGATCAGCAGAGGACACCAGCGTCTCGCTGGGGAATGGGCTCGCCTTGCCCTCCTGCGCTCCAGTTAAACCAGTCCCGGCCCCTCTGCGGGGACGGCAGGGACGTCCAGGAGGCAGCGGCTTCTCCCCTGTCTCAGGTTGGAACCGTTCTGGTCGCACAGTGAACAAGGCAAAGCCTTCTCTGGAAAGCCATCCCTGTCCTGGAAGTTGAACAGATTGCTGTTTTGCACAGAATAATTCTAGAATGTAACGTCACCTTGAGGATGTCATGAAGTGATTTGGAAATGGGCTAAGGCAGATCATGACTGTACTTAGAGCTGAGTAATCAAGCGGATTTACCTCCTTCCAATTTGCTGGTTGATTGAATGTTAGAAAACGCAGCTCATCCCCTTTGGAAGGTGGCCGAGCACAGAGTTCCTGCAGGATTCTTTGGCTGTCCAGCGCAGGGAGAGTTCACCTCTCGCTTCTGTCTTGAGCCACATTTGGAAAGGAGCTCTGTTTACTTTCCACCCACAAAAAACACCAGCATTTTTCAGTACTGTAAGTGTATTCCAGGACCATTGCCCTGGCATGGAATGAGTGAAAAAGGATCTTGTATTTATTTGATTTGAATAATTCAAATTTTATTTGTGGCCGACATGAACTGACTCCACTTTTTTTTTTTTGACTTTTAATACAGATTAAGAGCTGACTAAAGATCTCAAACACTATATACTGAGAGTCACTACGGATGTTAAAGAAAACACCAGCACTAGCACTGCAGCCCTGCCCTCCTGCTTTCAGAAATCCCGCTGCGCAGAGCGGGACCCGCTCGCCCTGTGCTAGTGCCGCTCCCTACCCACTACAGGATTTTGCAAGGAAGCAGACAAGCTATTAACAAAATATCCAGGCTACCGCATCACAAAGCACATTTTGTTCATTATCTCTGCCAAACGCCTGTTGGGCCTTTCCTCATAGGATACTAATAAACTGACTGAAAAAAGGAGGGAGGCTTTATGAAAGGAATAAACTTAGAAGGAGACCTCATTCTGCTAAATCAGAGAAATGCGGATGGGGGAATCCCTGTAGAGAGAAACACTTTGAGGGGAATCGTTGGCCTTGCAGGTTAGTGAGGTGAGAATTAGTTGAGGTTCTGCTGTATGGTAAAGAACCAAAGTTGGCTGTAGAAGGAGAAGGGAATGTCTCCAGTCTGGTTGACTCAGAACAGCCTGTCCCTTCTGTTGTGCTTCCTGCCTGCAGTCACCTTAAATTCCCCAGTAAGGCATCAGGGGTCTCCTCTCTCGCTCGTAAACGTCTGGGATGATGCCATATGGTGTCTGTACCATTTTAACCGTTGTCTTCCCAAAGAGCTTCCTCTCGTAGTCTATCAGTTGTCTCCAGAAGCCCACGTTGGGGCGAATAACGGGGCGCCTCGATTTGACCCAGTTGTACGCCTCGAAGAGGGACACCTTGTGGTACTTCATCAGGTAGGCGATGCAGAGCGTGGCCGACCTGCTCACGCCGGCGGCACAGTGGACTAAGGTGGCCCCGTGCTTCCGCGCCACGCTGTTGATCTTGTCGGCGACGCTGTCGAAGTACAGGGAAATGGGGGCGTTGGGCATGTCAGCCAAAGGCACTTTCACGTATTCAAACTGGGGCCAGTTGAAATTGGGGATCTCGATGGTGGCGTTGATGATGCAGGTGATTCCCCGGGAGAGGAGCAGGTGCCGGTTGGAGGCGACGCTGCCCCGGCTCAGGTACAGCGAGGGGGTGATTTGGGCGATGCCCCCCAGGGCACTTTCGGAAAGCATTCGTGGAGCCATCAGAGTTCTCGGCAAGGAGTTGTGGCTTCTGGAGGTCATGGAGGATCTTGGCACTCACGCTTCCATTATGGGAACAGACCCACCGGGATCTTCAGCCAAGGGAAGGATTGTCTGGCCTGCTGGTGTCAGGGCAGCAAGAGCTCCCTCCGCTCAGTCCCTGCAAAACACAAGCAACGTCCCGTGAGCGGGACACCGTCCGACGAGCCCACGTCTGCCAAGAGAACAGGAGAACCCAACTCGCTGCCGTGGCCTGGACAACCTCCTGCTGCCAACCTCCCTGCGCAGAGGTGCTGCCGGGTTTGCGTCGGGCTTATTACCACGGGGCCCCCAGGCATGGCCTGGGCAGATATTAACCAAAAAATCTCCCAGCCTAATTAGCTCCAATTACTTGTCGAGGGTTTAGGCAGCGTACCTGTAGGCCTGGACAGCGTTTCACCTGGATTAGCAGGCGGAAGATTAGCACCTACGCCTCTGCCGCGCTCAGAAGCAGCAACTTCACAGCTGGCCGGAGCCCAAAGGCTGGTGAGAAACAGCTCACTGGGGCTGGATGCAGATGCCAGCAATGGAGATGACCCTGCCCTCTCCCCAGTGCCGCCCTTCTCCTTTTTTAGGTATATGAAAGGCCCCGCCAAAGTACATAAACAGAGGAAAGTTGCTCATTAGAGGAGGCAGTGAGTCATGTCCATCCAGAGCAGTAATCGGCTCTCAGCAAGGCTGGGGAAGTGTGGAAAGACTGACCTGGTTCTGTCAGAAGCTGTGTAAAACCGAAGCAGAGGCTGGGACAAGGGCGCCTCTTTTCCTGCTGCTTCAATGACTAACTAGTGCTTTGGAGAGAGACTTGGGTTCGCCTGCCTGAGCGGTGCACCCCGGCTGTGGCCCCAGGAACGACCCGCTTTTATTTCCCCTGCTCCTTTAGGATTTCTCCGAAGCTGGTGGAGAAGGCACAAGCAAGGGGACGAGCCCCCGAGCGTTAACAATTTGCCAGAGCCTTTGAGCTGTGCAGTCTCCAGCTGGGGAGTCCCTGCTCTGCCCGGGTACGTCTGAGCCCACCAAAGTGCACCGGGCTTTGCACAGGAGGGACCTGGGGTGCTGAGCGGCTGTTTGTCCCTCCAGCATTTAACTCTCCGGGTTAGAGAGTCCTCAAAGGGCTGAGAGGCCCTGACTGCAGGTTCCTGTACCCCGACACAGCGCAGCCATCTGTCTGCATCCCGCGTGCTGGGAAACACCGGCAGGTCTCAGCAGCGGCTGGTAACGCTGCCAGTGGATTTTTGGCATGGCTTTGCGGTAAGGTAACTTAATGAGCACAACACGGGCTCCTCTGTGGCTTGTTCCCTGCTGGCAGGTACTTGAGCAGCTTCTGAAACCGTGGGCCCAAAGTGCTGGTGCTGCAAGAGTTCATGCCCCAACAAGATCTTTGCTGCAGCTGTGAGCGCTCGGCTTCCCCTGCGGACACCCCACCGCAGTCACCCAGCTGAAGCAGCAATGAAAGGCGTGTTTTCTCAAAGGAATAAAGTCCTTGGAGCAGGGGAAATCCCTACTCTCAAATGGCCATTCCTGATGACACAGAGGATTTGGGCACTTACGCCTGGTAACAAACTGTCCTGCTCCAAATCACGGGCCGGCACACGGATGCTGTGGGCTGCTGAAGCTGGGATGTCTCATAGAGTGTGTCCAACGCTGCACTGGGAAGAGAAGAGAGTTGGGGGTTTACTGGGATCTGTCCTGACCCGAACAGGGCACCAGGCAGCCCCACACCGAGGGGGTGTCCAGGAACGGGGAGGGAGCACCACAGCTTCCCTGCCCGCCCCCGGCCTCAGGAAGGCACTTGCTGCCGACAGCGTAATGTCACCAGTTGCTGCCAACACACTGTTCAAAATCACGGGAGGCCCAGAGGAATCTGAGCCTGGCACAAAAGTCATAACTCAATTAAAAAAAAAAAAAAACCCACTAGGTAATTAATTTGCTCTAACGTCTCCTTTAGCATCCGCCAAGACGCTCGCCCAGTCCCAGAGAGCTGGTGCAGGTCTGCGTGTCTTCTGACGGTGCCCAAATCTCCCTCCTGGGAGCTGCTCTGCGAGGGCTGCGCTACCCAGACCTGCTCCCTGCGGCACAACTGCAGTTACTGGGGCAGACGGGAAGGGGCAGAGCTGGCGCCTAGAGCCGCAGCGTCCCGCTCCCGGAAAGCGGAGGACGGGGCAGCATCCCCTTCTTTTATTTCTCCAGACAGACCAGAAACAACTCGAGTTCCTGTAGTGCAGGTGAAGCAGCCCAGCTGCTGCTGCTGCCCATGGAGAGCAGAGCATCGCCCAGCCCAGGGCCGGCGGGTGCCTGGGCAGCAGGGCGGCAGCGTCCCCCCTGCCCCTGCAGACCAGGGCACCCCATCCCTGCCCCAGCAGGGCCCCGACACGCTGCCGGGGCCGAGCACACCGAACATGCTGAGCACCACCGGCCCCGCAGCCCGGCTGCTGCCCCGGGCTCGGGCTGCTCCCCTGCAGCGCTCGGGGCGCTTTGGGACGGGCTCTGCTGCTTTCCATAAAGTGGTTCCTGTTTGCAGGCAGCAACTTATCCGGACATTTGCATGTGACAGGCTGGGCTGGCTCTGCAAACGCTGGCAGCAAACCGTCTGTGCTGGCTGTGCTGAGTGGCCCCCGCAACGGCATCGCACGACGGCCGAGACAGTGAGACTGATGAGGTGGACGATCTGATGGACAAGCAGGTTCCTGCCGCAGGCCAGGCTGCTCGCCCGGGAGGAGCGGAGCAGCGCGAGGGAGGCTCTGCCTGTCCCACCTCTGCTCGCTGTCAGCGCAGCGGGGGAACGGGGCGGATTTTGGGGCCAGCCGGGAACACGGGTGGGTGCCACAGCCCCGCGTCCAGTTACATGGCACTTCCCTGGGGCTCCAAGTGGCCGGCACCAGGCAGCACGGCCTCTGCTCGAAGCAGAGCAGCTCTCGTCCAGAAAGAGTTAATGTTTTGGAGAGGAATTCATTGAATAGGCAAGAGATAAGGCTGCTGTGCTGTCTCAGATGCTGGGGAAAGCTGCTGAGGGCGGCAGGTGCCGTTGGCGCTGCCCGTGTTTCTGCTCCAGCAGCAGGAGCTGGCTGGGATGCCACCGACTGCGACACGCTGTGTCTGGCATGTGACAAAGCCGCGGTCCTGCCCACACAGCCCAGGCCGAGCAGCTGCCGCTCGCAGGGAGCCGGGGAATGAACGGGGCCTCGTCTGCTCGACGGCGGAGCCCGCGCTGGCTGCGGAGCCTTCAGCCCATCAGCGGGAGCCACCGCCGGCCGTGCAGATGTGAGTCCGTCCGGACAGCTGCACCTTCCCGTCACCCTCGTGCCTGGCCCAGCCAGCTTCGGACAAAGGCTCGCCTGAAATCCGCTGGTTCGCTCCCGTTAAACTGCATTTGCCTTTCTCAACACACCTGATTTATCCTGCCTTGTCCCTGCTGTAATCCAGCACTGTTGCTCTTCATTGTGCTGGGGCAGAGAGAGAGGAAAAGAGTGAAAAGCCTCTTCCCAGCCGTTGCTGTGTGCAAAGAAAAAAAGAAAAAAAAAAAAAAAGAGAAAACTAGCTGAAGATCAAATGAGGCCAGCACAGAGCCCAGCCCTGGCTGTGCCACCTGTGGTACCTGCAAAGGACAGTGGCAGAACAGGGACGGCTTCACTGACACAGCCACTTTGCACAATTTTGTGTGAAAAACAACTCCACGTCTCCTGCCATTTCTTCTTGGTTTGAGTTTCTGAGCAGTTGCGTGGGCTGGGGTGGTCACAGAACCTGAAGTCAGTGTCCCCGGGGTGCTGGAGCCCGTCTCGGCTGGTTCGTCACGGTTGTCACCCTGCGAAGGGGCTGTGGGTGCTCCCCAGGACCCTGTGACGCCGAGGGCTCAGAGTGGGGCTGTCCCTACAGCAGCAGCCAAAAGCCGCCTTCAAAGAGCCGGGACGTGGTTGTGGTCCCCTGCGAAAGGGTGACCTTCCCTGGGTGCAGCGTGGTCCTTGGGCACAGCCTGGCTGGTGCTGGGATGGCACTGACCAGGAGTTCCTGCTACCACGTCTTCGTTGGCTGAGCTGACTCCAATTAACTGACTAATTAATGTTGTAACAGCCCTGACCCACAGCAAGCCCCTTTCTAACCTTTGCCCTGGCCTTCCCCAGGCACAGAGACCAGTTGCTGCCGCGTGCTCGCCCCACTGGGGAGAGCTGGGGTCCCGGGGGTGGCAGGGGGTCCCTGGCCCTGGTGACACAGGGGTGGGACCTGCACAGCCTCCTCCCTCCCCAGCAGATTGGTGGGTTCTGCCATTTCTCTCATCTGCATAATTAGGGGTGGGGGAAAGCAAGTGGATAATTACAGCCTGGAGAGGACTCTGGTCTTCAAAGCCTCCAGGTCTTTCCACACAGCTCCTGGCCAGCGCTGTCCTTGGGTGCAGGTTTACGATGAGGGGTGTTTCTCCAGCCCCCCCTGCACCGGGACCCCATCCTGCAGACCCCCAGGCTCCCCGCAGACCCTCCGCTCCTGGCTGTGCTGCTAAGGTAAGTCTGGCCAGCTCGTATCGGGCACCACGGGTGTTTCTGCTGCGCCTCGAGGTGAAGCTGCGTGGTTCATGTGCGGTCAGGTCTGCCGGGAGCAGGCGCTTTGCCGGTGCTTTGTGCCTTCCCAGGGCTGAGCAGTTTGACACCAGGTCATGTCCCACCCGGGCTGGGTTTCCTGGAATTGGAGCAGCTCCTCTCCAGGCACGGGGGTTTCAAAAGCAACACGACAACACTGATGTCGTGGTTTGCGGATCGGGTGGTCCAGTCCCTCGGAAAGGCTGCTGCTGGTAATGCTTACGACTCTGTTCTTTCAAATATCACAATAGCCGGAGCCTGTTTCTCTTGCTTTTGTTCCTGGGAACACAGTCCTGCTAACAAAGGCTGAAATTCCCACAGGAAAACATTCCTGGACCTCCTGAGAAAGGCTTGAAAACACCTCTGAGAGCTCAAAGGCAAACAGGCAGATGTTAGTTCAATACGCTGTGATCTCCAGGACAGGAGGGGAGAGCCTTGCTTGTCAGTCTCTAGATAATGACTTGGCAAGTCTGAGCTTCTGGCTTCTTATTCTGGTGCTTGCTGGGAGGTTTTCCTCTGATTTGGGGTTATTTTTTGGATTTTCTATTTTAAGGGCTCCTCTGGCTTGAGCCCAGAGGCTGTGACTTGTGGCTGAGGGACCTGAGCAAGACTTGCAGTTGGTTTTGGATGGTCCATCAGTAACGTGGTGATGGAGCTGGTACCTGGCAGGGGTGAGAGCATCTCCCAGGCCCTTCTGCCCCTAGAGCAAAGCCACCGAAACCCCTGGGTTTATTCCCTGAGCATCATCTGGGACTCGAAGCAGGTTTGTGGGTTGGGTATGTGAAATGTCAGTACTGAAGCAAGCCCTCTCCCCCTTCCCAGGAGAGGAAAAGTTATTCATTTTAGAGATGACAAATGCTCTCTAATGCTGCAGTAAAGAGAAGAGTCAATATTAGAGGCGCTGAATGAACGAGTCTGCTCAGGGCTCTTCCTAGCTAGGCTGAACAGCAAATTGCTTCAGAAATGGTCTTGGAGAACAGCATTTAAAATAAATTTCAGCAGAGAGTGCAAACTGCAGCCATTCTGAGGGTCAGGTTTTGCTTGTGCTGGGTCCATGGCGGTGTGAAGCAGCTGGCGGCCACGGGCAGGCCCGGCTCCCGCTGATCGCTCTGCCGGGGTCTCGGCTTTCCTGCCTCTGGCTGTCGGGACGTGCTCCTGGAGCTGTTACGGACTTGTGCAGAGCCAGCAGCACATCCTCGTGACGGAACGGACGAGTGGTTTGGTTTTGAAGCGGAAAAGAGGGAAGGAGAAGCAGGAGGGGACGGTGGGGTGACTGGGGCTGTGGCAGAGGATGCCTCGACCGAATGCTGCCTGATTCCAGCTCGCAGCCCGCGCTCCCCTCGTGGGTGAGCACAGGGTGGGAGTGTCAGATGGTAAATCAGATAATAATCTGGCTGCCTGGCTGCTTGTGCAGCACCCAGCACAACCGGGTCTCCTGCGCTTGCAGAAACACACCGCTGAACTTCCCAAAGGTGTCGTGGTGCATTTCGGGTGTGACTCCCCTTTACACAAGAAACTCGCGGGGTATGGCTGCAAAAGGTCCCAGGCTTGTCCTTGTTCGATGACCCCAGATCAAACACGTTTAGTCCATTAGTACAGGGTATTTTTTTGCTCCCTGGTGTGGCGCTGCCTCCTCCGCACACCTGGAATTCCGGCTGCTCCCGTGACCCGAGCCAGCTCTCCAGGCTGCAGGGCTGACGATCCCTCACTAGCCTGTCCCAGCCTGCCGTGACGCTGCCTTTGGAGGGTGACAGCAGACGCTCCTGCGTCACAGCCGGCACGGATGGCGCGCCTGGTGCTCTGGGCAGGCCTGGCTAAGGCCGGGACTCCGCAAGCCTCGCCTGTCTGCCTCCTGCAGCCCAGGAGCAGCATCCTCGCTCTCGCAGCTCTGGCTGCAGGCGCCAGGCAGCACCGAGCCTTGGTTTGTGACCAGGCTGCTGAGGTTAATGCACCGAGGAGGGGTTAACGAGCAGTTGCAGAAGGCATGGGCAGCGTTGTGAGTGTCTGCAGGCTGTCAGGGCCTGCCTCGAGTTGGCTGTAAATCAGCCCAGCTGATGAGCTCCTAAATGTCTAGTGCAGCTCTACCAGCCCCTCCTTACTCTGCCTCCCTGATTTGCTCTTCCCCCAGCATCAAAGCAGCAGAAAAAATGGGTGGTGAGATTTTTTTGGAAGGATCTGAGGATGCTCCTTGGCCCACAGGCCGGGGTCCCTGGCTGCCGGCTCGCCAGGCGGGAGGAGGCAGCTCCGACCCTCCGCACGCTGCCGCGATGTGTCGGCGAGGCGGCAGAGCCGCCCACGGGCACATTGCGCGCTCCTTGCCACGCAGCCGCTCCGGAGCGGGAACAGGCAGAGCCGCTGCTGCTCCGCCTGGCAGCCGGATCCTGCCAGCAGGAGCCTCTGGCCACGGGAGAGCTGCCGGCCGGCGGGACGGGGCGACACGGGGAGCAGGCGCGGGTGCAACCCAGAGCACCGTGATATTTGTAAACTCCTGCGTGATACAGCCACTCAGCTCTGGGGACAAGCTTCCCTCAGCAACCAGCGAGAGGATTTTATGCAAGGAGAACAAACCATCTTTCTTTTGAAAGCGGTGTCTGTTATTCGGGAGCTGCCGGCCAGCTCTAACACCGTGCTCTGCGTGGCAGTCGCTTGGAGAGAGCCGTGGGGGCACAGGGCTCCTCTGTGGGGCCCGGAACCAGCCAGTAGCGTGGCCATCCGTGCCTTACTTAAACTCTGGATGGGTCCATGAAACACTCTTTTAAAATCCATAATTAAGCCTTGAGGAGGCAGGGATGGGATCCTACAGTTGTGCGCAGGGTCAGTTCTGTGCTCAGCTGAACACAGAGGGCTGGCTTTGAACCCCAGGTGGAGATATAGTCTGTTCTGAAGCATTACAGCTTATTTTGGTGGCAGCTTACGGCATCCGGATTGCAGGTGGAGTTCAGAAAAGCTCCTCTGCTCGTGTCCAAGAGTGCGTGTGACCCTGGGGGTGTGGATGGAGAGGGGCCAGGGTGTGTTGGGGAGCAGACCCAGGGCAGGCTGCGGGTGCTGCGACATGGAGCCTTGTTTTCCCTGGGGCTGTGCCCTGCGCAGTCACAGCTCACAGGAGGGACACAATCTCTTCCTTATTAGCTGAACAAAACACAGGGACCTGGTGTGTTTGCTCGCGTGTGACCCTGCTCGCTGCCCAAGGTTGTGCCTGTTGTTCTTGCGGCAGCGCAGCAGCTCTGGGCTCTGCCCTGTCCCTCTCAGCCCAACTTGACACCCATAAAATCAAAGGCAGCTGCAAATTCACTGCCATGTGCCCTGGAAACTGCCTGGTGCTTCCATGCTGGTGCTCACCCGGAGCTTTTCCAGGGGTGCTGCCAACGGGTGCACGCTCTGAATGCAGCCCCGCTTCCCCAGGGGTCTCAAGGGCCGGTGAAGCGGGAGGAATCCCTGTGGACGGGCAGGGGCTGCCCACGCTCTGAGGCCGGGCAGGGGCTGCCTGCTCTGACTGCCCAGAGCTGAACAAGAGCTGAAGGGAGAGCAGCAAGACAGCAGGATGGGGAGATAGGAACGGGCTGGTCGGCAGCGCTCACCCGCAGCAGCTGCAAGGAATGAGGTCACCTTCTGAGTACATCGATGGGGTTGCTTAGGGTAATGGGAAGGGAGGCCAATCGTAATCAATTAGTTGGAAATCAAGTTTACATGCAGCAGCAAACGCTTCCCCTGTAAGCAGCGCAGGGCCGGTGCCCCTCTGTGTGCAGCTCTGCTCAAGGCTTGGGGGAATTGTCTTTTGCTCAGCAGAAGGGACACCGAGCAAATTCAAGTCTCCTTTGTGAACCAGGGCTCCTGCCCTCGTGAGCTGCTGCTCAGCCTCCTCGACACCCTCTGCACTGTGGGATGCTGGCAGAGGGGAAATTTAAGCCTCACCAGTCGAGGTACTGCAACCTGCTGTGAGGCACAGGGCTGGAATGAGCACAGCAGCACCTGTTGAGCCTTTCTGCTGGGAAACTAAAACCTGCCTGATCTTTTGGTTTTTTTTAAGTGGGGGAGTATCTGTGTGAGACCAGCCCATGAGCTGCAGCGCTGGCACCAGGGAGGGCTCTGCAGGCACAAGCGCTGGGGCTGCCGTCCCCTGCCCTGCAGTGCTCAAGGAAGTGTGTTTGTCTTCTAGTTTAAGGCTCTATTTCCAAGGAGTTGGGGCTGCTGTGCAGAGATTTCTCAGCTATTTCCAAAAGCCAGAGCCCTATCTGCTCGGTTTGCATTTCTGTTTGCATTGCGGTTGCTCAGTGTGTCTTTTTTGAAGTGATAAATCTGTGTGTGTGTGTGTGTGTGTGTGGTGAGGGTTGTGTACCTGGAGAGGAAAGGGGCTGGGAGAAGCTCCCATACCCCGTTTAGGGTATTACCTTCACCTTTGAGGGAATCACAGGATAGTTTGGGTTGAAGGGCCCTTCCCGGCTCCCCCAGCGCCCCCCCTGCCATGAGCAGGGACATCTGCACCAGCTCAGGTTGCTCAGAGCCCCGTCCAGCCTGGCCTGGGATGTCCCCAGGGATGGTTCATCCACCACCTCTCTGGCCAACCTGGGCCAGGCTCTCACCACTCTCAGGGGTGACAATCTCTTCCCCATGTCCAGCCTGAAATCCACCCTGGTGGGCAGGCCCTGGGCGAAGGTCCCGCAGCGGTGGCAGGAAGCCTGGAAGGCTTCTCCACTACTGGTGAACCTCCTCACGTAAGTGGCTCTTCTGGGGCCAGCAGGAGCAAAGCTGCTCCTGGTCCTTCTGCTGTGCCTGGTGTCTTCTCCCCTCTCCTCCTTCCTGACTTCTGCCTGGACACCCAGCTGTGCCATGTGGCTGAGTCCCTGGGACAAAGTTGGTACCGACCCTCAAAACAGAGATCCCTGTGAGACTTTCTTGTTGGCTTCTGCATTTCTTTCCTCTCCCATAATCTCTGTCTCCCCCCAGCTCTCTGTCTCTGAGCACTAGAGCAGCGTGAGCTCTCTGCCTTTCCAGCTCTGAGATTCCAGCTGGGATCAGGTATTGAATTAAGCCACGCACATTTCAATATTGCCCTTACTGGCAAGGAAGCAATGCCAGAGCCTAAAGCAGACCCTGCGAGGGCTTGGATGAAATCCCTGGGATTTCACCTGTTTCTGGAGGAGGAATGGGACGTGTGTGTCCCCGTGCTGGACCCAGGCGAGCCCTTGGCACAGAAAGGACAGGCGGAGCTGCACGTTCACACTTCCTAGGTGTAAACTGATTAAAACCTGCAGAATTACTGCTCCCCTCCTGATGTTCACCGGGGTCGTGTTAGCCAAGTCACAGCAGCAGATCTCTGCTGGTGGGGAATGGCACACGCTCTCACAACTGGGGACTCTTGTTTTTTATGGCCTGGGAAACTGAGCGCTCCAGAGCCTGCCCCAAGGTGGATGGAGAGGCCCAGGGGGAGGAACCTGCTCCCTGCCAGGGCAGGGACAGCTGATCTGGTGTATCGCAAGGGAAAACAGTGTTTTGTCACTGCTAATCCCTCCACCATTCCTGTGCCACTGGCATTAGGGATAAACTGAACTCGCAACGTGATATTAGGACATCTGTCAATACTCAGAGCTGCAGAATAAAGGACTCATTTGCTGCCCAGTCGAACAGGTTATAATCCTTCCCAATCTCCCTACAGCCAAATGCCACTCATTGATTACTAGTGTTGCTCAAAGCAGCTACTCCGGAGCTGAGTCAAGGGCTGTGCGCGCAGCCGGGGCTGGAGCGGCCGCGGGCACGCAGCGGGGGTGCGGGCACCGGGGGTGCCCCGGGCAGCGGCTCCATGGGCTGAGCGGGGATGGCTGAGCAGGGACGGCTGCTCCGCTCCGGCGTGGGCTGAGCCTTGTTTCCACGTCGAGGAAACACCCGACCTCTGCGCTTGGCGGTTCTGGTGCAGATCCGAAGCGACTCCCTGTCTCCATGCAGGGTTTAGCCGCCCGTGACCAGGCTTTTTGCCTTGCCCTGATCTTTCGGGCACCGCCTGGCAGACCCACCGCGGCGGTTCGCACCGTCCCGCCGCCGCCAGCGCCTCCGGACACCCGGCACTGCCCCGGCCCTGGCGATGCCCGCGGCCGGGGCTGCCCCGGCCCCGCAGCACCGGGGTCTCCCCGCACAGCCCGAGCGCCCCGCTCCGGCGGGGGCATCTCCTGGGCCCCCCGAGCAGCCCCGAGGCCAGGCTGGGGGGCCGGGGCCGCCCGGCCTCCCGGGGCCGGCACTTTAAGGCCCATTTACCGGGGCGAGCTGTAAATAACGCAGGAGCGGCGTTACGGCGGCTGCAGAGCCCCGGCGGCCCCCGGAGCAGCCCTGGCAAGCGGCGCTGGCAGCCGGCGAGCCCGAGCCCCGCGCCGCCGCTCGCCCGCCCCTCCCGCCGCAGGCCCCGCTGCCCCCGGCCCGCTCGGCGAGGCCCCGGTCGCTCTTACCATGGCTCCGCGGCGGCTCCGCGCTCCCTCGCGGCGGCGGCGGGGCAGGACTTTTATCGGGCGGCAGCCGGGCTCCGTCTCCGGGGCTGCCACCTGACCGCGGCGCTGCCGGGGCCGCCCTCCGCCCGCCCAGCGGCGGTTACCAGGCTACGGCGGGCTCGGCCCCCGGGCGGAGGCTGCTGGCGCCCGGCCCAGCCTTAAAGGCGCCGCTGCCCGCGGGGTCCCGTGGGCGGTGACAGGGCTGCCCGGGCCCCGGGGGACCTGGCGGGGTCCCTGTGGGGATGTGACGGGGTGTGGGGTCAAGTCCCTGTGGGGCTGGGGACAAGTGAGGGTCTCTGCGGGGACATGACGGGAGCCCTGTGGGGATGGGGACGTGCCAGGGTCAATGAAGGGACGTGGCAGGACCCCTGTGGGGACACAAGAGGGTCCGTGTGGGGATGGGGATGTGGCAGGGTCCCTGTGGGGACACGGCCAGGTCTGCGAAGGGACATGGGGGGGTCCCCGTTAGGGGTAGGACGTGTTGTGTCCCCTGGGGGCTCTACCAGAGTGTGTGGGGACGTGGCAGGGCCCCTTAGGGCTGCGAACAAGTGAGGGTCCCTGGGGGTATATGGAGGGGTCCCCGTGGGGATGATGTTTTAGATGTGTTAGAGTCCGTGCAGGGACATCACAGGGTCCCTGTGGGGACATGACAACACGGGGGGATGTAGTGGGGTCCCTGCTGGGGGAGACAGCCCTCGGGGCAGGGAGCTGAGCCAGGGTTTTGTGGACTCGTGACATCCTCAAGTTTGGCTTTGGCTGGAAACCGTGGGGCTGAGGTGTCTGGGTCTGCTCCCGCCGCCCCCCACCACGGCGGGGATGGGACCGGGGTGCGGTGGGGCGAGGGGGGGGGCAGTCTCCGCCTTAACCCCCCCAGCTGCTGGAGCGAAGCGTTTCCACCCCACTTTTGTTCGGTTTCTGGTTTTGCCGTCACACGTTCAGACCGAAATAGCAAAAATCCCTAATAGGAAGCTTCCCCTGCCCCGAACCCTCTGGCTTGTGTCTCCCTTGGGCAGGTTTCATGACTCAGCAGCCCAGATGGAGCCGTCCCTCACAGCCCTCGGCACCGGAGCTGTTTATTGCTCCAGAGGCTGTTTTTCCCAGAGCCTCGCTGCTTTATAACAGCCAGTGCTCTTCCTTAAAGCTCGGCCTCTCCAGCAAAGGCTCTCGTCACACTCAGCGCGGAGGTGGGCGAGGAACAAAAATAGACAAATTAAGAAAACCTCAAAAGGCCAAAAACTGAAAATGTAAGGATTTCGGCTCTGCAAGCTCAAGGTTTGCTTTGCCTCTGTGTTGCATCAGTTCTGCTCTTCGTCTGCTGCTTTTCTTGGAGCTGCACCGTGTCAGGGGCACAGACGAACCCCTGGGCGAGCTCGGGTCTGCCAGAGATGGGCTGAACCCTGTGGGGGTCTCCTCGGGAGCTGGGTGCAGGGGCTGTGCCCTCAGCTGGGCGTTGGAGCCCTCACCATGGGCAGCATAGGGAACGATGAGGATGGGTTTTGGGGCGGCAGCCTCCCCAGCCTCTGGAGCTCTCCCCACCAGCATCCAAACCCCTCATTTCCCCTGCTTTGACTGTCATTAAATGAGAAACTGGCTCTTGCACAGCCCTAGCTGCTCGTCACAGGTGGTTCTGAACCACTCACACAGCTGTGCATAGATGTTTTTAATGCTGGTGCGACTTGTGCTTTTAACCTTCACCCCGCCATGAGCTTTATGTGTTTTTAGCGTGGGTTAGAGGATGCAAAGAGGGAAACTTGGGAGGCCTTTGACCCAAGGACACGGCAAATGCAGCGGGTACCAGAGCTGAAAGGAAATGTCAGCTCCTCCCCGCACTCAGCCCCGCCAAAGGGTTTGCTTGTGGGCACTGGAGTGGGGCCGGGGGCACTGGTGTCCTTCCTGCCCCCTCCTGCAAAGAGCCGTTTCGGCCACAATGGATGTGCGGGGGCAGGTGGCACCGAGAGGGTTTGCTCTGGGTGCGGGGAAGGCGTGGGGCAGCAAGTGCTTTCTCGGATGCTGCTCAGCCTCTGCCCGGGCACGGGGGGCCAGCGGTGCCTCCGTGGGACGCCCTGCCCCGGGAAGGCAGGCCCCGCTCCCACCAGGTGCTGCCTGGGTTATGTGGGGCAGCAGCAGCAGCTCTCCTGTAAGGCTGACATCGTGTTGTGGGCAGGTTTCCCCCTTCCCGTAGGATCCTGTGCATCTCTTGGAAGAGATACGAAGACCGTGTTGGGGAAAAGATGCTCCAAGCAGGACCAGACCCTCTCAATGACACCCCGCGGTGCCTTTGGGGGCAATGGAGGGGCTCGAAGCCGCCTGAGCGCAGCCCAGCCTGGCAGATCCGCGCTGGCCGTGCCCGGCGTGCCGGGGTGAGGGTGGCAGGGTGCAGTCCCGGGCACGTTCCCGAAGGGTGCGTCTGGCCCGCAGTCCATTAGCTGGTCATTAGGGCTATTAGCTTAATCACTGGGGTGTTTTCCTGCCACCCTCTGTGATCAGGATGTGATCAGCAGCTGGGGTGACACAGGTCGGCTGAGTGGGGAGCAGATGCTGCGTTCTGCCCGTGGCAGCAGGTGCAGGGATCTGCCGCCATCCATCCTCTCCAGTTTCCATGGCTACGCCAGAGTTTACTCTTCCCCGCCTTCGGCCGCCTGCACAGGCGTGATGCAAAAAAAGGTCCCTGCGTGATGCAAAAAGCCTGGGGATGTGGGGCCTCCTGGTTTTTGGTAGCAACAACTGCATCCCAGGGTGTGCAAAGCACAGAGCACCAGGCACTGACTGTCCTGGCAGCACTCGTGTCCCAGCCAAGCGGCACCTTTGAGGCACTCGGGAGAGCTGTGGGTTTGGGCTGCTGCCACCTCCCTGACGGCAGCAGGGACCCGGGGAGGCAGCGAGTGGTCTTCTGGGGATAAATCCAGCCACGGAGCCATCGGCTGCCTCTCGGTCAATGCGAGGTGACAGCGCGGAGCAGAGATCCCTGAGCAGGCACTCGGGCTATGGCTTGTTAATGAGGGAAAACAAAACCTGAGCTTGAGGTCACCGCGTGCAATTTAAGTGGCCAAATGTGGGTCACCGGAGGCCTCTCTGGGGACGCGGGGGGATGTCACAACACGGCAGGATGTTTGTTTGCTTTCCTGCGACACAAGGAGCGGAGGGGGTAGCGTATCCCAAGCCACAGCCGTGCTCCCCGGGCAGGGGGAGGTTTTGGCTTCGGGGCTCCCGGGACATGGCTGGGGGGCCAGGGTGCACGACCATTTCCAAATCCGCGGGGTGCTCTGATTCACGGGGCCGGTGATGAAGCGGGAAGTGTTTCGGTAGCGCAGGTGCGTTGCACCCGGCCGCGTTGGGCTGTGGGAGCCGCCGTGCCGGGGGCTCAGTCACCGCTGGGACAATCCCGGGGCCTCCCCGCTGCTGCCAGCCACCCAGCCGGCCTGCCTGGGGAAAGCACCGTCCTCCAAGGCCAGTTTTCCTCCTGCTCTCCCACCTGATGGGCTGTAGGTGACTGTGGGCTCTATAGGGTCTAACAGCCCCCACACCATGGACGCCCAAAATGCTGGGCACCCCGTGTGCTCCCAGCTTGTGCTTGACCCCATGTCTGGGTTTTCCATGCTCTTCCCTGCTCCGTTGCGTTCCCATGTGTGCTGACCCAGTGCCGCATGGCTGGGGTGTGTGGTCTGGCCCCCGGTTCCCCTGCAGAAGCACGTTCGGCTCCGTGGGGAGCAGCCAGGCGGGGCAGGGGCTGCAGGGACTTGTGTGTCACTCCCTGGCACCCTCCATGGGCTCCAGTCGAAGGGAGCGGGACGGAAACACGGGTGCTTTCCTGTGCCACACACCCACTACACTCATAAATCTGCGCTGGTTTCTCCCAGAAGGTCACTGAACCAGTTTGTTGGAGGAGCAGAAGAGATCGCTATGGGGCATCGCTGCGTGGTTTGGATTTTTCCCTTTTCCGTGTCACCCCAGCCAAGAGGGCAGCCCTGATGTTGCTTTAACCACAGCTGAAAAGCTGCTGTTCTGGCACGATGGTGTCTCCAAAAGGAGGCGGTTTAGGTTTCACCGGCCCCACCTGATGGGAATTTGAGCAGGAGCTAAAACTAGGGCTTCTGGTGCCTTCGTTATCGGCGTGATCCGCTCCGAGCGGGGAGCGGGGGAGCCCGGTGCTGTGCCGGGGGCGGCGCGAGCCCCCGGGAGCTGCTCCGGCAGCCCCCACCTCCCCGGCTGAGTCACCAGCAGCGCGTTTGCTGCTGGTGTGACGGCAGCTGTAAGACCCAAAAAAACCCCCGGCACTGATGCTTTTAATGACAGGCGAATAACACGGCCCCGAAGTGGATTCATAGCGTGCATGCCTCATGCGGTGACTAAGGCTGTGCTGGGATGGAGCAGCAACAGCCTCCCCGCATCGCCAGAGTCCTGGCGTAATTAATTCTGCAGATACCCGTATCGGCACATTAACCCAAACTGGCCGTCTTCCCACCTGTCCTCAGCCTTGTTCCATATTTAATCTTTCATGTTCACCTGAGTCTCTAATTAAGCCAACTGCAATCCTTAGCTGAGAGCCCACAGTGCACTAACGAGGTCTGGCGTACCTGGAGCGCTGTGCATGTGAGACCCACACAAGCCTTTTTTACAGCAAAGTCACAAGCAATTAGTTTGAGGTATCTGAAAAGCAATTTTGTTGGGTTTCTTTTTCACTGGCAGCAGCTGTCCAGAGAGCTCGTGTCTGGGTGAGGCAGCACAAGAACCCCGTGCGCTGCGGCCCCAGCATCGGCCCCAGCATCGGCCCCAGCATCGGCCCCAGCATCCAGCAGATGGAGAATTCAGCCGTGGCGGGGCGGGAGCAGCCGCTCTCCTGCCCCTGCTGTTCCCCCCAGCCGTCACAGCATCCCAGTTAAAAATAAGCCCCCATGCCAAGGCACTGAATGGGGTTCTGATTTCCCTCGGTTGCTGCGCGGGTCTGGGTGATGGGGAGAGATGCACATTGTAAATAGAACAGCATATCCATGGCAACCCCAACTTTTCATTATTGTTAATTACTCGCACGGTGCCAGAGCCGCGCATGGCGCTTCGCGGCGCGGATAAAGATAGATTCCCCCCTTTCAAAGCCTCTCCAAACGACATGGAGGCGACAGTTTGCTCTTGGGAGGCTGGAGTGGGTCTGGCAGGCGGCACGGAGACATTTTGTGAGGAGTCGGAGAGGAGCTGGGATTTAAAGAAGGAGGGACCCGCGTGGCAGAGGCAGCCAGGAGCTCGGGGGTGGCTTTTCTCTGGAAAAACGCCTTCTCAGAGTGTTGGGAAATGGTCGAGAGGGGCTGTGCAGCTGCACCCGGCTGGCAGGAGGGGGACAGAAGCGATGGGGAGAGGGAGCGCCGGCTTTTCTTTGCTTTAATCGTGCTCGAGAGAGCGCGGAGGGGAGGAAGAGCCAGCGGCGATGGTCACTGAAGGGACAGGGATCTGTTGGTGCTGGCCGGAGCCCTCATGCCCCAGAGGAACCTCCTGCAGAAATCCTGCTGTTTAAAAACGCGTGCAGCTGAGCTCAGCCTCCGCTGGCACCATTCGGGTGGGGGTTGCTTGTCTGTTCCTTGGGGTTTATTTTAGTGTAAGTTTTTTGAAAGCTCTTGGGTGAAGAGCTCCCACGTGCCACCCCGGTGCCCCCTCAGCCCAAGCCTGGCACTGGCACCGGTGGAGCTTTTGAACCCAATGGCCCTTTTCTGGCGTGACTTTTCTTGGTGCTTTGCGCAGCACAACAGCACGTTGTGTCGGAGCCGGCAAGTGAAGGTGACCAGGCTGGCAAAGAGGTGCTGGAGGCTGTTACCTTCCCAGCTTGGGAGATGCCCTGTTAAAGGGGAAAACCTGTGGGGTTTGTACGTTGATGCTGTTACAGGGAAATAACCCAGCCCCACTTACCTTGGAAAAGTCTTTTTTCTGGTTCCTCTCCTGGCCAGCTCAAGGATCATGTTCTCGCCTTTCCAGAGATCATTTCTCCCCGATGTTTTCCAGATGGCCACGTTCTTTGGCGCTGCCCAAAGCACAGGGCTGGGGTTTGGGTAGTTCTGTGTGTGGTTAAACCAGGTCACACTCGCAGTCCTGTTTGGGTCCCTTTGGAATGTCACCAAGGTTTGCTGGGGATGTGGCTGCTCTCGGGATGGTCACAGCAGGTACTGGCGTATCTGGCTTATCTACTGCTTTTTTGTACAAGCCACAGCAGAGGAGACTGTGCAAAAGGTAGTTTGGCTGTTTGTTTAATGTTAAAAGACAACTGGGGAAAAACATTTCCAAGGATTTACAGCTTCGTCTATTCCCTTGGCATTCCCCTCCTATACACCGTCTCAATTTCTACAGGCTTTAATCTTCAATGTGTACCTTATTACTGCTGCTTTCCTTTAAATAATAATATTTTCTAGGTAATTTAGTGGTCACATCCGTACAGCGGTTGTTGTGCATTTATCTCAGGGTGAGAAACTGATGGATACAGATACGGGCAGGTCTGTGACCTTTACAGTCTCACTCAGAGTCCAGGAATGTGGATATAAGATTGTTTCAAGTAATTTTGACTTTATTACAAACCAAAACACTTCACATTCAGTGGCACCTCAGGTACATACGATATTTACACTTTGGGTGAAGAAAAAAAAAAAGCCCCAAACCTAAGCCCCTCTAACTGGGTATCAGTACAGTTGTAGCTCAGGTGGGCTTTCCATGAGATCCCAAACTTGAAAGCAGCCAACATCCCACTGGCTTTGGCTGTCGGGTTACCCACAGGATGTCATTTCAGTATCGTACCTTAGCAATGGAAACTGTTTGACTTTACTGTCTAGTGAACCACGTCAAGCTGCATCTGAAAAGAACCGTCTTCTTCATCCAATTGTATTTTCAAATACAAATGTTCTGTACTGAAATCGTACAATGGATCATCCGATGTGATGGGGTAGGGAGTGTGTGTAGTAACTTGTTGCCCCTTGTCATTGCTTCGTCGGTCAGCTGGGTATGTCGGTGCTGATGTGAAACCGAGGGAATGAGGCCCCGTGAGCGAGGCCTGAGGTGCTCCGTGCTTGTGAGAGAACGTTGGGGTACCAAGCATCTTCTTATTTATGTTCCAAAAGGCTGCTCTGGTTGGAACATCCAGCCTTTCCAACGAGCCAGAGCAACGAAGACTCAAACTGAGGGATTATATGTAACTTGACAACCACAAATCAAGTAGCAAGCAGATGAAGCTTATTGGTCTGCACAGCGCTCTCCTGCTGGGATATGTGCTAATATCACATAAAAGTAACAACTGTTGAGCAGCTTCCCTGCAATGTCCTTTCCCATCCTTTATCACAATTAAGTTAAAAAGACTGGACCACTGCAAGCTCTATTTTTATACCCTCGGGCATGTGCGTTCCTCTGAAAGCTGACACTGTTTTAGGAAGGAGTACGAACAGGGAGGAGACGGCATTTCTATACCCCTCTACTCACACAAAGTGTGACTCTCATTATGTGCGGCTCTTCTGTCCTTATTCCGTGTCACTGTCAGAATAATAGTACTGTGATTCTGTTTTTAGTTACCAGAGGTGTTAGAAATGAATGCCGGTTCACATTTAAGATTAGCTTATATGGCACATGACTCTTTCCAGCAGTACACGGCAGTGTAGTTCTGACAACAGCAGTGTTAAACAGCAGAGTCAAAAGGAAACCAGACAAAGAAATGTCAGTATTCATACAATTTAACAAAGCTCCCTACTTGTTTTTACAGAAAAAAAAAAAAGCCCCAAAAGATTTTAAACAAAAGGAAACGTCCTTCATTCAACACTGTTAAAATCTTTCAGCACTGTCGAAGTGACTTCAAAGCTTCTCCACATCTGCCGGCTCCAGCCACAGCGCTGGCGTGTCCTCAGGCTTTCGTGATGTACCCTTCTCTGATAAGGAAGTCATAGATTTTCCTGGTTTTGTTCACATCGATCTTGATGAGCGCTCTCGCCTGCGCCAGTCTCAGGCCTCCTTGTTTGTTACACTCGTTCACCAAAGCAGCTTTATATTCTAAATAGGCTCCAGGGACCAGCCTCACCATCTGACAGAGCTGGAAGACAAAACGTGAAGTTAATAAACACTAACACTTGCCGTGCTCTTACATTCTGTGAGCCCTGCTGGGGGAGTAACATTGCGAGTATTTTTCTGCAAACATTTAAAATGTATTATTTTTGTATGGAGGAGGCCTACAGAAATTGCATTATGAGCCATTGGGATCCACAGGTAGGGAGGGGAGGAGTTTGCTGGCTGCTGCATTCAAAACCATTCCTGAGTAAAAAATAAACTAGGAGGATGAAAGCAAGCTCTGGGCTCACAGGAGCGTAGCTATGAGTGTGTCCTGTGTGGGCGTTGTTCTTTACAAACCAAGGGAAGTACACATGCCAAAGAGACTTGCAACCAGCAATTCAGCATGCTGGATGAGAGCCAGGGAGGGCATCTGTCTATTAATCCCCTGCAGACTAAGTCTTTAATACCTTTCTCCAAAAGCGGCCATGCACACACTGCCTGCCCCCTCCGGAAGGCTGGGCTGGAGGCGGCGCAGGGAGGGGTGACGTGTTTGGCAGTTGGGTACGAGGAACGGCTTCCAGGAGCCCTGTGCTCTGCTGCTGGGTGCAACGCTCCCGCTCGGCCCCCGAAGCCCAGCTGCCTTCTACACGAGCCCTGTATCGCTCCCCGGGGAGATACTGCCTGGCTCCTCATTTTAATAAGGAAATGCTTAATGATTGTTCCTCATTGATAGGATATTGCAGAATTCAGAGGAACCCAGACTTCACGTCTCAGCTGATGAGGAAATCGGATTCCCCATATAGACTAATGTCCCAGTCCCAATTATTTATATGCCGCATGGAGCCAGAAATGCCGTGTTCCGCGGTGAATCTGGGATCTGATTTTCAGTGCTGCCGTCTCCAGTGAAGGGGAAAGAGCTTCTTCACAGAGGGAGGTGTCTGAAATACATCTGTGTTTTGCATGCACTGAAATCTGCCTCATGGACAATCTAAGGACAGATTATGACTTCTATTTAAAAAAACCCCTTTTATTTCAATAGTTTTCCAGTGTCGCCGCTCACTGAATTAGGAGACAGGGCTGTACTGGGCTGCCAAAGAAACTGAGCCACAAATACAGGGCAGCTGTATGCACTGCAAAGCAGAAATGTGGAAAAAACATGAAAAGAACAATGCACTGCTATCCCCTCCACGGTTCACATTAGGGCTAGAGTGAAAAAACAACCACGACTGGTGGTTGAGGTTTGGCTGCGAGACATCTATAATATAGAAAGAGCTCTGGTATCCAGCTTCAGTGACCTGTCTAGTGAAGCCCATGATGAAATCCTCTGCTGGTTTTAAAATCAACGTTCGTTAAGAAAAAAATAACCCTTCTGCTTACCCTAATCTCACAGTGGAGGAAGAGAGGATGTCATAGGCTGGATATTGTAACAGCACCTTGGCACGCTTCACCTTTCTTTACTAAATAAGCTAATTTGCTGCAGCTATGTTGTATGTAACTGGAATTAAGAAGCCAACTAGAAAACCTGAATGATTTTTGTGAGCAGGAAAGAGTAGTCAGGGCGTAGAACTGAGGTGATATTCACAGCACCTGAGACATGTGGTGTGAGCATCCCTGCACTGTGAAGAGAACGTTTTATATAGATTATCTTTTCTTCTCCTCACCTCCTTCTCCTTCTCATTAAGTTTCTCTGTCCCTGGGAGGCCGGTGAGGTTGAGCGGTGGGGCGCTCCGTCTGCCTGCGGAGGCAAGAGAGGAAAATATTTAAGAACTCCGAGCAGTTTGGTGGCTGTTCCTTAGGTTTGTTAGCAAAGAGGCAATTAAATCCCTGTGATGTCAACCCAGTATGATCCAAGTGTTTATAGACAGGGTGATTTAGGACTTAACATGAAAACTGCACTGGTTTGATAAAAGGTCTGATTTTGCAACCGACATAGTTAAGCGCTGTGAATGCTCGTGTGAGGGCTCTCATGCTGTTAACGCCAGCTCATGGGCTTTTAGGAGGAACTGAAAGACAAGAGCTTTCTGTCAAACGGGCACCGAGGGTGCTTAAGCTGGGCTGTAGGTCCTGACTAAGCCGGGTCTTGCAGCGGGGTCGGAGGGAGTGCCCGGGTGTGCGCAGCGTGCGGGACTCGCTCCCGGCGGCTGGGGAACCGGTGCCTTGTGAGGACGCTGAGATGACTTATTGGTGTGATTAGCAGGGAGTTCTCTGGCATTACTGACAACTTCATGAAGCAGTGTTTTCTTTAAATGCCTTTAAATATGATGCAGATATGGTAAAGGAAATACAGTTTGTGGATTTATTGTTGCCTGCTGTGATAAACAGTACGGAAAGAAATATCTGTTGCCAGGTAGTCTGATAGTTCTCTCACTATTGTTTATAACTTTGATGAACTTTAGCCGGTGCAGTTTAAACTTGCACAAGAGCTGTCTACTCGCTGGTTCGTGTTGGTGTTGTGGAGTTTTTTTTCTCTCCTAATAGTATATTTTAAAATCTTCCAGAGCTCCGAACAAAGCTAAGGTTATTTATTCACATTTTTATAAGGTTTATCACCCCTGTGCTGTGGGCTGCACATTTAGCGCTGTTAGAGATAGGTCTCTATCCCAGGACTGACTGCCCAAATTTGGCAAAGTGGTGAAATCTTGGGAAATCTGCAGCTCCATTTTCCCAAGGACTGTGCTGGCTGCTGCTCCAGCCCCTGCCCTGTCCTGGTCCTACCTCAAAATTGAGAAGTAAAGTTAAGCAATGTTAATTTACCCTCTTGTATATTCAGTATGATGCAGCCTTTAATTATAGAGACACGTGGCAGTTTTTCCACAGTATCCTTGCCTTATTCAGTATGCAGGATGTTTGCTTAATTAGCAACTATATGGTATTTTGTTTGGGTTTTGTTCAACACGGGATGCTGGTTGTAAACACCGCATGCTGGTTGTAAGCACCGCATGCCGAGTTCCACAGGCAAAACAATTCATGTTCTCTGGGCTCTTCTCCTTCACTGGCCACAGAACATCATTTAATAGTTACCTGAATTTGAAGGAACTGGTACCGTGGGACTCAGGCCGGAATCACTGAAAAGAAAGGAAATTTTCCAAGTTGCCTTTTTTTTTTCTTTTTAAGAATAACTACATGTATTTGCCCTGAAACTGCTTTTCCCCCAACTTCTACTAATTATACAATTCAACTTGCATAAGCCAGGCCCTGGTCTGAAGTCAACAGGATTTCTAAATATTTAGCATTCCCAGACTGAAGACCATGTCTGAATTTTTTTTTTTTTTTAAGGTGGGGAGCGTGCAACACAATCAAACATTCAATGTAGCCTGACACCACGTCAGCCCACGGCGCACACAGGATGCCCTTCCTTTGCACTGCAGTGTGCTCTGTAAATCAAAGTGCTTGTGCAGGGTGACTACACATTAATAATGCTGCTACATCTAAAATCATCTGAAACGTTTCAAGTGTCATCTGTGCCCTCATTAATATCCATATTAATATCCATAAAGATCTCATTTCCCTCCACGACTTTATTTAAGTTCCTAAAACATAAAATACAGAAACCTGAGGTTTGGAGGCCTCACTAGTCACTTGTCTGCACTTCAACAAGCACTATTGCTGTCTCCCACAGTTTCTTGCCCTTTGGAATTTTGCAGCCTGTTCCTGCTGTACTAGATTGGGAACGCATTTGTTGTTACCACACGGAGAAACGTGTTTTGACGCAGCTGACTAAAGCAGGGGTGTGTAACACACAGTCTCGCTGTCACCGTACATGTCGGCTTGTCGGCTGAGCCACTGCTGGCAGGCGCTGCTGTCCTGGATGTACTGCAGCACTTCGGAGAGCATGGTGCGCTTCAGCCGCTCCTCGGCCCGCGTCTTCTTCAGGTGGTCGTACGTCCTGGCACCTGCGGCACACAGAGAGCACGTTCTCAGCAGCTGCCTCGCTCAGGATGCTCAGACTGGTGTTTTGCTGCTTTAGGAAATAAGTGAGAAACTGTTCTCTAGCTCTGGACTAAGCTCTATTCTCCCTCATGACAACTACTTGGCATGGGAAGGTATCGGATTCCACCCCAGGCCAAAAACAAACAAAAAAGGCTCCCATGGTCCAATTCCAGGATAAAACAGGACATTTCATTTATGTAGAGCTCTTAGGCCTCTCTCCAGATATCACACATGTTGATAGCAAGTGAAAGTGTCCAGAGATAAAGCACTGGAGACCACTGTGCCATGATATACATATATATTTTTTTTAATCTTTTGCAAAGTGGTGACTAAAGCAGAGCTCTGCTAGACAGTGTGTTCTCCAAGCTGATGGCTCAAACTAGCTTTAAAAAAGCACAGCTGGACTGAAGCGTTATTGCCAAAGCCTTGTTCAGTTAAAGAGCTTGGCAAATGCATTTCAAAAATAAGTGTCGTCTTATTCGACATATAATGAATGTTGTAAAATCCTCCTTCCACACCTTGATGAATGGGAATGGGCTGAATAATGCATCAGGTACTTACTACAGAAATTGGTGATTCCTGCAGCTCTGTATTCCTGCAGTCGCTTTATTTCCCTTCGCAGCTCAAATTCCACTGTTTTACCCCAACAGTCAGCAGAAGGGAAATCCAAAAGAGAATTGTGGGTCAGTGGGGGTGGCAGGGAACTGGTGTACTAGGAACGTTGCTGTGTTTCTCGTGTCTACGCAGTTCGGCTACGAAGTCTAGAGAACCACAGGCAGCGTTCACCTCCACACAGGTCTGCATCAAATCTCAAACTCACTGTGTCATAATGCTCCTTGATCACAGATTTAAGCTATTTTCTAGCATTTATGTGCTCAGAAAAGTTATTTTATCTTCATGCTTTGACAGTTCCTTTGCCATACCCTGGACAAGGCAAATAACAAGAACGTAGGATTTCTGGAAGGCATTTCAATAGGTTTGAAAAACTACTCCAGCCAGGCTCCTTCTGCCATCTAATATTGTCTTTGAACTATGACTTTCATAACTGGACCTTCCAAAATTTTTCCTTGCAGATAACTCTTTTTCTGCAGTCAGTAAGATTAAATGCCCGTGTTTCTTTTGCTCAGATATATTTACTGCCTGTAGCTTTTATCAGCTGGCTTCCAGCCATTGCTGAGTTTTGCATTGAGCAAGTTTGCTCATCTCGAGTTCGGTTGCTCAGGAAATCTGTGTAATGCGGGTACTCGGCTGTCAGGTTAACCTGAGGACTTTGCCGTCACTACAACAAAACCAGGTTCCAGGACTAGCACTCGCATGTGGGACTCGTGATTCTGCAGGGTCATATGTTTGGTATTTCACACAGGGTGTCCTGAAAATACAGTTGCAACTGTTTAAATGCTTTGTTCCTTCTAATGAGCGACAATTTTCCCAGTTTAAGTCACAGAATTAGGCAGGATGTAATGACTCGTACTGGAATTTGACTAAATGCATGCTATGATTATGCACAAAGACTCGAGGTGATTTGGTGATGGAACAATGCCTCTCCCTTTAAGGTAAGGGACATAATGACAGCTGTACTCTATAATTATGTACACATAGAATAGTTTAACATGCATCTTTTAAAGAATTCACAATTTGCTGCCAGCTCCTGATCTCTCAATACAGACATAAATTTTAGGGAGTTTGTTCCTTCAGTGATGTAGAGTCCCAGTAAATGAATAGTGGTCTTTTGATAAGAAAACACTACTTCTAATTCATGACCAGAACATTTGGTCAACTGAGAAATCAAACAAAGAACTTGGACATAGTTTAGTGGAAAAAACCCCACTTGCTGCTCATTTAATGTATCTAACCACAAATGCATGTGTTTTTCTGAGGCAGTTACATGGGAGAGGAGGAGGAAAAACAACCTCCTGCCCTCCAGGAGCGGTATGTATTTAGGACAGCTTGTAGATGATGCAACCCCTCAGTATGCCCATTGAAGAACATTTATGCTAAAATCCTCAAAATACTTACATGCGTGGCTTTCAATGAACTTATCATGCTCTACTGGTCCAAGAATTCGTGCAAATCGTCGCATTGTTTCATAAAGGTCTTGAACCTCCTTTGGATATCGCCTTTCCAAAACTAGAGGGGAGAAAAAGTGCCACAGCTTATCACTCCTGTGAGAAGAAAATCAATTCAGTGGCACCTGAAGTGACTGCCAGTGAACGGCCCAAAGATCCAGATTTGGTACATTTCTCGGCCGTTTTGGTGTCACAACTACAAGTTACTGAGTAAAAAGCAACAAAATTATAACACCCTTAAAATTCTAAAAGCATAAAGGATGAGATTTAAATGTTGTTTGAAGCATTTCCTAGAACACTGAGATGCACTTAAAAAGCCTAGATTTTACCTTCACCCCTCCCCTTACTCAGCAGAGCCCGAAATGCTTCTGAAGAGCAATTCTGAGGCAAAACACCTCAAACACTGAGCTGGGAGCAGTTAGAGGCAGCTGGGAACAGTTGGGGCAGGAAATCTGCTGGAATTCAGAGCATGTGAGCAGGGTCCAGGATGAATAAACCACGCCAGCGTATGGGAAACAGCATGCATGGGATGTTTGGCTTCCCGAGTAGAAGCCGCTTCAAAGTTAAGCAATCACACCTGATACTCACTCTGAAACTTTCTGAGGTTGATTAGGCCATGATCTCTTATAATTCTGTAATTGAGAGCAAAATTGTATTAATGAAAAGGCATTAACTTGTGTGTTACCACATAAATACAAAGGCTTTAGAGGAAACTTTGATTTAGACTGTGAGAGGTGAACTGGAAATTGCCCCACTGGGAGCAGGATGAAGGAATTTTTCCACGACAGCTTAGATTTTAAAAAGAGACAGATGATTTAGGTAACTCATGAGTTTGAAATGCTCCTGACAGGGCGAGGGAAATGAGCAGAGTTAAAAGGCTGGTGAGATGTTTGCAGGTGCATGACAAACACATTTGTCACAGGTTTCGGTAGATGCCATGTGGTCATTGCTACCTGGTGAATCCATAAACGCCCAACTTTTGCAAATGACAAGAGATAATACAAAGTCAGGCTCATCGAGGTCAGGTTGGAATTTGCTCCATAAAATCCATTACATTTTCTTTAGCATGTATAAAAGAATATTCCTGTCCCATGTAGAGAAGCCTGTCACGGGAATCTCATAGCAGAAGGTCTCTGTGCGTGGAAACTGGCTGGAAGGTGCTATAGGAAATCCATTATTTTTAGTATTAGGAAAACAATTGGGAACAAAACACAGTAATGAAGCAAAGGAACAAAGTTATTGCTTGAAAACTCACTTTTTTCTTCTCTGTCTTTCCTTTAACCTGGAATGATAGATATCTACAACTGCAATCTTCAGAGCTGCAAAATAAATAAATAGATTACAGAATACATAAGTAACCACTGTATTAGGCTAATTTTCAAGCCTTTGTGTTCATGGAAGGCTGAAATGGTCACTCTACTTTGCTGTTTTAAAAATCTCATGACAATTTTACAGGGGCATAAGTCACTAGAGGTTAATCTCCTGCAGACCGTACATGCTGCCTGTCAAAGCTCTTTTGCCAACTCCTTCCAAACACAATAGTACCTGTAGATATGAACACAGGTAGATCCTCAGAACTCTCTTCCTCTTCCTTCTTGGACTGTGTTACTATTAGCACTTATTTGTTCCTTCATACATGCAATTGTTAAGCATTCCTTCTCTCAAAAAGCAAATTTATCAGATTTAAGGATCTGAGGCATCATCTTTGGACAAAGGCTTCTTTGCACAGAACAAGGAGCTCCAAAAAACAGGGACAGTTCTGAACTGCGCAGATTTAGAGTAGCTCTTGCTACAGTTCTTAAAAACATCTACAAGATTTTAGCTTGTTAACTTCTAAACTTATCTGTCTGCCAAGAGAACAAAGAGAATAGTTCATGGCAATGTGAAGAAGCGCAGGAAAAAGCCACGCTCATTAGAAATCATATCCTTTTCAAAATCAAATCTGTCTGCAGTCTGGCTGATCCACTCCGAGATCCTCCAGCTGCTTCTTCCTGTAACCGTTAGGTTAATAAACTTTTTTGGTAAATTCTCAAAAGATAAGGAGACACCTATCACCTTCCCTTCCCTCATTCTGTTAAATAATGCAAAAATTCTAGGTCATTAAGTAAGCAAAGAGGTGGCTGATTTCTTGGTTGGCTTTTTTTGCCTTTACATTAATAATTTCAATATGTGCTCCAAAGGAAGAGGCTTAAGACTTGACAGGGGTTTCCAGTCTGCAGGGACAACGCGCAGCTCCTTGGAACCAAGCAAGAGCCCGTGTCCCCTGTCAGCCTGGGACAACAGGGGTGGCCCCAGGGGACACATCAGAACCCACAATCTGCTCCTCTCCCTGTACTTACAGGAAAAGAGCAAAGCCCATGCTGGCCGTTTATTGATCGCACTCCCCAATAAATAATTAATAATGCAATTAAGTAAGCAATGTGGTTATGTGTCTATTTTAAAATACGTATTTCTATGTAAACACCAGGAAAGCCTGAGCCTCTGGGGAACTGGCCTCTGCAGTCCCTGGGTAATCACATTTCTTATCAGCAGGACAGCGAAAGCCCAGAGGCTGAGTGTGAGCTCAGGAGCCAACGGTTTCCACTTAAACTCAGCAAAACCCCTTCAATTTATACAAAACTGATTACGTATGAAGATAGGAGGGGTGGTACAATATTCTTCCTTCTTTTTGCAAATTTCTTGCAAAACCAGAGTGTTCAAGAATCGTCAGGTATTTTCATGAAGAGCTATTTACATTTCCTAATTTAAGAACAAGCACAAGAAATTGGGAAATGCAGCAAGTTAAACATGAATGAAGTATATTACTAAATGCTGGAGTCTGTGCCAATTTATGGAAAATATTTTTATATTTTTAAAGCCTCTGCAAGCTAAGCTAACATGTTATTTTCTGGGGTTTGCGTGGGCAGAACTTAATAAGTACATGCAGAAATTGCATTGGAAAACCTCTATAAATATCACAAGTAATTATGCACCTATAACCATTGCATTTTGATGCTTTCACCTGAGTGCACAATATTCTGAAAGAAATTATGATCAACTGGGGATGGGAAGGAAGATTCAGGAGAAAAAATGAAGGAAAAAATGGAGCTTCTGCTAACAGAAAAATTAGTATTTGCTGCCACATGCACTTTTAGGAGGGCTTTTGTTTTTAATAGACATGTTCACACAGGAACAGCCGATTACAAAATCTGGAATGCATGAATAACTCAGACTACTATACTGTTACGTGCTGCATTGAAATGAGAAAAGAGATGCTGTACGAATGAAAATGATTTGCCTGTGCTTTTCCCCATGGATTGTACTCGGGAGGCAGTTGTTCGTCCTGGTGACTTGGGCTAATCCAAGCTGACGCTGTGTTCAAAGTGTCCACTTTGGGAAATGATAAGGTTCTTTGAGTAGCTCTGAAGGATCCAGTGATAGGCAGAAATTCAAGGCTTCTTTCTTCATTCCAAAAAAATCAAAATATTTGGGTTTCTCAAGCTCGTGTCCAAAACAGTTTCTTTGCTTTTCATTCCTCTTCAGCCTCATTTGGTCTGCAAAAACTTTTTTGAACACTAATGAGTGAGACCTTTGTTTCACGCTAGCTAACCTCTGTTTGGCATGCAAGGCCCAAATAATGGGAAGAATGCAAACTAATCAAAGTAAACAGGCTGTGAATCCCGTGTGTGCCTTGGTTGGTACAAACCTCACGGCTCCAGTCCAAATTCAGCCTCCCCAGGGGAAAGCAGGACCCTGGGCAAACAGCCTCCCGAGCATGGCAGGAACCTCCACAACAGAATAACCATCGTGGAATATTTAGAAAGACGTTGACTGCCTTGTATCTTATAAAATGAAATTTCACTTCTGTGCAGCCGGACTTGCAGTCTATTGCCACTCACTTCTAAGCTTGTGGTTTCCGCAATTACTTCCCAGTGTTAGAAGTAAAAATCTTCTACACAAGGAAGGGGAGAAAAAGCCTGGAAAAAGAGGAATTGCTAAGGTTGTAATTCAGTCTGATGAAAACTTGTAATTCATGAAATATTCAAGCACTCCGGGCTGAATTAGATTTGTAACTAGTTGTTTCTTTTGATCTGTCCATTATGTTTTTGTTTAACTGTAATATATATTTGCGCGCACATATTATATTTGCAAGTACTGAATGAAAGTTAACAGTTCGGTAAGTAAATTGAAATATGAGCGATTTCATACCATTTTTACCATCTCACTAATACTGAGAAGGGACTGAACAAAGCCTGTGACCCCCTGTGCGGTGGGAGGAGCAGGTGCAGGTTCCTGTGTTCCGCACAAGAGGCTGCCTGGGAGTCTTTCCATTTGTATTAAATTGCGTTCTTCTTTCTTGTGGTAATATTGAGAACTTGTTTAGAGCGACACAGGAAAATATAACAGGGGAAAAGTAAGTGTATCAGGAAACACAGCTCAAGTAGGTTAGATGTAGAACTTTTTACTAAATGATTTTTACAAAATTTTAAGAAAAGCAGAACAGTGTAGAGGAAAGGGAGGGATTCCGTTCCAATGAAAGCATCAAATATTCCTGTGTTACGAGCAATCCAGACATTGCAGAATGGATTTGTGACTTATGGAACAAAAGAAAGAAAGAGGGAGACCACAGAAATTATTCTAGTAGGTGTGTTCTCAGGGTCTACCTTGAGCAACTTTCAGTAAATTGAATATAAAAGTAGTTTTCAAAAAATAATCTTGAACCCAGTGAGGTTTAATGTGTGGCAGGAAAACAAATTGAGGAATTTTTCACAAACCTGATACTTAATCTATGCTGCAAGACCCCACTTGGGCTTCTCTAGGCTATAAAATGTGTTAAACCCCTGTTTTACATCTTTACCTTTTTTAAAAAAAAAAGAGTTTGCTGTTTGGCCAGCACGAGCATGTCTGAGCAGGTGTGGACGGCAGCCCCAGGGCTGCTTTTCAAGGCCATTTCTGTAAGATCCAGGGTAAGGTGGCCAGCGGGCAGGGCTGGGGTGGAGGCACATTGGAGCTGCTGCCCGGAGCGGTGGGACAGGGACCTGGGCGGACCTGGGCCTGTGGGGCCCTCCCAACCTCCTCTGCCCGCTGACTAGAGACGTATCGAGGTTTCTTAAACCATCCAAATCCCTGTCCCTGCCTTCAGAGCCAAACGTTGAGCCATTTCCTACCGTATGCAACCCTACAATTAGGTTGCACAATACTCTCAAGCGATCAAGCCAAGTCAGCATCTGAGATCTTTGAAACTGCAGGACAGGGAGGATGCGGCTCCTTCCTTTTTTGTATTAACTCAGAGAAGGGAAAGATCCAATTCCAAAGTTTTTCTAGAAAATAATTCTTTCTCCCCAAGATGGCCTCATGCAAAAGAAAACCAGCTGGCTAGACCCTGGGACTTCATTTTTTGAGAGACATTCTCTCTCACATGGGCAGATCTGGGGCAGCTGTGGGAATGAAGCTGCCAGAGTCCCTGAGCTAAGAGATAGAAAATGTAGTTGGTCACGCTCCATAACCTCTGGCAAACAGTTTTCACGGGGCAAATGCCTGACATCCTGTACTAAATACTGAAGACAACTAAAGAATGGACTAGAGGACATCCAATGAAATTATCAGGCAAAAGATCTGACAGACAGAAGGAAGTATTTTTTCACACAACACGTAATTAAATTGTAGAATTCCTAACTCAATTGTGGAACTCACTGCTACAGGATGTTATGGGGGCAATAGTACAAATAAATATAGTTCTAACAGTAGTTAGATAAGTTCATGGAGGGCAGGTCCTTTGGTCAAAATGATCTGAACACAACCTATGGCTCAAGAAGTCTCTAAACGTGTCACTGCAGGAAATGGGGAAGATATGCCAGGAAAAGTATCTGCCTGTATTTGCCTTTTCTCACATTCTCCTCGTGTGCCTGCTGTGGGGTCCTAACAGGATACTGAGCTGCACAGAGCAGAAGGTCTGGCCCTGCTTGGCTTTATGGTATTCTGAAGAGAGCAGGAAAGCTGATGTTTGCGTTCAGATTGACAACTTAAACAGGTAGGAGATTTCTTAAATGGCTGAACTGTGCAGTGGAAGACACTAATGAAAAGGAACAGTAGAGAGATGGCATGATGAATCTGTGGTATGTCTACAAGTCAGTCTCCCTTTCAATAAATGTTGAAAGAGAGACTGACATATGATTCTCATAACCTTTTTTGAGCCAAGTGAGATTGCATTCCTTCAAACTCTGTGTACTGCTAAATCTCAAACTGATTTTTTAAGTTTGGAAGGACTGTCTGTACGTAACAGGATTTGTCTGTTGCCAAGGGATGCTAAGGCTTTAGCTTAGAACTGCCTGATATAGATGGGAGAATTCTGAAGCATAAACACAGGACTTTAAACACCATATGTACTCATAAATGTGGGGAAAGTATGATCTCTTCTTCCCTATGGATTAAAACTTCATAATTCCTGTTCTTTGGTATTATTAAGGCAGCAATGTTCAGAAACTCAGTAGCAGCAATTGGACTCATACAAACCCCCTCTCTTTTCACAATAAAAATGACAGTTGTCACATACAGCTAATGCTCAGTGTGCACATTCAACGCATGGAAACACAACTCCAGGAGCAGAACAGTTTCAATGTGTTGCATGCAGTCTTCAACTCTAAACCTCCCTGCTGCCTGTATCAATGCCTGTCCTGACATCAGGTTTCCTGAACTAACAGATCTTAGAGTAAGTGACAGATCTTCTAAGAAACTAGACATAGCAGGGGAAAGGGTGTTAGCAAAGAGAGGAAAGTGTTCCTCTTTCTGAATCAGAACGAAATTTGTGCCTTGCTATGTTTCTCACAAACATTATGTAGATGGAAAAAATATCTTTCAGCTGGGATGCTTTCAGAAGCAATATCAAGCCATTGATCTGTTTTTCAATAGGCCTGTAGGTCTGTTTATTCAGTCACTGAAGTACTGCTACCCTGTTTCCAGACAAATTACTCCCTTAGATAATTTGCTTCTACCTAGCTAAACTTCCTCTGTGGTTTATACTGGATAAAAGGTCATTTGTGTCTTTCCTAAAGAGATGCCTGCTACTGGTGGGGACTATTTGATTTCAGTCATGTTCAACTTGACACCTGGCTACATTTCAGTAGTCAGTGAAGTGCATTATTCTATACATAAGTACTGTTTGTATATCTCTTGATTAAGAGCTTTTAAAAGAGATTTGAAAGCGAGGACCACAGAAATGCCAGTATTTAAACACCAGCATGAAGAAGTGAGATAATTGAAAATGTATGTTCACTTTTTAAAAAGTGCGTAGAGAAAAAAACAACAAATGAAATGCTGTGTAGGCAATATGAAACATTGGTTTTGGACAATATGAGAAAATATGGGACTTACCATGCAAAATGTCTGAATCATCTTCTACAAAATCAATATCTCTCAAATCCCATTCAGCATAGTTGTCAAACTCCTGTTCAGAGGTGATTAATAAGTTGTCACTAACTAGCACTGAAAAGTTGGTATGAAGTTTCAGTACATACAGAAGTACAGAAAACAGAGATATTTACTCTTTCACAGGTGTACAAGGCTCCATCCCTGGGGAGCTTTAACTAGGGAATGTATAATGTGCATCCCCATGGCTGGAACTGGAACAGGAGGCTGTGACAGGATAATGAAAATTAATCAGGTAAACTCCAGGACTCCCACACTGTGGTGGAAACTCTGCTCAAACATACCAAAACAACAAACCCCTATATGGCTGATTTCATCACTTCATGTACAGGAGCTTGTTCTGCAAGAGGAGTCGGGGCCCGCAGCTAAAAATACTGAAAACAACGCAGGTGTTTGAAGTGATCTTTGAATCAGGCTCGTATGTGCTTCTCTAAGGCAAAGCAAACAGCAGCGTGCTGAAGCTGAGCCCTTTTGCCAAGCATCGAATTCACAACATTACTCCGCTTGCATTAAAGCCGTTCGTTACTGGGCATTTGGCGGCAGCACCGTGCGGTACAGCCCTGGACTGCTGGCCTGCAGCGCCACCTCTGCAATTAAACCCTTGGCTTAATCACTCTGCCCTGTCCTTTCTTCTGATGTTTGCTGCATGAAGAGCAAAGACCTCCAGGCAGGGGCAAACAAGTGTGTGTTTGCTGATCTTGCGCTCAGTAGCAAATTGAAAATAACGGGAGAAGAGGGAGTCTTACCTCCACAAAGTCGGCTCGTGCTGGCATGTACCCAGCCATGTCCCTGGAGAGCAAGGAATCAAAAGTAGGCCGTGGGGGATCATCAGCAGCTGAAAAAAACCCCAGGTTTTTATTTGTGTAGGGCTTGGGGCCTTTTTTAACACAAAATAATCTATAAATAGGTGTTTCTTTTGCAGGAAAAGTGGGAATATTTAGTTGAAGAAAAACATCCTGATTGGGCTTTTATTCTGCTTTGTATTAAGAAAAAACTGAGTTCATCCAGAGAAAA